>NW_026961336.1:0-300000 GCF_963924245.1 Chroicocephalus ridibundus
TCACTGTCCCGGGAAAGTCTCTGCTAACACCCTGCAGAGCGCTGTGCCCAATCTACAGAAACGTCTTGCGGTATCTCCTACAGGGAAAGTGCCAGGAGGGAACTGTCCATCTTGTTCTCAGTGTCTCTGAGAATTGCTCTGATTATCCCTGTGACCTCTTTGCTAAGACTCTCCAGAGAGCCGTCCTCAAAACCAACACACATCTTGACATATCTCCCACATTGATCGCAGTGTCTCCAGGAACGGCATTCAAGGAGCCAGGAACTTTTCTCCCTACACTGTCCATTGAGTTGTCCTCAAAACCAATATACATCCTGCTATATCTCCCACATGGAAAGTGCCAGGAGGGAGAAGTGGCGATTATGTTTAGACTTTCTCGGAACTGCTTCAAATCAACTAGATATCTTTGTGCTGTAAATCTCCCAACAGCCAAACGCAAAAGCAGCAAACATCTCGCTGTATGTCCCACATCCAAAGTGCCAAGAGAGAGCTTGCTCTCCCTGTCTTTGAGTACTGTTTTCGCTGTGCCGGTTACCTCTTTGCTAACATTCTCTTCAGCGCTGCAGGGAAACCAGGAACCACGTGGAGAAGGCACCCACACTGAAAGTGCCTGGAGGGAACATTGGGGCTTCTTCTCAGTGTCTCTGACATAGGGTTTCACTGTCCCGGGAAAGTCTCTGCTAACACCCTGCAGAGCGCTGTGCCCAATCTACAGAAACGTCTTGCGGTATCTCCTACAGGGAAAGTGCCAGGAGGGAACTGTCCATCTTGTTCTCAGTGTCTCTGAGAATTGCTCTGATTATCCCTGTGACCTCTTTGCTAAGACTCTCCAGAGAGCCGTCCTCAAAACAAACACACATCTTGACATATCTCCCACATTGATCGCAGTGTCTCCAGGAACGGCATTCAAGGAGCCAGGAACTTTTCTCCCTACACTGTCCATTGAGTTGTCCTCAAAACCAATATACATCCTGCTATATCTCCCACATGGAAAGTGCCAGGAGGGAGAAGTGGCGATTATGTTTAGACTTTCTCGGAACTGCTTCAAATCAACTAGATATCTTTGTGCTGTAAATCTCCCAACAGCCAAACGCAAAAGCAGCAAACATCTCGCTGTATGTCCCACATCCAAAGTGCCAAGAGAGAGCTTGCTCTCCCTGTCTTTGAGTACTGTTTTCGCTGTGCCGGTTACCTCTTTGCTAACATTCTCTTCAGCGCTGCAGGGAAACCAGGAACCACGTGGAGAAGGCACCCACACTGAAAGTGCCTGGAGGGAACATTGGGGCTTCTTCTCAGTGTCTCTGACATAGGGTTTCACTGTCCCGGGAAAGTCTCTGCTAACACCCTGCAGAGCGCTGTGCCCAATCTACAGAAACGTCTTGCGGTATCTCCTACAGGGAAAGTGCCAGGAGGGAACTGTCCATCTTGTTCTCAGTGTCTCTGAGAATTGCTCTGATTATCCCTGTGACCTCTTTGCTAAGACTCTCCAGAGAGCCGTCCTCAAAACAAACACACATCTTGACATATGTCCCACATTGATCGCAGTGTCTCCAGGAACGGCATTCAAGGAGCCAGGAACTTTTCTCCCTACACTGTCCATTGAGTTGTCCTCAAAACCAATATACATCCTGCTATATCTCCCACATGGAAAGTGCCAGGAGGGAGAAGTGGCGATTATGTTTAGACTTTCTCGGAACTGCTTCAAATCAACTAGATATCTTTGTGCTGTAAATCTCCCAACAGCCAAACGCAAAAGCAGCAAACATCTCGCTGTATGTCCCACATCCAAAGTGCCAAGAGAGAGCTTGCTCTCCCTGTCTTTGAGTACTGTTTTCGCTGTGCCGGTTACCTCTTTGCTAACATTCTCTTCAGCGCTGCAGGGAAACCAGGAACCACGTGGAGAAGGCACCCACACTGAAAGTGCCTGGAGGGAACATTGGGGCTTCTTCTCAGTGTCTCTGACATAGGGTTTCACTGTCCCGGGAAAGTCTCTGCTAACACCCTGCAGAGCGCTGTGCCCAATCTACAGAAACGTCTTGCGGTATCTCCTACAGGGAAAGTGCCAGGAGGGAACTGTCCATCTTGTTCTCAGTGTCTCTGAGAATTGCTCTGATTATCCCTGTGACCTCTTTGCTAAGACTCTCCAGAGAGCCGTCCTCAAAACCAACACACATCTTGACATATCTCCCTCATTGATCGCAGTGTCTCCAGGAACGGCATTCAAGGAGCCAGGAACTTTTCTCCCTACACTGTCCATTGAGTTGTCCTCAAAACCAATATACATCCTGCTATATCTCCCACATGGAAAGTGCCAGGAGGGAGAAGTGGCGATTATGTTTAGACTTTCTCGGAACTGCTTCAAATCAACTAGATATCTTTGTGCTGTAAATCTCCCAACAGCCAAACGCAAAAGCAGCAAACATCTCGCTGTATGTCCCACATCCAAAGTGCCAAGAGAGAGCTTGCTCTCCCTGTCTTTGAGTACTGTTTTCGCTGTGCCGGTTACCTCTTTGCTAACATTCTCTTCAGCGCTGCAGGGAAACCAGGAACCACGTGGAGAAGGCACCCACACTGAAAGTGCCTGGAGGGAACATTGGGGCTTCTTCTCAGTGTCTCTGACATAGGGTTTCACTGTCCCGGGAAAGTCTCTGCTAACACCCTGCAGAGCGCTGTGCCCAATCTACAGAAACGTCTTGCGGTATCTCCTACAGGGAAAGTGCCAGGAGGGAACTGTCCATCTTGTTCTCAGTGTCTCTGAGAATTGCTCTGATTATCCCTGTGACCTCTTTGCTAAGACTCTCCAGAGAGCCGTCCTCAAAACCAACACACATCTTGACATATCTCCCTCATTGATCGCAGTGTCTCCAGGAACGGCATTCAAGGAGCCAGGAACTTTTCTCCCTACACTGTCCATTGAGTTGTCCTCAAAACCAATATACATCCTGCTATATCTCCCACATGGAAAGTGCCAGGAGGGAGAAGTGGCGATTATGTTTAGACTTTCTCGGAACTGCTTCAAATCAACTAGATATCTTTGTGCTGTAAATCTCCCAACAGCCAAACGCAAAAGCAGCAAACATCTCGCTGTATGTCCCACATCCAAAGTGCCAAGAGAGAGCTTGCTCTCCCTGTCTTTGAGTACTGTTTTCGCTGTGCCGGTTACCTCTTTGCTAACATTCTCTTCAGCGCTGCAGGGAAACCAGGAACCACGTGGAGAAGGCACCCACACTGAAAGTGCCTGGAGGGAACATTGGGGCTTCTTCTCAGTGTCTCTGACATAGGGTTTCACTGTCCCGGGAAAGTCTCTGCTAACACCCTGCAGAGCGCTGTGCCCAATCTACAGAAACGTCTTGCGGTATCTCCTACAGGGAAAGTGCCAGGAGGGAACTGTCGAGCTTGTTCTCAGTGTCTCTGAGAATTGCTCTGATTATCCCTGTGACCTCTTTGCTAAGACTCTCCAGAGAGCCGTCCTCAAAACCAACACACATCTTGACATATCTCCCACATTGATCGCAGTGTCTCCAGGAACGGCATTCAAGGAGCCAGGAACTTTTCTCCCTACACTGTCCATTGAGTTGTCCTCAAAACCAATATACATCCTGCTATATCTCCCACATGGAAAGTGCCAGGAGGGAGAAGTGGCGATTATGTTTAGACTTTCTCGGAACTGCTTCAAATCAACTAGATATCTTTGTGCTGTAAATCTCCCAACAGCCAAACGCAAAAGCAGCAAACATCTCGCTGTATGTCCCACATCCAAAGTGCCAAGAGAGAGCTTGCTCTCCCTGTCTTTGAGTACTGTTTTCGCTGTGCCGGTTACCTCTTTGCTAACATTCTCTTCAGCGCTGCAGGGAAACCAGGAACCACGTGGAGAAGGCACCCACACTGAAAGTGCCTGGAGGGAACATTGGGGCTTCTTCTCAGTGTCTCTGACATAGGGTTTCACTGTCCCGGGAAAGTCTCTGCTAACACCCTGCAGAGCGCTGTGCCCAATCTACAGAAACGTCTTGCGGTATCTCCTACAGGGAAAGTGCCAGGAGGGAACTGTCCATCTTGTTCTCAGTGTCTCTGAGAATTGCTCTGATTATCCCTGTGACCTCTTTGCTAAGACTCTCCAGAGAGCCGTCCTCAAAACCAACACACATCTTGACATATCTCCCTCATTGATCGCAGTGTCTCCAGGAACGGCATTCAAGGAGCCAGGAACTTTTCTCCCTACACTGTCCATTGAGTTGTCCTCAAAACCAATATACATCCTGCTATATCTCCCACATGGAAAGTGCCAGGAGGGAGAAGTGGCGATTATGTTTAGACTTTCTCGGAACTGCTTCAAATCAACTAGATATCTTTGTGCTGTAAATCTCCCAACAGCCAAACGCAAAAGCAGCAAACATCTCGCTGTATGTCCCACATCCAAAGTGCCAAGAGAGAGCTTGCTCTCCCTGTCTTTGAGTACTGTTTTCGCTGTGCCGGTTACCTCTTTGCTAACATTCTCTTCAGCGCTGCAGGGAAACCAGGAACCACGTGGAGAAGGCACCCACACTGAAAGTGCCTGGAGGGAACATTGGGGCTTCTTCTCAGTGTCTCTGACATAGGGTTTCACTGTCCCGGGAAAGTCTCTGCTAACACCCTGCAGAGCGCTGTGCCCAATCTACAGAAACGTCTTGCGGTATCTCCTACAGGGAAAGTGCCAGGAGGGAACTGTCCATCTTGTTCTCAGTGTCTCTGAGAATTGCTCTGATTATCCCTGTGACCTCTTTGCTAAGACTCTCCAGAGAGCCGTCCTCAAACCAACACACATCTTGACATATCTCCCTCATTGATCGCAGTGTCTCCAGGAACGGCATTCAAGGAGCCAGGAACTTTTCTCCCTACACTGTCCATTGAGTTGTCCTCAAAACCAATATACATCCTGCTATATCTCCCACATGGAAAGTGCCAGGAGGGAGAAGTGGCGATTATGTTTAGACTTTCTCGGAACTGCTTCAAATCAACTAGATATCTTTGTGCTGTAAATCTCCCAACAGCCAAACGCAAAAGCAGCAAACATCTCGCTGTATGTCCCACATCCAAAGTGCCAAGAGAGAGCTTGCTCTCCCTGTCTTTGAGTACTGTTTTCGCTGTGCCGGTTACCTCTTTGCTAACATTCTCTTCAGCGCTGCAGGGAAACCAGGAACCACGTGGAGAAGGCACCCACACTGAAAGTGCCTGGAGGGAACATTGGGGCTTCTTCTCAGTGTCTCTGACATAGGGTTTCACTGTCCCGGGAAAGTCTCTGCTAACACCCTGCAGAGCGCTGTGCCCAATCTACAGAAACGTCTTGCGGTATCTCCTACAGGGAAAGTGCCAGGAGGGAACTGTCCATCTTGTTCTCAGTGTCTCTGAGAATTGCTCTGATTATCCCTGTGACCTCTTTGCTAAGACTCTCCAGAGAGCCGTCCTCAAAACCAACACACATCTTGACATATCTCCCTCATTGATCGCAGTGTCTCCAGGAACGGCATTCAAGGAGCCAGGAACTTTTCTCCCTACACTGTCCATTGAGTTGTCCTCAAAACCAATATACATCCTGCTATATCTCCCACATGGAAAGTGCCAGGAGGGAGAAGTGGCGATTATGTTTAGACTTTCTCGGAACTGCTTCAAATCAACTAGATATCTTTGTGCTGTAAATCTCCCAACAGCCAAACGCAAAAGCAGCAAACATCTCGCTGTATGTCCCACATCCAAAGTGCCAAGAGAGAGCTTGCTCTCCCTGTCTTTGAGTACTGTTTTCACTGTCCCGGTTACCTCTTTGCTAACATTCTCTTCAGCGCTGCAGGGAAACCAGGAACCACGTGGAGAAGGCACCCACACTGAAAGTGCCTGGAGGGAACATTGGGGCTTCTTCTCAGTGTCTCTGACATAGGGTTTCACTGTCCCGGGAAAGTCTCTGCTAACACCCTGCAGAGCGCTGTGCCCAATCTACAGAAACGTCTTGCGGTATCTCCTACAGGGAAAGTGCCAGGAGGGAACTGTCCATCTTGTTCTCAGTGTCTCTGAGAATTGCTCTGATTATCCCTGTGACCTCTTTGCTAAGACTCTCCAGAGAGCCGTCCTCAAAACAAACACACATCTTGACATATGTCCCACATTGATCGCAGTGTCTCCAGGAACGGCATTCAAGGAGCCAGGAACTTTTCTCCCTACACTGTCCATTGAGTTGTCCTCAAAACCAATATACATCCTGCTATATCTCCCACATGGAAAGTGCCAGGAGGGAGAAGTGGCGATTATGTTTAGACTTTCTCGGAACTGCTTCAAATCAACTAGATATCTTTGTGCTGTAAATCTCCCAACAGCCAAACGCAAAAGCAGCAAACATCTCGCTGTATGTCCCACATCCAAAGTGCCAAGAGAGAGCTTGCTCTCCCTGTCTTTGAGTACTGTTTTCACTGTCCCGGTTACCTCTTTGCTAACATTCTCTTCAGCGCTGCAGGGAAACCAGGAACCACGTGGAGAAGGCACCCACACTGAAAGTGCCTGGAGGGAACATTGGGGCTTCTTCTCAGTGTCTCTGACATAGGGTTTCACTGTCCCGGGAAAGTCTCTGCTAACACCCTGCAGAGCGCTGTGCCCAATCTACAGAAACGTCTTGCGGTATCTCCTACAGGGAAAGTGCCAGGAGGGAACTGTCCATCTTGTTCTCAGTGTCTCTGAGAATTGCTCTGATTATCCCTGTGACCTCTTTGCTAAGACTCTCCAGAGAGCCGTCCTCAAAACAAACACACATCTTGACATATGTCCCACATTGATCGCAGTGTCTCCAGGAACGGCATTCAAGGAGCCAGGAACTTTTCTCCCTACACTGTCCATTGAGTTGTCCTCAAAACCAATATACATCCTGCTATATCTCCCACATGGAAAGTGCCAGGAGGGAGAAGTGGCGATTATGTTTAGACTTTCTCGGAACTGCTTCAAATCAACTAGATATCTTTGTGCTGTAAATCTCCCAACAGCCAAACGCAAAAGCAGCAAACATCTCGCTGTATGTCCCACATCCAAAGTGCCAAGAGAGAGCTTGCTCTCCCTGTCTTTGAGTACTGTTTTCGCTGTGCCGGTTACCTCTTTGCTAACATTCTCTTCAGCGCTGCAGGGAAACCAGGAACCACGTGGAGAAGGCACCCACACTGAAAGTGCCTGGAGGGAACATTGGGGCTTCTTCTCAGTGTCTCTGACATAGGGTTTCACTGTCCCGGGAAAGTCTCTGCTAACACCGTGCAGAGCGCTGTGCCCAATCTACAGAAACGTCTTGCGGTATCTCCTACAGGGAAAGTGCCAGGAGGGAACTGTCCATCTTGTTCTCAGTGTCTCTGAGAATTGCTCTGATTATCCCTGTGACCTCTTTGCTAAGACTCTCCAGAGAGCCGTCCTCAAAACAAACACACATCTTGACATATCTCCCACATTGATCGCAGTGTCTCCAGGAACGGCATTCAAGGAGCCAGGAACTTTTCTCCCTACACTGTCCATTGAGTTGTCCTCAAAACCAATATACATCCTGCTATATCTCCCACATGGAAAGTGCCAGGAGGGAGAAGTGGCGATTATGTTTAGACTTTCTCGGAACTGCTTCAAATCAACTAGATATCTTTGTGCTGTAAATCTCCCAACAGCCAAACGCAAAAGCAGCAAACATCTCGCTGTATGTCCCACATCCAAAGTGCCAAGAGAGAGCTTGCTCTCCCTGTCTTTGAGTACTGTTTTCGCTGTGCCGGTTACCTCTTTGCTAACATTCTCTTCAGCGCTGCAGGGAAACCAGGAACCACGTGGAGAAGGCACCCACACTGAAAGTGCCTGGAGGGAACATTGGGGCTTCTTCTCAGTGTCTCTGACATAGGGTTTCACTGTCCCGGGAAAGTCTCTGCTAACACCCTGCAGAGCGCTGTGCCCAATCTACAGAAACGTCTTGCGGTATCTCCTACAGGGAAAGTGCCAGGAGGGAACTGTCCATCTTGTTCTCAGTGTCTCTGAGAATTGCTCTGATTATCCCTGTGACCTCTTTGCTAAGACTCTCCAGAGAGCCGTCCTCAAAACCAACACACATCTTGACATATCTCCCACATTGATCGCAGTGTCTCCAGGAACGGCATTCAAGGAGCCAGGAACTTTTCTCCCTACACTGTCCATTGAGTTGTCCTCAAAACCAATATACATCCTGCTATATCTCCCACATGGAAAGTGCCAGGAGGGAGAAGTGGCGATTATGTTTAGACTTTCTCGGAACTGCTTCAAATCAACTAGATATCTTTGTGCTGTAAATCTCCCAACAGCCAAACGCAAAAGCAGCAAACATCTCGCTGTATGTCCCACATCCAAAGTGCCAAGAGAGAGCTTGCTCTCCCTGTCTTTGAGTACTGTTTTCGCTGTGCCGGTTACCTCTTTGCTAACATTCTCTTCAGCGCTGCAGGGAAACCAGGAACCACGTGGAGAAGGCACCCACACTGAAAGTGCCTGGAGGGAACATTGGGGCTTCTTCTCAGTGTCTCTGACATAGGGTTTCACTGTCCCGGGAAAGTCTCTGCTAACACCCTGCAGAGCGCTGTGCCCAATCTACAGAAACGTCTTGCGGTATCTCCTACAGGGAAAGTGCCAGGAGGGAATTGTCGAGCTTGTTCTCAGTGTCTCTGAGAATTGCTCTGATTATCCCTGTGACCTCTTTGCTAAGACTCTCCAGAGAGCCGTCCTCAAAACCAACACACATCTTGACATATCTCCCACATTGATCGCAGTGTCTCCAGGAACGGCATTCAAGGAGCCAGGAACTTTTCTCCCTACACTGTCCATTGAGTTGTCCTCAAAACCAATATACATCCTGCTATATCTCCCACATGGAAAGTGCCAGGAGGGAGAAGTGGCGATTATGTTTAGACTTTCTCGGAACTGCTTCAAATCAACTAGATATCTTTGTGCTGTAAATCTCCCAACAGCCAAACGCAAAAGCAGCAAACATCTCGCTGTATGTCCCACATCCAAAGTGCCAGAGAGAGCTTGCTCTCCCTGTCTTTGAGTACTGTTTTCGCTGTGCCGGTTACCTCTTTGCTAACATTCTCTTCAGCGCTGCAGGGAAACCAGGAACCACGTGGAGAAGGCACCCACACTGAAAGTGCCTGGAGGGAACATTGGGGCTTCTTCTCAGTGTCTCTGACATAGGGTTTCACTGTCCCGGGAAAGTCTCTGCTAACACCCTGCAGAGCGCTGTGCCCAATCTACAGAAACGTCTTGCGGTATCTCCTACAGGGAAAGTGCCAGGAGGGAACTGTCCATCTTGTTCTCAGTGTCTCTGAGAATTGCTCTGATTATCCCTGTGACCTCTTTGCTAAGACTCTCCAGAGAGCCGTCCTCAAAACCAACACACATCTTGACATATCTCCCACATTGATCGCAGTGTCTCCAGGAACGGCATTCAAGGAGCCAGGAACTTTTCTCCCTACACTGTCCATTGAGTTGTCCTCAAAACCAATATACATCCTGCTATATCTCCCACATGGAAAGTGCCAGGAGGGAGAAGTGGCGATTATGTTTAGACTTTCTCGGAACTGCTTCAAATCAACTAGATATCTTTGTGCTGTAAATCTCCCAACAGCCAAACGCAAAAGCAGCAAACATCTCGCTGTATGTCCCACATCCAAAGTGCCAAGAGAGAGCTTGCTCTCCCTGTCTTTGAGTACTGTTTTCGCTGTGCCGGTTACCTCTTTGCTAACATTCTCTTCAGCGCTGCAGGGAAACCAGGAACCACGTGGAGAAGGCACCCACACTGAAAGTGCCTGGAGGGAACATTGGGGCTTCTTCTCAGTGTCTCTGACATAGGGTTTCACTGTCCCGGGAAAGTCTCTGCTAACACCCTGCAGAGCGCTGTGCCCAATCTACAGAAACGTCTTGCGGTATCTCCTACAGGAAAGTGCCAGGAGGGAATTGTCGAGCTTGTTCTCAGTGTCTCTGAGAATTGCTCTGATTATCCCTGTGACCTCTTTGCTAAGACTCTCCAGAGAGCCGTCCTCAAAACCAACACACATCTTGACATATCTCCCACATTGATCGCAGTGTCTCCAGGAACGGCATTCAAGGAGCCAGGAACTTTTCTCCCTACACTGTCCATTGAGTTGTCCTCAAAACCAATATACATCCTGCTATATCTCCCACATGGAAAGTGCCAGGAGGGAGAAGTGGCGATTATGTTTAGACTTTCTCGGAACTGCTTCAAATCAACTAGATATCTTTGTGCTGTAAATCTCCCAACAGCCAAACGCAAAAGCAGCAAACATCTCGCTGTATGTCCCACATCCAAAGTGCCAAGAGAGAGCTTGCTCTCCCTGTCTTTGAGTACTGTTTTCGCTGTGCCGGTTACCTCTTTGCTAACATTCTCTTCAGCGCTGCAGGGAAACCAGGAACCACGTGGAGAAGGCACCCACACTGAAAGTGCCTGGAGGGAACATTGGGGCTTCTTCTCAGTGTCTCTGACATAGGGTTTCACTGTCCCGGGAAAGTCTCTGCTAACACCCTGCAGAGCGCTGTGCCCAATCTACAGAAACGTCTTGCGGTATCTCCTACAGGGAAAGTGCCAGGAGGGAACTGTCCATCTTGTTCTCAGTGTCTCTGAGAATTGCTCTGATTATCCCTGTGACCTCTTTGCTAAGACTCTCCAGAGAGCCGTCCTCAAAACCAACACACATCTTGACATATCTCCCACATTGATCGCAGTGTCTCCAGGAACGGCATTCAAGGAGCCAGGAACTTTTCTCCCTACACTGTCCATTGAGTTGTCCTCAAAACCAATATACATCCTGCTATATCTCCCACATGGAAAGTGCCAGGAGGGAGAAGTGGCGATTATGTTTAGACTTTCTCGGAACTGCTTCAAATCAACTAGATATCTTTGTGCTGTAAATCTCCCAACAGCCAAACGCAAAAGCAGCAAACATCTCGCTGTATGTCCCACATCCAAAGTGCCAAGAGAGAGCTTGCTCTCCCTGTCTTTGAGTACTGTTTTCGCTGTGCCGGTTACCTCTTTGCTAACATTCTCTTCAGCGCTGCAGGGAAACCAGGAACCACGTGGAGAAGGCACCCACACTGAAAGTGCCTGGAGGGAACATTGGGGCTTCTTCTCAGTGTCTCTGACATAGGGTTTCACTGTCCCGGGAAAGTCTCTGCTAACACCCTGCAGAGCGCTGTGCCCAATCTACAGAAACGTCTTGCGGTATCTCCTACAGGGAAAGTGCCAGGAGGGAATTGTCGAGCTTGTTCTCAGTGTCTCTGAGAATTGCTCTGATTATCCCTGTGACCTCTTTGCTAAGACTCTCCAGAGAGCCGTCCTCAAAACCAACACACATCTTGACATATCTCCCACATTGATCGCAGTGTCTCCAGGAACGGCATTCAAGGAGCCAGGAACTTTTCTCCCTACACTGTCCATTGAGTTGTCCTCAAAACCAATATACATCCTGCTATATCTCCCACATGGAAAGTGCCAGGAGGGAGAAGTGGCGATTATGTTTAGACTTTCTCGGAACTGCTTCAAATCAACTAGATATCTTTGTGCTGTAAATCTCCCAACAGCCAAACGCAAAAGCAGCAAACATCTCGCTGTATGTCCCACATCCAAAGTGCCAAGAGAGAGCTTGCTCTCCCTGTCTTTGAGTACTGTTTTCGCTGTGCCGGTTACCTCTTTGCTAACATTCTCTTCAGCGCTGCAGGGAAACCAGGAACCACGTGGAGAAGGCACCCACACTGAAAGTGCCTGGAGGGAACATTGGGGCTTCTTCTCAGTGTCTCTGACATAGGGTTTCACTGTCCCGGGAAAGTCTCTGCTAACACCCTGCAGAGCGCTGTGCCCAATCTACAGAAACGTCTTGCGGTATCTCCTACAGGGAAAGTGCCAGGAGGGAACTGTCCATCTTGTTCTCAGTGTCTCTGAGAATTGCTCTGATTATCCCTGTGACCTCTTTGCTAAGACTCTCCAGAGAGCCGTCCTCAAAACCAACACACATCTTGACATATCTCCCACATTGATCGCAGTGTCTCCAGGAACGGCATTCAAGGAGCCAGGAACTTTTCTCCCTACACTGTCCATTGAGTTGTCCTCAAAACCAATATACATCCTGCTATATCTCCCACATGGAAAGTGCCAGGAGGGAGAAGTGGCGATTATGTTTAGACTTTCTCGGAACTGCTTCAAATCAACTAGATATCTTTGTGCTGTAAATCTCCCAACAGCCAAACGCAAAAGCAGCAAACATCTCGCTGTATGTCCCACATCCAAAGTGCCAAGAGAGAGCTTGCTCTCCCTGTCTTTGAGTACTGTTTTCGCTGTGCCGGTTACCTCTTTGCTAACATTCTCTTCAGCGCTGCAGGGAAACCAGGAACCACGTGGAGAAGGCACCCACACTGAAAGTGCCTGGAGGGAACATTGGGGCTTCTTCTCAGTGTCTCTGACATAGGGTTTCACTGTCCCGGGAAAGTCTCTGCTAACACCCTGCAGAGCGCTGTGCCCAATCTACAGAAACGTCTTGCGGTATCTCCTACAGGGAAAGTGCCAGGAGGGAATTGTCGAGCTTGTTCTCAGTGTCTCTGAGAATTGCTCTGATTATCCCTGTGACCTCTTTGCTAAGACTCTCCAGAGAGCCGTCCTCAAAACCAACACACATCTTGACATATGTCCCACATTGATCGCAGTGTCTCCAGGAACGGCATTCAAGGAGCCAGGAACTTTTCTCCCTACACTGTCCATTGAGTTGTCCTCAAAACCAATATACATCCTGCTATATCTCCCACATGGAAAGTGCCAGGAGGGAGAAGTGGCGATTATGTTTAGACTTTCTCGGAACTGCTTCAAATCAACTAGATATCTTTGTGCTGTAAATCTCCCAACAGCCAAACGCAAAAGCAGCAAACATCTCGCTGTATGTCCCACATCCAAAGTGCCAAGAGAGAGCTTGCTCTCCCTGTCTTTGAGTACTGTTTTCGCTGTGCCGGTTACCTCTTTGCTAACATTCTCTTCAGCGCTGCAGGGAAACCAGGAACCACGTGGAGAAGGCACCCACACTGAAAGTGCCTGGAGGGAACATTGGGGCTTCTTCTCAGTGTCTCTGACATAGGGTTTCACTGTCCCGGGAAAGTCTCTGCTAACACCCTGCAGAGCGCTGTGCCCAATCTACAGAAACGTCTTGCGGTATCTCCTACAGGGAAAGTGCCAGGAGGGAACTGTCCATCTTGTTCTCAGTGTCTCTGAGAATTGCTCTGATTATCCCTGTGACCTCTTTGCTAAGACTCTCCAGAGAGCCGTCCTCAAAACCAACACACATCTTGACATATCTCCCACATTGATCGCAGTGTCTCCAGGAACGGCATTCAAGGAGCCAGGAACTTTTCTCCCTACACTGTCCATTGAGTTGTCCTCAAAACCAATATACATCCAGCTATATCTCCCACATGGAAAGTGCCAGGAGGGAGAAGTGGCGATTATGTTTAGACTTTCTCGGAACTGCTTCAAATCAACTAGATATCTTTGTGCTGTAAATCTCCCAACAGCCAAACGCAAAAGCAGCAAACATCTCGCTGTATGTCCCACATCCAAAGTGCCAAGAGAGAGCTTGCTCTCCCTGTCTTTGAGTACTGTTTTCGCTGTGCCGGTTACCTCTTTGCTAACATTCTCTTCAGCGCTGCAGGGAAACCAGGAACCACGTGGAGAAGGCACCCACACTGAAAGTGCCTGGAGGGAACATTGGGGCTTCTTCTCAGTGTCTCTGACATAGGGTTTCACTGTCCCGGGAAAGTCTCTGCTAACACCCTGCAGAGCGCTGTGCCCAATCTACAGAAACGTCTTGCGGTATCTCCTACAGGGAAAGTGCCAGGAGGGAACTGTCCATCTTGTTCTCAGTGTCTCTGAGAATTGCTCTGATTATCCCTGTGACCTCTTTGCTAAGACTCTCCAGAGAGCCGTCCTCAAAACCAACACACATCTTGACATATCTCCCACATTGATCGCAGTGTCTCCAGGAACGGCATTCAAGGAGCCAGGAACTTTTCTCCCTACACTGTCCATTGAGTTGTCCTCAAAACCAATATACATCCAGCTATATCTCCCACATGGAAAGTGCCAGGAGGGAGAAGTGGCGATTATGTTTAGACTTTCTCGGAACTGCTTCAAATCAACTAGATATCTTTGTGCTGTAAATCTCCCAACAGCCAAACGCAAAAGCAGCAAACATCTCGCTGTATGTCCCACATCCAAAGTGCCAAGAGAGAGCTTGCTCTCCCTGTCTTTGAGTACTGTTTTCGCTGTGCCGGTTACCTCTTTGCTAACATTCTCTTCAGCGCTGCAGGGAAACCAGGAACCACGTGGAGAAGGCACCCACACTGAAAGTGCCTGGAGGGAACATTGGGGCTTCTTCTCAGTGTCTCTGACATAGGGTTTCACTGTCCCGGGAAAGTCTCTGCTAACACCCTGCAGAGCGCTGTGCCCAATCTACAGAAACGTCTTGCGGTATCTCCTACAGGGAAAGTGCCAGGAGGGAACTGTCCATCTTGTTCTCAGTGTCTCTGAGAATTGCTCTGATTATCCCTGTGACCTCTTTGCTAAGACTCTCCAGAGAGCCGTCCTCAAAACCAACACACATCTTGACATATCTCCCACATTGATCGCAGTGTCTCCAGGAACGGCATTCAAGGAGCCAGGAACTTTTCTCCCTACACTGTCCATTGAGTTGTCCTCAAAACCAATATACATCCTGCTATATCTCCCACATGGAAAGTGCCAGGAGGGAGAAGTGGCGATTATGTTTAGACTTTCTCGGAACTGCTTCAAATCAACTAGATATCTTTGTGCTGTAAATCTCCCAACAGCCAAACGCAAAAGCAGCAAACATCTCGCTGTATGTCCCACATCCAAAGTGCCAAGAGAGAGCTTGCTCTCCCTGTCTTTGAGTACTGTTTTCGCTGTGCCGGTTACCTCTTTGCTAACATTCTCTTCAGCGCTGCAGGGAAACCAGGAACCACGTGGAGAAGGCACCCACACTGAAAGTGCCTGGAGGGAACATTGGGGCTTCTTCTCAGTGTCTCTGACATAGGGTTTCACTGTCCCGGGAAAGTCTCTGCTAACACCCTGCAGAGCGCTGTGCCCAATCTACAGAAACGTCTTGCGGTATCTCCTACAGGGAAAGTGCCAGGAGGGAACTGTCCATCTTGTTCTCAGTGTCTCTGAGAATTGCTCTGATTATCCCTGTGACCTCTTTGCTAAGACTCTCCAGAGAGCCGTCCTCAAAACCAACACACATCTTGACATATCTCCCACATTGATCGCAGTGTCTCCAGGAACGGCATTCAAGGAGCCAGGAACTTTTCTCCCTACACTGTCCATTGAGTTGTCCTCAAAACCAATATACATCCTGCTATATCTCCCACATGGAAAGTGCCAGGAGGGAGAAGTGGCGATTATGTTTAGACTTTCTCGGAACTGCTTCAAATCAACTAGATATCTTTGTGCTGTAAATCTCCCAACAGCCAAACGCAAAAGCAGCAAACATCTCGCTGTATGTCCCACATCCAAAGTGCCAAGAGAGAGCTTGCTCTCCCTCTCTTTGAGTACTGTTTTCGCTGTCCCGGTTACCTCTTTGCTAACATTCTCTTCAGCGCTGCAGGGAAACCAGGAACCACGTGGAGAAGGCACCCACACTGAAAGTGCCTGGAGGGAACATTGGGGCTTCTTCTCAGTGTCTCTGACATAGGGTTTCACTGTCCCGGGAAAGTCTCTGCTAACACCCTGCAGAGCGCTGTGCCCAATCTACAGAAACGTCTTGCGGTATCTCCTACAGGGAAAGTGCCAGGAGGGAACTGTCCATCTTGTTCTCAGTGTCTCTGAGAATTGCTCTGATTATCCCTGTGACCTCTTTGCTAAGACTCTCCAGAGAGCCGTCCTCAAAACCAACACACATCTTGACATATCTCCCACATTGATCGCAGTGTCTCCAGGAACGGCATTCAAGGAGCCAGGAACTTTTCTCCCTACACTGTCCATTGAGTTGTCCTCAAAACCAATATACATCCAGCTATATCTCCCACATGGAAAGTGCCAGGAGGGAGAAGTGGCGATTATGTTTAGACTTTCTCGGAACTGCTTCAAATCAACTAGATATCTTTGTGCTGTAAATCTCCCAACAGCCAAACGCAAAAGCGGCAAACATCTCGCTGTATGTCCCACATCCAAAGTGCCAAGAGAGAGCTTGCTCTCCCTGTCTTTGAGTACTGTTTTCGCTGTGCCGGTTACCTCTTTGCTAACATTCTCTTCAGCGCTGCAGGGAAACCAGGAACCACGTGGAGAAGGCACCCACACTGAAAGTGCCTGGAGGGAACATTGGGGCTTCTTCTCAGTGTCTCTGACATAGGGTTTCACTGTCCCGGGAAAGTCTCTGCTAACACCCTGCAGAGCGCTGTGCCCAATCTACAGAAACGTCTTGCGGTATCTCCTACAGGGAAAGTGCCAGGAGGGAACTGTCCATCTTGTTCTCAGTGTCTCTGAGAATTGCTCTGATTATCCCTGTGACCTCTTTGCTAAGACTCTCCAGAGAGCCGTCCTCAAAACAAACACACATCTTGACATATCTCCCACATTGATCGCAGTGTCTCCAGGAACGGCATTCAAGGAGCCAGGAACTTTTCTCCCTACACTGTCCATTGAGTTGTCCTCAAAACCAATATACATCCTGCTATATCTCCCACATGGAAAGTGCCAGGAGGGAGAAGTGGCGATTATGTTTAGACTTTCTCGGAACTGCTTCAAATCAACTAGATATCTTTGTGCTGTAAATCTCCCAACAGCCAAACGCAAAAGCAGCAAACATCTCGCTGTATGTCCCACATCCAAAGTGCCAAGAGAGAGCTTGCTCTCCCTGTCTTTGAGTACTGTTTTCGCTGTGCCGGTTACCTCTTTGCTAACATTCTCTTCAGCGCTGCAGGGAAACCAGGAACCACGTGGAGAAGGCACCCACACTGAAAGTGCCTGGAGGGAACATTGGGGCTTCTTCTCAGTGTCTCTGACATAGGGTTTCACTGTCCCGGGAAAGTCTCTGCTAACACCCTGCAGAGCGCTGTGCCCAATCTACAGAAACGTCTTGCGGTATCTCCTACAGGGAAAGTGCCAGGAGGGAACTGTCCATCTTGTTCTCAGTGTCTCTGAGAATTGCTCTGATTATCCCTGTGACCTCTTTGCTAAGACTCTCCAGAGAGCCGTCCTCAAAACCAACACACGTCTTGACATATCTCCCACATTGATCGCAGTGTCTCCAGGAACGGCATTCAAGGAGCCAGGAACTTTTCTCCCTACACTGTCCATTGAGTTGTCCTCAAAACCAATATACATCCTGCTATATCTCCCACATGGAAAGTGCCAGGAGGGAGAAGTGGCGATTATGTTTAGACTTTCTCGGAACTGCTTCAAATCAACTAGATATCTTTGTGCTGTAAATCTCCCAACAGCCAAACGCAAAAGCAGCAAACATCTCGCTGTATGTCCCACATCCAAAGTGCCAAGAGAGAGCTTGCTCTCCCTGTCTTTGAGTACTGTTTTCGCTGTCCCGGTTACCTCTTTGCTAACATTCTCTTCAGCGCTGCAGGGAAACCAGGAACCACGTGGAGAAGGCACCCACACTGAAAGTGCCTGGAGGGAACATTGGGGCTTCTTCTCAGTGTCTCTGACATAGGGTTTCACTGTCCCGGGAAAGTCTCTGCTAACACCCTGCAGAGCGCTGTGCCCAATCTACAGAAACGTCTTGCGGTATCTCCTACAGGGAAAGTGCCAGGAGGGAACTGTCCATCTTGTTCTCAGTGTCTCTGAGAATTGCTCTGATTATCCCTGTGACCTCTTTGCTAAGACTCTCCAGAGAGCCGTCCTCAAAACCAACACACATCTTGACATATCTCCCACATTGATCGCAGTGTCTCCAGGAACGGCATTCAAGGAGCCAGGAACTTTTCTCCCTACACTGTCCATTGAGTTGTCCTCAAAACCAATATACATCCTGCTATATCTCCCACATGGAAAGTGCCAGGAGGGAGAAGTGGCGATTATGTTTAGACTTTCTCGGAACTGCTTCAAATCAACTAGATATCTTTGTGCTGTAAATCTCCCAACAGCCAAACGCAAAAGCAGCAAACATCTCGCTGTATGTCCCACATCCAAAGTGCCAAGAGAGAGCTTGCTCTCCCTGTCTTTGAGTACTGTTTTCGCTGTCCCGGTTACCTCTTTGCTAACATTCTCTTCAGCGCTGCAGGGAAACCAGGAACCACGTGGAGAAGGCACCCACACTGAAAGTGCCTGGAGGGAACATTGGGGCTTCTTCTCAGTGTCTCTGACATAGGGTTTCACTGTCCCGGGAAAGTCTCTGCTAACACCCTGCAGAGCGCTGTGCCCAATCTACAGAAACGTCTTGCGGTATCTCCTACAGGGAAAGTGCCAGGAGGGAATTGTCGAGCTTGTTCTCAGTGTCTCTGAGAATTGCTCTGATTATCCCTGTGACCTCTTTGCTAAGACTCTCCAGAGAGCCGTCCTCAAAACAAACACACATCTTGACATATCTCCCACATTGATCGCAGTGTCTCCAGGAACGGCATTCAAGGAGGCAGGAACTTTTCTCCCTACACTGTCCATTGAGTTGTCCTCAAAACCAATATACATCCTGCTATATCTCCCACATGGAAAGTGCCAGGAGGGAGAAGTGGCGATTATGTTTAGACTTTCTCGGAACTGCTTCAAATCAACTAGATATCTTTGTGCTGTAAATCTCCCAACAGCCAAACGCAAAAGCAGCAAACATCTCGCTGTATGTCCCACATCCAAAGTGCCAAGAGAGAGCTTGCTCTCCCTGTCTTTGAGTACTGTTTTCGCTGTGCCGGTTACCTCTTTGCTAACATTCTCTTCAGCGCTGCAGGGAAACCAGGAACCACGTGGAGAAGGCACCCACACTGAAAGTGCCTGGAGGGAACATTGGGGCTTCTTCTCAGTGTCTCTGACATAGGGTTTCACTGTCCCGGGAAAGTCTCTGCTAACACCCTGCAGAGCGCTGTGCCCAATCTACAGAAACGTCTTGCGGTATCTCCTACAGGGAAAGTGCCAGGAGGGAACTGTCCATCTTGTTCTCAGTGTCTCTGAGAATTGCTCTGATTATCCCTGTGACCTCTTTGCTAAGACTCTCCAGAGAGCCGTCCTCAAAACCAACACACATCTTGACATATCTCCCACATTGATCGCAGTGTCTCCAGGAACGGCATTCAAGGAGCCAGGAACTTTTCTCCCTACACTGTCCATTGAGTTGTCCTCAAAACCAATATACATCCAGCTATATCTCCCACATGGAAAGTGCCAGGAGGGAGAAGTGGCGATTATGTTTAGACTTTCTCGGAACTGCTTCAAATCAACTAGATATCTTTGTGCTGTAAATCTCCCAACAGCCAAACGCAAAAGCAGCAAACATCTCGCTGTATGTCCCACATCCAAAGTGCCAAGAGAGAGCTTGCTCTCCCTGTCTTTGAGTACTGTTTTCGCTGTGCCGGTTACCTCTTTGCTAACATTCTCTTCAGCGCTGCAGGGAAACCAGGAACCACGTGGAGAAGGCACCCACACTGAAAGTGCCTGGAGGGAACATTGGGGCTTCTTCTCAGTGTCTCTGACATAGGGTTTCACTGTCCCGGGAAAGTCTCTGCTAACACCCTGCAGAGCGCTGTGCCCAATCTACAGAAACGTCTTGCGGTATCTCCTACAGGGAAAGTGCCAGGAGGGAACTGTCCATCTTGTTCTCAGTGTCTCTGAGAATTGCTCTGATTATCCCTGTGACCTCTTTGCTAAGACTCTCCAGAGAGCCGTCCTCAAAACAAACACACATCTTGACATATGTCCCACATTGATCGCAGTGTCTCCAGGAACGGCATTCAAGGAGCCAGGAACTTTTCTCCCTACACTGTCCATTGAGTTGTCCTCAAAACCAATATACATCCTGCTATATCTCCCACATGGAAAGTGCCAGGAGGGAGAAGTGGCGATTATGTTTAGACTTTCTCGGAACTGCTTCAAATCAACTAGATATCTTTGTGCTGTAAATCTCCCAACAGCCAAACGCAAAAGCAGCAAACATCTCGCTGTATGTCCCACATCCAAAGTGCCAAGAGAGAGCTTGCTCTCCCTGTCTTTGAGTACTGTTTTCGCTGTGCCGGTTACCTCTTTGCTAACATTCTCTTCAGCGCTGCAGGGAAACCAGGAACCACGTGGAGAAGGCACCCACACTGAAAGTGCCTGGAGGGAACATTGGGGCTTCTTCTCAGTGTCTCTGACATAGGGTTTCACTGTCCCGGGAAAGTCTCTGCTAACACCCTGCAGAGCGCTGTGCCCAATCTACAGAAACGTCTTGCGGTATCTCCTACAGGGAAAGTGCCAGGAGGGAATTGTCGAGCTTGTTCTCAGTGTCTCTGAGAATTGCTCTGATTATCCCTGTGACCTCTTTGCTAAGACTCTCCAGAGAGCCGTCCTCAAAACCAACACACATCTTGACATATCTCCCACATTGATCGCAGTGTCTCCAGGAACGGCATTCAAGGAGCCAGGAACTTTTCTCCCTACACTGTCCATTGAGTTGTCCTCAAAACCAATATACATCCAGCTATATCTCCCACATGGAAAGTGCCAGGAGGGAGAAGTGGCGATTATGTTTAGACTTTCTCGGAACTGCTTCAAATCAACTAGATATCTTTGTGCTGTAAATCTCCCAACAGCCAAACGCAAAAGCAGCAAACATCTCGCTGTATGTCCCACATCCAAAGTGCCAAGAGAGAGCTTGCTCTCCCTGTCTTTGAGTACTGTTTTCGCTGTGCCGGTTACCTCTTTGCTAACATTCTCTTCAGCGCTGCAGGGAAACCAGGAACCACGTGGAGAAGGCACCCACACTGAAAGTGCCTGGAGGGAACATTGGGGCTTCTTCTCAGTGTCTCTGACATAGGGTTTCACTGTCCCGGGAAAGTCTCTGCTAACACCCTGCAGAGCGCTGTGCCCAATCTACAGAAACGTCTTGCGGTATCTCCTACAGGGAAAGTGCCAGGAGGGAATTGTCGAGCTTGTTCTCAGTGTCTCTGAGAATTGCTCTGATTATCCCTGTGACCTCTTTGCTAAGACTCTCCAGAGAGCCGTCCTCAAAACCAACACACATCTTGACATATCTCCCACATTGATCGCAGTGTCTCCAGGAACGGCATTCAAGGAGCCAGGAACTTTTCTCCCTACACTGTCCATTGAGTTGTCCTCAAAACCAATATACATCCTGCTATATCTCCCACATGGAAAGTGCCAGGAGGGAGAAGTGGCGATTATGTTTAGACTTTCTCGGAACTGCTTCAAATCAACTAGATATCTTTGTGCTGTAAATCTCCCAACAGCCAAACGCAAAAGCAGCAAACATCTCGCTGTATGTCCCACATCCAAAGTGCCAAGAGAGAGCTTGCTCTCCCTGTCTTTGAGTACTGTTTTCGCTGTGCCGGTTACCTCTTTGCTAACATTCTCTTCAGCGCTGCAGGGAAACCAGGAACCACGTGGAGAAGGCACCCACACTGAAAGTGCCTGGAGGGAACATTGGGGCTTCTTCTCAGTGTCTCTGACATAGGGTTTCACTGTCCCGGGAAAGTCTCTGCTAACACCCTGCAGAGCGCTGTGCCCAATCTACAGAAACGTCTTGCGGTATCTCCTACAGGGAAAGTGCCAGGAGGGAACTGTCCATCTTGTTCTCAGTGTCTCTGAGAATTGCTCTGATTATCCCTGTGACCTCTTTGCTAAGACTCTCCAGAGAGCCGTCCTCAAAACCAACACACATCTTGACATATCTCCCACATTGATCGCAGTGTCTCCAGGAACGGCATTCAAGGAGCCAGGAACTTTTCTCCCTACACTGTCCATTGAGTTGTCCTCAAAACCAATATACATCCTGCTATATCTCCCACATGGAAAGTGCCAGGAGGGAGAAGTGGCGATTATGTTTAGACTTTCTCGGAACTGCTTCAAATCAACTAGATATCTTTGTGCTGTAAATCTCCCAACAGCCAAACGCAAAAGCAGCAAACATCTCGCTGTATGTCCCACATCCAAAGTGCCAAGAGAGAGCTTGCTCTCCCTGTCTTTGAGTACTGTTTTCGCTGTGCCGGTTACCTCTTTGCTAACATTCTCTTCAGCGCTGCAGGGAAACCAGGAACCACGTGGAGAAGGCACCCACACTGAAAGTGCCTGGAGGGAACATTGGGGCTTCTTCTCAGTGTCTCTGACATAGGGTTTCACTGTCCCGGGAAAGTCTCTGCTAACACCCTGCAGAGCGCTGTGCCCAATCTACAGAAACGTCTTGCGGTATCTCCTACAGGGAAAGTGCCAGGAGGGAACTGTCCATCTTGTTCTCAGTGTCTCTGAGAATTGCTCTGATTATCCCTGTGACCTCTTTGCTAAGACTCTCCAGAGAGCCGTCCTCAAAACAAACACACATCTTGACATATCTCCCACATTGATCGCAGTGTCTCCAGGAACGGCATTCAAGGAGCCAGGAACTTTTCTCCCTACACTGTCCATTGAGTTGTCCTCAAAACCAATATACATCCTGCTATATCTCCCACATGGAAAGTGCCAGGAGGGAGAAGTGGCGATTATGTTTAGACTTTCTCGGAACTGCTTCAAATCAACTAGATATCTTTGTGCTGTAAATCTCCCAACAGCCAAACGCAAAAGCAGCAAACATCTCGCTGTATGTCCCACATCCAAAGTGCCAAGAGAGAGCTTGCTCTCCCTGTCTTTGAGTACTGTTTTCGCTGTGCCGGTTACCTCTTTGCTAACATTCTCTTCAGCGCTGCAGGGAAACCAGGAACCACGTGGAGAAGGCACCCACACTGAAAGTGCCTGGAGGGAACATTGGGGCTTCTTCTCAGTGTCTCTGACATAGGGTTTCACTGTCCCGGGAAAGTCTCTGCTAACACCCTGCAGAGCGCTGTGCCCAATCTACAGAAACGTCTTGCGGTATCTCCTACAGGGAAAGTGCCAGGAGGGAATTGTCGAGCTTGTTCTCAGTGTCTCTGAGAATTGCTCTGATTATCCCTGTGACCTCTTTGCTAAGACTCTCCAGAGAGCCGTCCTCAAAACCAACACACATCTTGACATATCTCCCACATTGATCGCAGTGTCTCCAGGAACGGCATTCAAGGAGCCAGGAACTTTTCTCCCTACACTGTCCATTGAGTTGTCCTCAAAACCAATATACATCCTGCTATATCTCCCACATGGAAAGTGCCAGGAGGGAGAAGTGGCGATTATGTTTAGACTTTCTCGGAACTGCTTCAAATCAACTAGATATCTTTGTGCTGTAAATCTCCCAACAGCCAAACGCAAAAGCAGCAAACATCTCGCTGTATGTCCCACATCCAAAGTGCCAAGAGAGAGCTTGCTCTCCCTGTCTTTGAGTACTGTTTTCGCTGTCCCGGTTACCTCTTTGCTAACATTCTCTTCAGCGCTGCAGGGAAACCAGGAACCACGTGGAGAAGGCACCCACACTGAAAGTGCCTGGAGGGAACATTGGGGCTTCTTCTCAGTGTCTCTGACATAGGGTTTCACTGTCCCGGGAAAGTCTCTGCTAACACCCTGCAGAGCGCTGTGCCCAATCTACAGAAACGTCTTGCGGTATCTCCTACAGGGAAAGTGCCAGGAGGGAACTGTCCATCTTGTTCTCAGTGTCTCTGAGAATTGCTCTGATTATCCCTGTGACCTCTTTGCTAAGACTCTCCAGAGAGCCGTCCTCAAAACCAACACACATCTTGACATATCTCCCACATTGATCGCAGTGTCTCCAGGAACGGCATTCAAGGAGCCAGGAACTTTTCTCCCTACACTGTCCATTGAGTTGTCCTCAAAACCAATATACATCCTGCTATATCTCCCACATGGAAAGTGCCAGGAGGGAGAAGTGGCGATTATGTTTAGACTTTCTCGGAACTGCTTCAAATCAACTAGATATCTTTGTGCTGTAAATCTCCCAACAGCCAAACGCAAAAGCAGCAAACATCTCGCTGTATGTCCCACATCCAAAGTGCCAAGAGAGAGCTTGCTCTCCCTGTCTTTGAGTACTGTTTTCGCTGTGCCGGTTACCTCTTTGCTAACATTCTCTTCAGCGCTGCAGGGAAACCAGGAACCACGTGGAGAAGGCACCCACACTGAAAGTGCCTGGAGGGAACATTGGGGCTTCTTCTCAGTGTCTCTGACATAGGGTTTCACTGTCCCGGGAAAGTCTCTGCTAACACCCTGCAGAGCGCTGTGCCCAATCTACAGAAACGTCTTGCGGTATCTCCTACAGGGAAAGTGCCAGGAGGGAATTGTCGAGCTTGTTCTCAGTGTCTCTGAGAATTGCTCTGATTATCCCTGTGACCTCTTTGCTAAGACTCTCCAGAGAGCCGTCCTCAAAACCAACACACATCTTGACATATCTCCCACATTGATCGCAGTGTCTCCAGGAACGGCATTCAAGGAGCCAGGAACTTTTCTCCCTACACTGTCCATTGAGTTGTCCTCAAAACCAATATACATCCTGCTATATCTCCCACATGGAAAGTGCCAGGAGGGAGAAGTGGCGATTATGTTTAGACTTTCTCGGAACTGCTTCAAATCAACTAGATATCTTTGTGCTGTAAATCTCCCAACAGCCAAACGCAAAAGCAGCAAACATCTCGCTGTATGTCCCACATCCAAAGTGCCAAGAGAGAGCTTGCTCTCCCTGTCTTTGAGTACTGTTTTCGCTGTCCCGGTTACCTCTTTGCTAACATTCTCTTCAGCGCTGCAGGGAAACCAGGAACCACGTGGAGAAGGCACCCACACTGAAAGTGCCTGGAGGGAACATTGGGGCTTCTTCTCAGTGTCTCTGACATAGGGTTTCACTGTCCCGGGAAAGTCTCTGCTAACACCCTGCAGAGCGCTGTGCCCAATCTACAGAAACGTCTTGCGGTATCTCCTACAGGGAAAGTGCCAGGAGGGAACTGTCCATCTTGTTCTCAGTGTCTCTGAGAATTGCTCTGATTATCCCTGTGACCTCTTTGCTAAGACTCTCCAGAGAGCCGTCCTCAAAACCAACACACATCTTGACATATCTCCCACATTGATCGCAGTGTCTCCAGGAACGGCATTCAAGGAGCCAGGAACTTTTCTCCCTACACTGTCCATTGAGTTGTCCTCAAAACCAATATACATCCAGCTATATCTCCCACATGGAAAGTGCCAGGAGGGAGAAGTGGCGATTATGTTTAGACTTTCTCGGAACTGCTTCAAATCAACTAGATATCTTTGTGCTGTAAATCTCCCAACAGCCAAACGCAAAAGCAGCAAACATCTCGCTGTATGTCCCACATCCAAAGTGCCAAGAGAGAGCTTGCTCTCCCTGTCTTTGAGTACTGTTTTCGCTGTGCCGGTTACCTCTTTGCTAACATTCTCTTCAGCGCTGCAGGGAAACCAGGAACCACGTGGAGAAGGCACCCACACTGAAAGTGCCTGGAGGGAACATTGGGGCTTCTTCTCAGTGTCTCTGACATAGGGTTTCACTGTCCCGGGAAAGTCTCTGCTAACACCCTGCAGAGCGCTGTGCCCAATCTACAGAAACGTCTTGCGGTATCTCCTACAGGGAAAGTGCCAGGAGGGAATTGTCGAGCTTGTTCTCAGTGTCTCTGAGAATTGCTCTGATTATCCCTGTGACCTCTTTGCTAAGACTCTCCAGAGAGCCGTCCTCAAAACAAACACACATCTTGACATATCTCCCACATTGATCGCAGTGTCTCCAGGAACGGCATTCAAGGAGCCAGGAACTTTTCTCCCTACACTGTCCATTGAGTTGTCCTCAAAACCAATATACATCCTGCTATATCTCCCACATGGAAAGTGCCAGGAGGGAGAAGTGGCGATTATGTTTAGACTTTCTCGGAACTGCTTCAAATCAACTAGATATCTTTGTGCTGTAAATCTCCCAACAGCCAAACGCAAAAGCAGCAAACATCTCGCTGTATGTCCCACATCCAAAGTGCCAAGAGAGAGCTTGCTCTCCCTGTCTTTGAGTACTGTTTTCGCTGTCCCGGTTACCTCTTTGCTAACATTCTCTTCAGCGCTGCAGGGAAACCAGGAACCACGTGGAGAAGGCACCCACACTGAAAGTGCCTGGAGGGAACATTGGGGCTTCTTCTCAGTGTCTCTGACATAGGGTTTCACTGTCCCGGGAAAGTCTCTGCTAACACCCTGCAGAGCGCTGTGCCCAATCTACAGAAACGTCTTGCGGTATCTCCTACAGGGAAAGTGCCAGGAGGGAACTGTCCATCTTGTTCTCAGTGTCTCTGAGAATTGCTCTGATTATCCCTGTGACCTCTTTGCTAAGACTCTCCAGAGAGCCGTCCTCAAAACCAACACACATCTTGACATATCTCCCACATTGATCGCAGTGTCTCCAGGAACGGCATTCAAGGAGCCAGGAACTTTTCTCCCTACACTGTCCATTGAGTTGTCCTCAAAACCAATATACATCCTGCTATATCTCCCACATGGAAAGTGCCAGGAGGGAGAAGTGGCGATTATGTTTAGACTTTCTCGGAACTGCTTCAAATCAACTAGATATCTTTGTGCTGTAAATCTCCCAACAGCCAAACGCAAAAGCAGCAAACATCTCGCTGTATGTCCCACATCCAAAGTGCCAAGAGAGAGCTTGCTCTCCCTGTCTTTGAGTACTGTTTTCGCTGTGCCGGTTACCTCTTTGCTAACATTCTCTTCAGCGCTGCAGGGAAACCAGGAACCACGTGGAGAAGGCACCCACACTGAAAGTGCCTGGAGGGAACATTGGGGCTTCTTCTCAGTGTCTCTGACATAGGGTTTCACTGTCCCGGGAAAGTCTCTGCTAACACCCTGCAGAGCGCTGTGCCCAATCTACAGAAACGTCTTGCGGTATCTCCTACAGGGAAAGTGCCAGGAGGGAACTGTCCATCTTGTTCTCAGTGTCTCTGAGAATTGCTCTGATTATCCCTGTGACCTCTTTGCTAAGACTCTCCAGAGAGCCGTCCTCAAAACCAACACACATCTTGACATATCTCCCTCATTGATCGCAGTGTCTCCAGGAACGGCATTCAAGGAGCCAGGAACTTTTCTCCCTACACTGTCCATTGAGTTGTCCTCAAAACCAATATACATCCTGCTATATCTCCCACATGGAAAGTGCCAGGAGGGAGAAGTGGCGATTATGTTTAGACTTTCTCGGAACTGCTTCAAATCAACTAGATATCTTTGTGCTGTAAATCTCCCAACAGCCAAACGCAAAAGCAGCAAACATCTCGCTGTATGTCCCACATCCAAAGTGCCAAGAGAGAGCTTGCTCTCCCTCTCTTTGAGTACTGTTTTCGCTGTGCCGGTTACCTCTTTGCTAACATTCTCTTCAGCGCTGCAGTGAAAGCAGGAACCACGTGGAGAAGGCACCCACACTGAAAGTGCCTGGAGGGAACATTGGGGCTTCTTCTCAGTGTCTCTGACATAGGGTTTCACTGTCCCGGGAAAGTCTCTGCTAACACCCTGCAGAGCGCTGTGCCCAATCTACAGAAACGTCTTGCGGTATCTCCTACAGGGAAAGTGCCAGGAGGGAACTGTCGAGCTTGTTCTCAGTGTCTCTGAGAATTGCTCTGATTATCCCTGTGACCTCTTTGCTAAGACTCTCCAGAGAGCCGTCCTCAAAACAAACACACATCTTGACATATCTCCCACATTGATCGCAGTGTCTCCAGGAACGGCATTCAAGGAGCCAGGAACTTTTCTCCCTACACTGTCCATTGAGTTGTCCTCAAAACCAATATACATCCTGCTATATCTCCCACATGGAAAGTGCCAGGAGGGAGAAGTGGCGATTATGTTTAGACTTTCTCGGAACTGCTTCAAATCAACTAGATATCTTTGTGCTGTAAATCTCCCAACAGCCAAACGCAAAAGCAGCAAACATCTCGCTGTATGTCCCACATCCAAAGTGCCAAGAGAGAGCTTGCTCTCCCTGTCTTTGAGTACTGTTTTCGCTGTGCCGGTTACCTCTTTGCTAACATTCTCTTCAGCGCTGCAGGGAAACCAGGAACCACGTGGAGAAGGCACCCACACTGAAAGTGCCTGGAGGGAACATTGGGGCTTCTTCTCAGTGTCTCTGACATAGGGTTTCACTGTCCCGGGAAAGTCTCTGCTAACACCCTGCAGAGCGCTGTGCCCAATCTACAGAAACGTCTTGCGGTATCTCCTACAGGGAAAGTGCCAGGAGGTAATTCTGGAGCTTGTTCTCAGTGTCTCTGAGAATTGCTCTGATTATCCCTGTGACCTCTTTGCTAAGACTCTCCAGAGAGCCGTCCTCAAAACAAACACACATCTTGACATATCTCCCACATTGATCGCAGTGTCTCCAGAAACGGCATTCAAGGAGCCAGGACCTTTTCTCCCTACACTGTCCATTGAGTTGTCCTCAAAACCAATATACATCCTGCTATATCTCCCACATGGAAAGTGCCAGGAGGGAGAAGTGGGGATTATGTTTAGACTTTCTCGGAACTGCTCCAAATCAACTAGATATCTTTGTGCTGTAAATCTCCCAACAGCCAAATGCAAAAGCAGCAAACATCTCGCTGTATGTCCCACACCCAAAGTGCCAAGAGAGAGCTTGCTCTCCCTGTCTTTGAGTACTGTTTTCACTGTCCCAGTTACCTCTTTGCTAACGTTCTCTTCAGAGCTGCAGTGAAACCAGGAACCACGTGGAGAAGGCACCCACACTGAAAGTGCCTGGAGGGAACATTGGGGCTTCTTCTCAGTGTCTCTGACATAGGGTTTCACTGTCCCGGGAAAGTCTCTGCTAACACCGTGCAGAGCGCTGTGCCCAAAGTACAGAAACGTCTTGCGGTATCTCCTACAGGGAAAGTGCCAGGAGGGAATTGTCGAGCTTGTTCTCAGTGTCTCTGAGAATTGCTCTGAATATCTGTGTGACCTCTTTGCTAAGACTCTCCAGAGAGCCGTCCTCAAAACAAACACACATCTTGACATATCTCCCACATTGATCGCAGTGTCTCCAGAAACGGCATTCAAGGAGCCAGGACCTTTTCTCCCTACACTGTCCATTGAGTTGTCCTCAAAACCAATATACATCCTGCTATATCTCCCACATGGAAAGTGCCAGGAGGGAGAAGTGGGGATTATGTTTAGACTTTCTCGGAACTGCTTCAAATCAACTAGATATCTTTGTGCTGTAAATCTCCCAACAGCCAAACGCAAAATCAGCAAATATCTCGCTGCATGTCCCACATCCAAAGTGCCAAGAGAGAGCTTGCTCTCCCTGTCTTTGAGTACTGTTTTCACTGTCCCGGTTACCTCTTTGCTAACGTTCTCTTCAGAGCTGCAGTGAAACCAGGAACCATGTGGAGAAGGCACCCACACTGAAAGTGCCTGGAGGGAACATTGGGGCTTCTTCTCAGTGTCTCTGACATAGGGTTTCACTGTCCCGGGAAAGTCTCTGCTAACACCGTGCAGAGCGCTGTGCCCAATATACAGAAACGTCTTGCGGTATCTCCTACAGGGAAAGTGCCAGGAGGGAATTGTCGAGCTTGTTCTCAGTGTCTCTGAGAATTGCTCTGATTATCTGTGTGACCTCTTTGCTAAGACTCTCCAGAGAGACGTCCTCAAAACCAACACACATCTTGACATATCTCCCACATTGATCGCAGTGTCTCCAGGAACGGCATTCAAGGAGCCAGGAACTTTTCTCCCTACACTGTCCATTGAGTTGTCCTCAAAACCAATATACATCCTGCTATATCTCCCACATGGAAAGTGCCAGGAGGGAGAAGTGGCGATTATGTTTAGACTTTCTCGGAACTGCTTCAAATCAACTAGATATCTTTG
This sequence comes from Chroicocephalus ridibundus, assembly GCF_963924245.1. Taxonomy (NCBI): domain Eukaryota; kingdom Metazoa; phylum Chordata; class Aves; order Charadriiformes; family Laridae; genus Chroicocephalus; species Chroicocephalus ridibundus. The sequence goes on from NW_026961336.1 coordinate 29,972, forward strand.
TGCTGTAAATCTCCCAACAGCCAAACGCAAAAGCAGCAAACATCTCGCTGTATGTCCCACATCCAAAGTGCCAAGAGAGAGCTTGCTCTCCCTCTCTTTGAGTACTGTTTTCGCTGTCCCGGTTACCTCTTTGCTAACATTCTCTTCAGCGCTGCAGTGAAAGCAGGAACCACGTGGAGAAGGCACCCACACTGAAAGTGCCTGGAGGGAACATTGGGGCTTCTTCTCAGTGTCTCTGACATAGGGTTTCACTGTCCCGGGAAAGTCTCTGCTAACACCCTGCAGAGCGCTGTGCCCAATCTACAGAAACGTCTTGCGGTATCTCCTACAGGGAAAGTGCCAGGAGGGAACTGTCCATCTTGTTCTCAGTGTCTCTGAGAATTGCTCTGATTATCCCTGTGACCTCTTTGCTAAGACTCTCCAGAGAGCCGTCCTCAAAACCAACACACATCTTGACATATCTCCCTCATTGATCGCAGTGTCTCCAGGAACGGCATTCAAGGAGCCAGGAACTTTTCTCCCTACACTGTCCATTGAGTTGTCCTCAAAACCAATATACATCCTGCTATATCTCCCACATGGAAAGTGCCAGGAGGGAGAAGTGGCGATTATGTTTAGACTTTCTCGGAACTGCTTCAAATCAACTAGATATCTTTGTGCTGTAAATCTCCCAACAGCCAAACGCAAAAGCAGCAAACATCTCGCTGTATGTCCCACATCCAAAGTGCCAAGAGAGAGCTTGCTCTCCCTGTCTTTGAGTACTGTTTTCGCTGTGCCGGTTACCTCTTTGCTAACATTCTCTTCAGCGCTGCAGGGAAACCAGGAACCACGTGGAGAAGGCACCCACACTGAAAGTGCCTGGAGGGAACATTGGGGCTTCTTCTCAGTGTCTCTGACATAGGGTTTCACTGTCCCGGGAAAGTCTCTGCTAACACCCTGCAGAGCGCTGTGCCCAATCTACAGAAACGTCTTGCGGTATCTCCTACAGGGAAAGTGCCAGGAGGTAATTCTGGAGCTTGTTCTCAGTGTCTCTGAGAATTGCTCTGATTATCCCTGTGACCTCTTTGCTAAGACTCTCCAGAGAGCCGTCCTCAAAACAAACACACATCTTGACATATCTCCCACATTGATCGCAGTGTCTCCAGAAACGGCATTCAAGGAGCCAGGACCTTTTCTCCCTACACTGTCCATTGAGTTGTCCTCAAAACCAATATACATCCTGCTATATCTCCCACATGGAAAGTGCCAGGAGGGAGAAGTGGGGATTATGTTTAGACTTTCTCGGAACTGCTCCAAATCAACTAGATATCTTTGTGCTGTAAATCTCCCAACAGCCAAATGCAAAAGCAGCAAACATCTCGCTGTATGTCCCACACCCAAAGTGCCAAGAGAGAGCTTGCTCTCCCTGTCTTTGAGTACTGTTTTCACTGTCCCAGTTACCTCTTTGCTAACGTTCTCTTCAGAGCTGCAGTGAAACCAGGAACCACGTGGAGAAGGCACCCACACTGAAAGTGCCTGGAGGGAACATTGGGGCTTCTTCTCAGTGTCTCTGACATAGGGTTTCACTGTCCCGGGAAAGTCTCTGCTAACACCGTGCAGAGCGCTGTGCCCAAAGTACAGAAACGTCTTGCGGTATCTCCTACAGGGAAAGTGCCAGGAGGGAATTGTCGAGCTTGTTCTCAGTGTCTCTGAGAATTGCTCTGAATATCTGTGTGACCTCTTTGCTAAGACTCTCCAGAGAGCCGTCCTCAAAACAAACACACATCTTGACATATCTCCCACATTGATCGCAGTGTCTCCAGAAACGGCATTCAAGGAGCCAGGACCTTTTCTCCCTACACTGTCCATTGAGTTGTCCTCAAAACCAATATACATCCTGCTATATCTCCCACATGGAAAGTGCCAGGAGGGAGAAGTGGGGATTATGTTTAGACTTTCTCGGAACTGCTCCAAATCAACTAGATATCTTTGTGCTGTAAATCTCCCAACAGCCAAACGCAAAAGCAGCAAATATCTCGCTGCATGTCCCACATCCAAAGTGCCAAGAGAGAGCTTGCTCTCCCTGTCTTTGAGTACTGTTTTCACTGTCCCGGTTACCTCTTTGCTAACGTTCTCTTCAGAGCTGCAGTGAAACCAGGAACCATGTGGAGAAGGCACCCACACTGAAAGTGCCTGGAGGGAACATTGGGGCTTCTTCTCAGTGTCTCTGACATAGGGTTTCACTGTCCCGGGAAAGTCTCTGCTAACACCCTGCAGAGCGCTGTGCCCAATATACAGAAACGTCTTGCGGTATCTCCTACAGGGAAAGTGCCAGGAGGGAATTGTCGAGCTTGTTCTCAGTGTCTCTGAGAATTGCTCTGATTATCTGTGTGACCTCTTTGCTAAGACTCTCCAGAGAGACGTCCTCAAAACAAACACACATCTTGACATATCTCCCACATTGATCGCAGTGTCTCCAGAAACGGCATTCAAGGAGCCAGGACCTTTTCTCCCTACACTGTCCATTGAGTTGTCCTCAAAACCAATATACATCCTGCTATATCTCCCACATGGAAAGTGCCAGGAGGGAGAAGTGGGGATTATGTTTAGACTTTCTCGGAACTGCTCCAAATCAACTAGATATCTTTGTGCTGTAAATCTCCCAACAGCCAAACGCAAAAGCAGCAAACATCTCGCTGCATGTCCCACATCCAAAGTGCCAAGAGAGAGCTTGCTCTCCCTGTCTTTGAGTACTGTTTTCACTGTCCCGGTTACCTCTTTGCTAACGTTCTCTTCAGAGCTGCAGTGAAACCAGGAACCACGTGGAGAAGGCACCCACACTGAAAGTGCCTGGAGGGAACATTGGGGCTTCTTCTCAGTGTCTCTGACATAGGGTTTCACTGTCCCGGGAAAGTCTCTGCTAACACCGTGCAGAGCGCTGTGCCCAATATACAGAAACGTCTTGCGGTATCTCCTACAGGGAAAGTGCCAGGAGGGAATTGTCGAGCTTGTTCTCAGTGTCTCTGAGAATTGCTCTGATTATCCCTGTGACCTCTTTGCTAAGACTCTCCAGAGAGCCGTCCTCAAAACAAACACACATCTTGACATATCTCCCACATTGATCGCAGTGTCTCCAGAAACGGCATTCAAGGAGCCAGGACCTTTTCTCCCTACACTGTCCATTGAGTTGTCCTCAAAACCAATATACATCCTGCTATATCTCCCACATGGAAAGTGCCAGGAGGGAGAAGTGGGGATTATGTTTAGACTTTCTCGGAACTGCTCCAAATCAACTAGATATCTTTGTGCTGTAAATCTCCCAACAGCCAAACGCAAAAGCAGCAAACATCTCGCTGTATGTCCCACATCCAAAGTGCCAAGAGAGAGCTTGCTCTCCCTCTCTTTGAGTACTGTTTTCACTGTCCCGGTTACCTCTTTGCTAACGTTCTCTTCAGAGCTGCAGTGAAACCAGGAACCACGTGGAGAAGGCACCCACACTGAAAGTGCCTGGAGGGAACATTGGGGCTTCTTCTCAGTGTCTCTGACATAGGGTTTCACTGTCCCGGGAAAGTCTCTGCTAACACCGTGCAGAGCGCTGTGCCCAATCTACAGAAACGTCTTGCGGTATCTCCTACAGGGAAAGTGCCAGGAGGGAATTGTCGAGCTTGTTCTCAGTGTCTCTGAGAATTGCTCTGATTATCCCTGTGACCTCTTTGCTAAGACTCTCCAGAGAGCCGTCCTCAAAACAAACACACATCTTGACATATCTCCCACATTGATCGCAGTGTCTCCAGGAACGGCATTCAAGGAGCCAGGACCTTTTCTCCCTACACTGTCCATTGAGTTGTCCTCAAAACCAATATACATCCTGCTATATCTCCCACATGGAAAGTGCCAGGAGGGAGAAGTGGCGATTATGTTTAGACTTTCTCGGAACTGCTCCAAATCAACTAGATATCTTTGTGCTGTAAATCTCCCAACAGCCAAACGCAAAAGCAGCAAACATCTCGCTGCATGTCCCACACCCAAAGTGCCAAGAGAGAGCTTGCTCTCCCTGTCTTTGAGTACTGTTTTCGCTGTGCCGGTTACCTCTTTGCTAACATTCTCTTCAGCGCTGCAGGGAAACCAGGAACCACGTGGAGAAGGCACCCACACTGAAAGTGCCTGGAGGGAACATTGGGGCTTCTTCTCAGTGTCTCTGACATAGGGTTTCACTGTCCCGGGAAAGTCTCTGCTAACACCCTGCAGAGCGCTGTGCCCAATCTACAGAAACGTCTTGCGGTATCTCCTACAGGGAAAGTGCCAGGAGGGAATTGTCGAGCTTGTTCTCAGTGTCTCTGAGAATTGCTCTGATTATCCCTGTGACCTCTTTGCTAAGACTCTCCAGAGAGCCGTCCTCAAAACCAACACACATCTTGACATATCTCCCACATTGATCGCAGTGTCTCCAGGAACGGCATTCAAGGAGCCAGGAACTTTTCTCCCTACACTGTCCATTGAGTTGTCCTCAAAACCAATATACATCCTGCTATATCTCCCACATGGAAAGTGCCAGGAGGGAGAAGTGGCGATTATGTTTAGACTTTCTCGGAACTGCTTCAAATCAACTAGATATCTTTGTGCTGTAAATCTCCCAACAGCCAAACGCAAAAGCAGCAAACATCTCGCTGTATGTCCCACATCCAAAGTGCCAAGAGAGAGCTTGCTCTCCCTGTCTTTGAGTACTGTTTTCGCTGTCCCGGTTACCTCTTTGCTAACATTCTCTTCAGCGCTGCAGGGAAACCAGGAACCACGTGGAGAAGGCACCCACACTGAAAGTGCCTGGAGGGAACATTGGGGCTTCTTCTCAGTGTCTCTGACATAGGGTTTCACTGTCCCGGGAAAGTCTCTGCTAACACCCTGCAGAGCGCTGTGCCCAATCTACAGAAACGTCTTGCGGTATCTCCTACAGGGAAAGTGCCAGGAGGGAACTGTCCATCTTGTTCTCAGTGTCTCTGAGAATTGCTCTGATTATCCCTGTGACCTCTTTGCTAAGACTCTCCAGAGAGCCGTCCTCAAAACCAACACACATCTTGACATATCTCCCTCATTGATCGCAGTGTCTCCAGGAACGGCATTCAAGGAGCCAGGAACTTTTCTCCCTACACTGTCCATTGAGTTGTCCTCAAAACCAATATACATCCTGCTATATCTCCCACATGGAAAGTGCCAGGAGGGAGAAGTGGCGATTATGTTTAGACTTTCTCGGAACTGCTTCAAATCAACTAGATATCTTTGTGCTGTAAATCTCCCAACAGCCAAACGCAAAAGCAGCAAACATCTCGCTGTATGTCCCACATCCAAAGTGCCAAGAGAGAGCTTGCTCTCCCTCTCTTTGAGTACTGTTTTCGCTGTGCCGGTTACCTCTTTGCTAACATTCTCTTCAGCGCTGCAGTGAAAGCAGGAACCACGTGGAGAAGGCACCCACACTGAAAGTGCCTGGAGGGAACATTGGGGCTTCTTCTCAGTGTCTCTGACATAGGGTTTCACTGTCCCGGGAAAGTCTCTGCTAACACCCTGCAGAGCGCTGTGCCCAATCTACAGAAACGTCTTGCGGTATCTCCTACAGGGAAAGTGCCAGGAGGGAACTGTCCATCTTGTTCTCAGTGTCTCTGAGAATTGCTCTGATTATCCCTGTGACCTCTTTGCTAAGACTCTCCAGAGAGCCGTCCTCAAAACAAACACACATCTTGACATATCTCCCACATTGATCGCAGTGTCTCCAGGAACGGCATTCAAGGAGCCAGGAACTTTACTCCCTACACTGTCCATTGAGTTGTCCTCAAAACCAATATACATCCTGCTATATCTCCCACATGGAAAGTGCCAGGAGGGAGAAGTGGCGATTATGTTTAGACTTTCTCGGAACTGCTTCAAATCAACTAGATATCTTTGTGCTGTAAATCTCCCAACAGCCAAACGCAAAAGCAGCAAACATCTCGCTGTATGTCCCACATCCAAAGTGCCAAGAGAGAGCTTGCTCTCCCTGTCTTTGAGTACTGTTTTCGCTGTGCCGGTTACCTCTTTGCTAACATTCTCTTCAGCGCTGCAGGGAAACCAGGAACCACGTGGAGAAGGCACCCACACTGAAAGTGCCTGGAGGGAACATTGGGGCTTCTTCTCAGTGTCTCTGACATAGGGTTTCACTGTCCCGGGAAAGTCTCTGCTAACACCCTGCAGAGCGCTGTGCCCAATCTACAGAAACGTCTTGCGGTATCTCCTACAGGGAAAGTGCCAGGAGGGAATTGTCGAGCTTGTTCTCAGTGTCTCTGAGAATTGCTCTGATTATCCCTGTGACCTCTTTGCTAAGACTCTCCAGAGAGCCGTCCTCAAAACCAACACACATCTTGACATATGTCCCACATTGATCGCAGTGTCTCCAGGAACGGCATTCAAGGAGCCAGGAACTTTTCTCCCTACACTGTCCATTGAGTTGTCCTCAAAACCAATATACATCCTGCTATATCTCCCACATGGAAAGTGCCAGGAGGGAGAAGTGGCGATTATGTTTAGACTTTCTCGGAACTGCTTCAAATCAACTAGATATCTTTGTGCTGTAAATCTCCCAACAGCCAAACGCAAAAGCAGCAAACATCTCGCTGTATGTCCCACATCCAAAGTGCCAAGAGAGAGCTTGCTCTCCCTGTCTTTGAGTACTGTTTTCGCTGTCCCGGTTACCTCTTTGCTAACATTCTCTTCAGCGCTGCAGGGAAACCAGGAACCACGTGGAGAAGGCACCCACACTGAAAGTGCCTGGAGGGAACATTGGGGCTTCTTCTCAGTGTCTCTGACATAGGGTTTCACTGTCCCGGGAAAGTCTCTGCTAACACCCTGCAGAGCGCTGTGCCCAATCTACAGAAACGTCTTGCGGTATCTCCTACAGGGAAAGTGCCAGGAGGGAACTGTCCATCTTGTTCTCAGTGTCTCTGAGAATTGCTCTGATTATCCCTGTGACCTCTTTGCTAAGACTCTCCAGAGAGCCGTCCTCAAAACCAACACACATCTTGACATATCTCCCTCATTGATCGCAGTGTCTCCAGGAACGGCATTCAAGGAGCCAGGAACTTTTCTCCCTACACTGTCCATTGAGTTGTCCTCAAAACCAATATACATCCTGCTATATCTCCCACATGGAAAGTGCCAGGAGGGAGAAGTGGCGATTATGTTTAGACTTTCTCGGAACTGCTTCAAATCAACTAGATATCTTTGTGCTGTAAATCTCCCAACAGCCAAACGCAAAAGCAGCAAACATCTCGCTGTATGTCCCACATCCAAAGTGCCAAGAGAGAGCTTGCTCTCCCTGTCTTTGAGTACTGTTTTCGCTGTGCCGGTTACCTCTTTGCTAACATTCTCTTCAGCGCTGCAGTGAAAGCAGGAACCACGTGGAGAAGGCACCCACACTGAAAGTGCCTGGAGGGAACATTGGGGCTTCTTCTCAGTGTCTCTGACATAGGGTTTCACTGTCCCGGGAAAGTCTCTGCTAACACCCTGCAGAGCGCTGTGCCCAATCTACAGAAACGTCTTGCGGTATCTCCTACAGGGAAAGTGCCAGGAGGGAACTGTCGAGCTTGTTCTCAGTGTCTCTGAGAATTGCTCTGATTATCCCTGTGACCTCTTTGCTAAGACTCTCCAGAGAGCCGTCCTCAAAACAAACACACATCTTGACATATGTCCCACATTGATCGCAGTGTCTCCAGGAACGGCATTCAAGGAGCCAGGAACTTTTCTCCCTACACTGTCCATTGAGTTGTCCTCAAAACCAATATACATCCTGCTATATCTCCCACATGGAAAGTGCCAGGAGGGAGAAGTGGCGATTATGTTTAGACTTTCTCGGAACTGCTTCAAATCAACTAGATATCTTTGTGCTGTAAATCTCCCAACAGCCAAACGCAAAAGCAGCAAACATCTCGCTGTATGTCCCACATCCAAAGTGCCAAGAGAGAGCTTGCTCTCCCTGTCTTTGAGTACTGTTTTCGCTGTGCCGGTTACCTCTTTGCTAACATTCTCTTCAGCGCTGCAGGGAAACCAGGAACCACGTGGAGAAGGCACCCACACTGAAAGTGCCTGGAGGGAACATTGGGGCTTCTTCTCAGTGTCTCTGACATAGGGTTTCACTGTCCCGGGAAAGTCTCTGCTAACACCCTGCAGAGCGCTGTGCCCAATCTACAGAAACGTCTTGCGGTATCTCCTACAGGGAAAGTGCCAGGAGGTAATTCTGGAGCTTGTTCTCAGTGTCTCTGAGAATTGCTCTGATTATCCCTGTGACCTCTTTGCTAAGACTCTCCAGAGAGCCGTCCTCAAAACAAACACACATCTTGACATATCTCCCACATTGATCGCAGTGTCTCCAGAAACGGCATTCAAGGAGCCAGGACCTTTTCTCCCTACACTGTCCATTGAGTTGTCCTCAAAACCAATATACATCCTGCTATATCTCCCACATGGAAAGTGCCAGGAGGGAGAAGTGGGGATTATGTTTAGACTTTCTCGGAACTGCTCCAAATCAACTAGATATCTTTGTGCTGTAAATCTCCCAACAGCCAAATGCAAAAGCAGCAAACATCTCGCTGTATGTCCCACACCCAAAGTGCCAAGAGAGAGCTTGCTCTCCCTGTCTTTGAGTACTGTTTTCACTGTCCCAGTTACCTCTTTGCTAACGTTCTCTTCAGAGCTGCAGTGAAACCAGGAACCACGTGGAGAAGGCACCCACACTGAAAGTGCCTGGAGGGAACATTGGGGCTTCTTCTCAGTGTCTCTGACATAGGGTTTCACTGTCCCGGGAAAGTCTCTGCTAACACCGTGCAGAGCGCTGTGCCCAAAGTACAGAAATGTCTTGCGGTATCTCCTACAGGGAAAGTGCCAGGAGGGAATTGTCGAGCTTGTTCTCAGTGTCTCTGAGAATTGCTCTGATTATCCCTGTGACCTCTTTGCTAAGACTCTCCAGAGAGCCGTCCTCAAAACAAACACACATCTTGACATATGTCCCACATTGATCGCAGTGTCTCCAGGAACGGCATTCAAGGAGCCAGGAACTTTTCTCCCTACACTGTCCATTGAGTTGTCCTCAAAACCAATATACATCCTGCTATATCTCCCACATGGAAAGTGCCAGGAGGGAGAAGTGGCGATTATGTTTAGACTTTCTCGGAACTGCTTCAAATCAACTAGATATCTTTGTGCTGTAAATCTCCCAACAGCCAAACGCAAAAGCAGCAAACATCTCGCTGTATGTCCCACATCCAAAGTGCCAAGAGAGAGCTTGCTCTCCCTGTCTTTGAGTACTGTTTTCGCTGTGCCGGTTACCTCTTTGCTAACATTCTCTTCAGCGCTGCAGGGAAACCAGGAACCACGTGGAGAAGGCACCCACACTGAAAGTGCCTGGAGGGAACATTGGGGCTTCTTCTCAGTGTCTCTGACATAGGGTTTCACTGTCCCGGGAAAGTCTCTGCTAACACCCTGCAGAGCGCTGTGCCCAATCTACAGAAACGTCTTGCGGTATCTCCTACAGGGAAAGTGCCAGGAGGTAATTCTGGAGCTTGTTCTCAGTGTCTCTGAGAATTGCTCTGATTATCCCTGTGACCTCTTTGCTAAGACTCTCCAGAGAGCCGTCCTCAAAACAAACACACATCTTGACATATCTCCCACATTGATCGCAGTGTCTCCAGAAACGGCATTCAAGGAGCCAGGACCTTTTCTCCCTACACTGTCCATTGAGTTGTCCTCAAAACCAATATACATCCTGCTATATCTCCCACATGGAAAGTGCCAGGAGGGAGAAGTGGGGATTATGTTTAGACTTTCTCGGAACTGCTCCAAATCAACTAGATATCTTTGTGCTGTAAATCTCCCAACAGCCAAATGCAAAAGCAGCAAACATCTCGCTGTATGTCCCACACCCAAAGTGCCAAGAGAGAGCTTGCTCTCCCTGTCTTTGAGTACTGTTTTCACTGTCCCAGTTACCTCTTTGCTAACGTTCTCTTCAGAGCTGCAGTGAAACCAGGAACCACGTGGAGAAGGCACCCACACTGAAAGTGCCTGGAGGGAACATTGGGGCTTCTTCTCAGTGTCTCTGACATAGGGTTTCACTGTCCCGGGAAAGTCTCTGCTAACACCGTGCAGAGCGCTGTGCCCAAAGTACAGAAATGTCTTGCGGTATCTCCTACAGGGAAAGTGCCAGGAGGGAATTGTCGAGCTTGTTCTCAGTGTCTCTGAGAATTGCTCTGAATATCTGTGTGACCTCTTTGCTAAGACTCTCCAGAGAGCCGTCCTCAAAACAAACACACATCTTGACATATCTCCCACATTGATCGCAGTGTCTCCAGAAACGGCATTCAAGGAGCCAGGACCTTTTCTCCCTACACTGTCCATTGAGTTGTCCTCAAAACCAATATACATCCTGCTATATCTCCCACATGGAAAGTGCCAGGAGGGAGAAGTGGGGATTATGTTTAGACTTTCTCGGAACTGCTCCAAATCAACTAGATATCTTTGTGCTGTAAATCTCCCAACAGCCAAACGCAAAATCAGCAAATATCTCGCTGCATGTCCCACATCCAAAGTGCCAAGAGAGAGCTTGCTCTCCCTGTCTTTGAGTACTGTTTTCACTGTCCCGGTTACCTCTTTGCTAACGTTCTCTTCAGAGCTGCAGTGAAACCAGGAACCATGTGGAGAAGGCACCCACACTGAAAGTGCCTGGAGGGAACATTGGGGCTTCTTCTCAGTGTCTCTGACATAGGGTTTCACTGTCCCGGGAAAGTCTCTGCTAACACCGTGCAGAGCGCTGTGCCCAATATACAGAAACGTCTTGCGGTATCTCCTACAGGGAAAGTGCCAGGAGGGAATTGTCGAGCTTGTTCTCAGTGTCTCTGAGAATTGCTCTGATTATCTGTGTGACCTCTTTGCTAAGACTCTCCAGAGAGACGTCCTCAAAACCAACACACATCTTGACATATCTCCCACATTGATCGCAGTGTCTCCAGGAACGGCATTCAAGGAGCCAGGAACTTTTCTCCCTACACTGTCCATTGAGTTGTCCTCAAAACCAATATACATCCTGCTATATCTCCCACATGGAAAGTGCCAGGAGGGAGAAGTGGCGATTATGTTTAGACTTTCTCGGAACTGCTTCAAATCAACTAGATATCTTTGTGCTGTAAATCTCCCAACAGCCAAACGCAAAAGCAGCAAACATCTCGCTGTATGTCCCACATCCAAAGTGCCAAGAGAGAGCTTGCTCTCCCTGTCTTTGAGTACTGTTTTCGCTGTGCCGGTTACCTCTTTGCTAACATTCTCTTCAGCGCTGCAGGGAAACCAGGAACCACGTGGAGAAGGCACCCACACTGAAAGTGCCTGGAGGGAACATTGGGGCTTCTTCTCAGTGTCTCTGACATAGGGTTTCACTGTCCCGGGAAAGTCTCTGCTAACACCCTGCAGAGCGCTGTGCCCAATCTACAGAAACGTCTTGCGGTATCTCCTACAGGGAAAGTGCCAGGAGGTAATTCTGGAGCTTGTTCTCAGTGTCTCTGAGAATTGCTCTGATTATCCCTGTGACCTCTTTGCTAAGACTCTCCAGAGAGCCGTCCTCAAAACAAACACACATCTTGACATATCTCCCACATTGATCGCAGTGTCTCCAGAAACGGCATTCAAGGAGCCAGGACCTTTTCTCCCTACACTGTCCATTGAGTTGTCCTCAAAACCAATATACATCCTGCTATATCTCCCACATGGAAAGTGCCAGGAGGGAGAAGTGGCGATTATGTTTAGACTTTCTCGGAACTGCTCCAAATCAACTAGATATCTTTGTGCTGTAAATCTCCCAACAGCCAAATGCAAAAGCAGCAAACATCTCGCTGTATGTCCCACACCCAAAGTGCCAAGAGAGAGCTTGCTCTCCCTGTCTTTGAGTACTGTTTTCACTGTCCCAGTTACCTCTTTGCTAACGTTCTCTTCAGAGCTGCAGTGAAACCAGGAACCACGTGGAGAAGGCACCCACACTGAAAGTGCCTGGAGGGAACATTGGGGCTTCTTCTCAGTGTCTCTGACATAGGGTTTCACTGTCCCGGGAAAGTCTCTGCTAACACCGTGCAGAGCGCTGTGCCCAAAGTACAGAAACGTCTTGCGGTATCTCCTACAGGGAAAGTGCCAGGAGGGAATTGTCGAGCTTGTTCTCAGTGTCTCTGAGAATTGCTCTGAATATCTGTGTGACCTCTTTGCTAAGACTCTCCAGAGAGCCGTCCTCAAAACAAACACACATCTTGACATATCTCCCACATTGATCGCAGTGTCTCCAGAAACGGCATTCAAGGAGCCAGGACCTTTTCTCCCTACACTGTCCATTGAGTTGTCCTCAAAACCAATATACATCCTGCTATATCTCCCACATGGAAAGTGCCAGGAGGGAGAAGTGGGGATTATGTTTAGACTTTCTCGGAACTGCTCCAAATCAACTAGATATCTTTGTGCTGTAAATCTCCCAACAGCCAAACGCAAAAGCAGCAAATATCTCGCTGCATGTCCCACATCCAAAGTGCCAAGAGAGAGCTTGCTCTCCCTGTCTTTGAGTACTGTTTTCACTGTCCCGGTTACCTCTTTGCTAACGTTCTCTTCAGAGCTGCAGTGAAACCAGGAACCATGTGGAGAAGGCACCCACACTGAAAGTGCCTGGAGGGAACATTGGGGCTTCTTCTCAGTGTCTCTGACATAGGGTTTCACTGTCCCGGGAAAGTCTCTGCTAACACCGTGCAGAGCGCTGTGCCCAATATACAGAAACGTCTTGCGGTATCTCCTACAGGGAAAGTGCCAGGAGGGAATTGTCGAGCTTGTTCTCAGTGTCTCTGAGAATTGCTCTGATTATCCCTGTGACCTCTTTGCTAAGACTCTCCAGAGAGACGTCCTCAAAACAAACACACATCTTGACATATCTCCCACATTGATCGCAGTGTCTCCAGAAACGGCATTCAAGGAGCCAGGACCTTTTCTCCCTACACTGTCCATTGAGTTGTCCTCAAAACCAATATACATCCTGCTATATCTCCCACATGGAAAGTGCCAGGAGGGAGAAGTGGGGATTATGTTTAGACTTTCTCGGAACTGCTCCAAATCAACTAGATATCTTTGTGCTGTAAATCTCCCAACAGCCAAACGCAAAAGCAGCAAACATCTCGCTGCATGTCCCACATCCAAAGTGCCAAGAGAGAGCTTGCTCTCCCTGTCTTTGAGTACTGTTTTCACTGTCCCGGTTACCTCTTTGCTAACGTTCTCTTCAGAGCTGCAGTGAAACCAGGAACCACGTGGAGAAGGCACCCACACTGAAAGTGCCTGGAGGGAACATTGGGGCTTCTTCTCAGTGTCTCTGACATAGGGTTTCACTGTCCCGGGAAAGTCTCTGCTAACACCGTGCAGAGCGCTGTGCCCAATATACAGAAACGTCTTGCGGTATCTCCTACAGGGAAAGTGCCAGGAGGGAATTGTCGAGCTTGTTCTCAGTGTCTCTGAGAATTGCTCTGATTATCCCTGTGACCTCTTTGCTAAGACTCTCCAGAGAGCCGTCCTCAAAACAAACACACATCTTGACATATCTCCCACATTGATCGCAGTGTCTCCAGAAACGGCATTCAAGGAGCCAGGACCTTTTCTCCCTACACTGTCCATTGAGTTGTCCTCAAAACCAATATACATCCTGCTATATCTCCCACATGGAAAGTGCCAGGAGGGAGAAGTGGGGATTATGTTTAGACTTTCTCGGAACTGCTCCAAATCAACTAGATATCTTTGTGCTGTAAATCTCCCAACAGCCAAACGCAAAAGCAGCAAACATCTCGCTGTATGTCCCACATCCAAAGTGCCAAGAGAGAGCTTGCTCTCCCTCTCTTTGAGTACTGTTTTCACTGTCCCGGTTACCTCTTTGCTAACGTTCTCTTCAGAGCTGCAGTGAAACCAGGAACCACGTGGAGAAGGCACCCACACTGAAAGTGCCTGGAGGGAACATTGGGGCTTCTTCTCAGTGTCTCTGACATAGGGTTTCACTGTCCCGGGAAAGTCTCTGCTAACACCGTGCAGAGCGCTGTGCCCAATCTACAGAAACGTCTTGCGGTATCTCCTACAGGGAAAGTGCCAGGAGGGAATTGTCGAGCTTGTTCTCAGTGTCTCTGAGAATTGCTCTGATTATCCCTGTGACCTCTTTGCTAAGACTCTCCAGAGAGCCGTCCTCAAAACAAACACACATCTTGACATATCTCCCACATTGATCGCAGTGTCTCCAGGAACGGCATTCAAGGAGCCAGGACCTTTTCTCCCTACACTGTCCATTGAGTTGTCCTCAAAACCAATATACATCCTGCTATATCTCCCACATGGAAAGTGCCAGGAGGGAGAAGTGGCGATTATGTTTAGACTTTCTCGGAACTGCTCCAAATCAACTAGATATCTTTGTGCTGTAAATCTCCCAACAGCCAAACGCAAAAGCAGCAAACATCTCGCTGCATGTCCCACACCCAAAGTGCCAAGAGAGAGCTTGCTCTCCCTGTCTTTGAGTACTGTTTTCGCTGTGCCGGTTACCTCTTTGCTAACATTCTCTTCAGCGCTGCAGGGAAACCAGGAACCACGTGGAGAAGGCACCCACACTGAAAGTGCCTGGAGGGAACATTGGGGCTTCTTCTCAGTGTCTCTGACATAGGGTTTCACTGTCCCGGGAAAGTCTCTGCTAACACCCTGCAGAGCGCTGTGCCCAATCTACAGAAACGTCTTGCGGTATCTCCTACAGGGAAAGTGCCAGGAGGGAATTGTCGAGCTTGTTCTCAGTGTCTCTGAGAATTGCTCTGATTATCCCTGTGACCTCTTTGCTAAGACTCTCCAGAGAGCCGTCCTCAAAACCAACACACATCTTGACATATCTCCCACATTGATCGCAGTGTCTCCAGGAACGGCATTCAAGGAGCCAGGAACTTTTCTCCCTACACTGTCCATTGAGTTGTCCTCAAAACCAATATACATCCTGCTATATCTCCCACATGGAAAGTGCCAGGAGGGAGAAGTGGCGATTATGTTTAGACTTTCTCGGAACTGCTTCAAATCAACTAGATATCTTTGTGCTGTAAATCTCCCAACAGCCAAACGCAAAAGCAGCAAACATCTCGCTGTATGTCCCACATCCAAAGTGCCAAGAGAGAGCTTGCTCTCCCTGTCTTTGAGTACTGTTTTCGCTGTCCCGGTTACCTCTTTGCTAACATTCTCTTCAGCGCTGCAGGGAAACCAGGAACCACGTGGAGAAGGCACCCACACTGAAAGTGCCTGGAGGGAACATTGGGGCTTCTTCTCAGTGTCTCTGACATAGGGTTTCACTGTCCCGGGAAAGTCTCTGCTAACACCCTGCAGAGCGCTGTGCCCAATCTACAGAAACGTCTTGCGGTATCTCCTACAGGGAAAGTGCCAGGAGGGAACTGTCCATCTTGTTCTCAGTGTCTCTGAGAATTGCTCTGATTATCCCTGTGACCTCTTTGCTAAGACTCTCCAGAGAGCCGTCCTCAAAACCAACACACATCTTGACATATCTCCCTCATTGATCGCAGTGTCTCCAGGAACGGCATTCAAGGAGCCAGGAACTTTTCTCCCTACACTGTCCATTGAGTTGTCCTCAAAACCAATATACATCCTGCTATATCTCCCACATGGAAAGTGCCAGGAGGGAGAAGTGGCGATTATGTTTAGACTTTCTCGGAACTGCTTCAAATCAACTAGATATCTTTGTGCTGTAAATCTCCCAACAGCCAAACGCAAAAGCAGCAAACATCTCGCTGTATGTCCCACATCCAAAGTGCCAAGAGAGAGCTTGCTCTCCCTCTCTTTGAGTACTGTTTTCGCTGTGCCGGTTACCTCTTTGCTAACATTCTCTTCAGCGCTGCAGTGAAAGCAGGAACCACGTGGAGAAGGCACCCACACTGAAAGTGCCTGGAGGGAACATTGGGGCTTCTTCTCAGTGTCTCTGACATAGGGTTTCACTGTCCCGGGAAAGTCTCTGCTAACACCCTGCAGAGCGCTGTGCCCAATCTACAGAAACGTCTTGCGGTATCTCCTACAGGGAAAGTGCCAGGAGGGAACTGTCCATCTTGTTCTCAGTGTCTCTGAGAATTGCTCTGATTATCCCTGTGACCTCTTTGCTAAGACTCTCCAGAGAGCCGTCCTCAAAACAAACACACATCTTGACATATGTCCCACATTGATCGCAGTGTCTCCAGGAACGGCATTCAAGGAGCCAGGAACTTTTCTCCCTACACTGTCCATTGAGTTGTCCTCAAAACCAATATACATCCTGCTATATCTCCCACATGGAAAGTGCCAGGAGGGAGAAGTGGCGATTATGTTTAGACTTTCTCGGAACTGCTTCAAATCAACTAGATATCTTTGTGCTGTAAATCTCCCAACAGCCAAACGCAAAAGCAGCAAACATCTCGCTGTATGTCCCACATCCAAAGTGCCAAGAGAGAGCTTGCTCTCCCTGTCTTTGAGTACTGTTTTCGCTGTCCCGGTTACCTCTTTGCTAACATTCTCTTCAGCGCTGCAGGGAAACCAGGAACCACGTGGAGAAGGCACCCACACTGAAAGTGCCTGGAGGGAACATTGGGGCTTCTTCTCAGTGTCTCTGACATAGGGTTTCACTGTCCCGGGAAAGTCTCTGCTAACACCCTGCAGAGCGCTGTGCCCAATCTACAGAAACGTCTTGCGGTATCTCCTACAGGGAAAGTGCCAGGAGGGAACTGTCCATCTTGTTCTCAGTGTCTCTGAGAATTGCTCTGATTATCCCTGTGACCTCTTTGCTAAGACTCTCCAGAGAGCCGTCCTCAAAACAAACACACATCTTGACATATGTCCCACATTGATCGCAGTGTCTCCAGGAACGGCATTCAAGGAGCCAGGAACTTTTCTCCCTACACTGTCCATTGAGTTGTCCTCAAAACCAATATACATCCTGCTATATCTCCCACATGGAAAGTGCCAGGAGGGAGAAGTGGCGATTATGTTTAGACTTTCTCGGAACTGCTTCAAATCAACTAGATATCTTTGTGCTGTAAATCTCCCAACAGCCAAACGCAAAAGCAGCAAACATCTCGCTGTATGTCCCACATCCAAAGTGCCAAGAGAGAGCTTGCTCTCCCTGTCTTTGAGTACTGTTTTCGCTGTCCCGGTTACCTCTTTGCTAACATTCTCTTCAGCGCTGCAGGGAAACCAGGAACCACGTGGAGAAGGCACCCACACTGAAAGTGCCTGGAGGGAACATTGGGGCTTCTTCTCAGTGTCTCTGACATAGGGTTTCACTGTCCCGGGAAAGTCTCTGCTAACACCCTGCAGAGCGCTGTGCCCAATCTACAGAAACGTCTTGCGGTATCTCCTACAGGGAAAGTGCCAGGAGGTAATTCTGGAGCTTGTTCTCAGTGTCTCTGAGAATTGCTCTGATTATCCCTGTGACCTCTTTGCTAAGACTCTCCAGAGAGCCGTCCTCAAAACAAACACACATCTTGACATATCTCCCACATTGATCGCAGTGTCTCCAGAAACGGCATTCAAGGAGCCAGGACCTTTTCTCCCTACACTGTCCATTGAGTTGTCCTCAAAACCAATATACATCCTGCTATATCTCCCACATGGAAAGTGCCAGGAGGGAGAAGTGGGGATTATGTTTAGACTTTCTCGGAACTGCTCCAAATCAACTAGATATCTTTGTGCTGTAAATCTCCCAACAGCCAAATGCAAAAGCAGCAAACATCTCGCTGTATGTCCCACACCCAAAGTGCCAAGAGAGAGCTTGCTCTCCCTGTCTTTGAGTACTGTTTTCACTGTCCCAGTTACCTCTTTGCTAACGTTCTCTTCAGAGCTGCAGTGAAACCAGGAACCACGTGGAGAAGGCACCCACACTGAAAGTGCCTGGAGGGAACATTGGGGCTTCTTCTCAGTGTCTCTGACATAGGGTTTCACTGTCCCGGGAAAGTCTCTGCTAACACCGTGCAGAGCGCTGTGCCCAAAGTACAGAAACGTCTTGCGGTATCTCCTACAGGGAAAGTGCCAGGAGGGAATTGTCGAGCTTGTTCTCAGTGTCTCTGAGAATTGCTCTGAATATCTGTGTGACCTCTTTGCTAAGACTCTCCAGAGAGCCGTCCTCAAAACAAACACACATCTTGACATATCTCCCACATTGATCGCAGTGTCTCCAGAAACGGCATTCAAGGAGCCAGGACCTTTTCTCCCTACACTGTCCATTGAGTTGTCCTCAAAACCAATATACATCCTGCTATATCTCCCACATGGAAAGTGCCAGGAGGGAGAAGTGGGGATTATGTTTAGACTTTCTCGGAACTGCTCCAAATCAACTAGATATCTTTGTGCTGTAAATCTCCCAACAGCCAAACGCAAAATCAGCAAATATCTCGCTGCATGTCCCACATCCAAAGTGCCAAGAGAGAGCTTGCTCTCCCTGTCTTTGAGTACTGTTTTCGCTGTCCCGGTTACCTCTTTGCTAACGTTCTCTTCAGAGCTGCAGTGAAACCAGGAACCATGTGGAGAAGGCACCCACACTGAAAGTGCCTGGAGGGAACATTGGGGCTTCTTCTCAGTGTCTCTGACATAGGGTTTCACTGTCCCGGGAAAGTCTCTGCTAACACCGTGCAGAGCGCTGTGCCCAATATACAGAAACGTCTTGCGGTATCTCCTACAGGGAAAGTGCCAGGAGGGAATTGTCGAGCTTGTTCTCAGTGTCTCTGAGAATTGCTCTGATTATCTGTGTGACCTCTTTGCTAAGACTCTCCAGAGAGACGTCCTCAAAACCAACACACATCTTGACATATCTCCCACATTGATCGCAGTGTCTCCAGGAACGGCATTCAAGGAGCCAGGAACTTTTCTCCCTACACTGTCCATTGAGTTGTCCTCAAAACCAATATACATCCTGCTATATCTCCCACATGGAAAGTGCCAGGAGGGAGAAGTGGCGATTATGTTTAGACTTTCTCGGAACTGCTTCAAATCAACTAGATATCTTTGTGCTGTAAATCTCCCAACAGCCAAACGCAAAAGCAGCAAACATCTCGCTGTATGTCCCACATCCAAAGTGCCAAGAGAGAGCTTGCTCTCCCTCTCTTTGAGTACTGTTTTCGCTGTGCCGGTTACCTCTTTGCTAACATTCTCTTCAGCGCTGCAGTGAAAGCAGGAACCACGTGGAGAAGGCACCCACACTGAAAGTGCCTGGAGGGAACATTGGGGCTTCTTCTCAGTGTCTCTGACATAGGGTTTCACTGTCCCGGGAAAGTCTCTGCTAACACCCTGCAGAGCGCTGTGCCCAATCTACAGAAACGTCTTGCGGTATCTCCTACAGGGAAAGTGCCAGGAGGGAACTGTCCATCTTGTTCTCAGTGTCTCTGAGAATTGCTCTGATTATCCCTGTGACCTCTTTGCTAAGACTCTCCAGAGAGCCGTCCTCAAAACAAACACACATCTTGACATATGTCCCACATTGATCGCAGTGTCTCCAGGAACGGCATTCAAGGAGCCAGGAACTTTTCTCCCTACACTGTCCATTGAGTTGTCCTCAAAACCAATATACATCCTGCTATATCTCCCACATGGAAAGTGCCAGGAGGGAGAAGTGGCGATTATGTTTAGACTTTCTCGGAACTGCTTCAAATCAACTAGATATCTTTGTGCTGTAAATCTCCCAACAGCCAAACGCAAAAGCAGCAAACATCTCGCTGTATGTCCCACATCCAAAGTGCCAAGAGAGAGCTTGCTCTCCCTGTCTTTGAGTACTGTTTTCGCTGTCCCGGTTACCTCTTTGCTAACATTCTCTTCAGCGCTGCAGGGAAACCAGGAACCACGTGGAGAAGGCACCCACACTGAAAGTGCCTGGAGGGAACATTGGGGCTTCTTCTCAGTGTCTCTGACATAGGGTTTCACTGTCCCGGGAAAGTCTCTGCTAACACCCTGCAGAGCGCTGTGCCCAATCTACAGAAACGTCTTGCGGTATCTCCTACAGGGAAAGTGCCAGGAGGGAACTGTCCATCTTGTTCTCAGTGTCTCTGAGAATTGCTCTGATTATCCCTGTGACCTCTTTGCTAAGACTCTCCAGAGAGCCGTCCTCAAAACAAACACACATCTTGACATATGTCCCACATTGATCGCAGTGTCTCCAGGAACGGCATTCAAGGAGCCAGGAACTTTTCTCCCTACACTGTCCATTGAGTTGTCCTCAAAACCAATATACATCCTGCTATATCTCCCACATGGAAAGTGCCAGGAGGGAGAAGTGGCGATTATGTTTAGACTTTCTCGGAACTGCTTCAAATCAACTAGATATCTTTGTGCTGTAAATCTCCCAACAGCCAAACGCAAAAGCAGCAAACATCTCGCTGTATGTCCCACATCCAAAGTGCCAAGAGAGAGCTTGCTCTCCCTGTCTTTGAGTACTGTTTTCGCTGTCCCGGTTACCTCTTTGCTAACATTCTCTTCAGCGCTGCAGGGAAACCAGGAACCACGTGGAGAAGGCACCCACACTGAAAGTGCCTGGAGGGAACATTGGGGCTTCTTCTCAGTGTCTCTGACATAGGGTTTCACTGTCCCGGGAAAGTCTCTGCTAACACCCTGCAGAGCGCTGTGCCCAATCTACAGAAACGTCTTGCGGTATCTCCTACAGGGAAAGTGCCAGGAGGTAATTCTGGAGCTTGTTCTCAGTGTCTCTGAGAATTGCTCTGATTATCCCTGTGACCTCTTTGCTAAGACTCTCCAGAGAGCCGTCCTCAAAACAAACACACATCTTGACATATCTCCCACATTGATCGCAGTGTCTCCAGAAACGGCATTCAAGGAGCCAGGACCTTTTCTCCCTACACTGTCCATTGAGTTGTCCTCAAAACCAATATACATCCTGCTATATCTCCCACATGGAAAGTGCCAGGAGGGAGAAGTGGGGATTATGTTTAGACTTTCTCGGAACTGCTCCAAATCAACTAGATATCTTTGTGCTGTAAATCTCCCAACAGCCAAATGCAAAAGCAGCAAACATCTCGCTGTATGTCCCACACCCAAAGTGCCAAGAGAGAGCTTGCTCTCCCTGTCTTTGAGTACTGTTTTCACTGTCCCAGTTACCTCTTTGCTAACGTTCTCTTCAGAGCTGCAGTGAAACCAGGAACCACGTGGAGAAGGCACCCACACTGAAAGTGCCTGGAGGGAACATTGGGGCTTCTTCTCAGTGTCTCTGACATAGGGTTTCACTGTCCCGGGAAAGTCTCTGCTAACACCGTGCAGAGCGCTGTGCCCAAAGTACAGAAACGTCTTGCGGTATCTCCTACAGGGAAAGTGCCAGGAGGGAATTGTCGAGCTTGTTCTCAGTGTCTCTGAGAATTGCTCTGAATATCTGTGTGACCTCTTTGCTAAGACTCTCCAGAGAGCCGTCCTCAAAACAAACACACATCTTGACATATCTCCCACATTGATCGCAGTGTCTCCAGAAACGGCATTCAAGGAGCCAGGACCTTTTCTCCCTACACTGTCCATTGAGTTGTCCTCAAAACCAATATACATCCTGCTATATCTCCCACATGGAAAGTGCCAGGAGGGAGAAGTGGGGATTATGTTTAGACTTTCTCGGAACTGCTCCAAATCAACTAGATATCTTTGTGCTGTAAATCTCCCAACAGCCAAACGCAAAATCAGCAAATATCTCGCTGCATGTCCCACATCCAAAGTGCCAAGAGAGAGCTTGCTCTCCCTGTCTTTGAGTACTGTTTTCGCTGTCCCGGTTACCTCTTTGCTAACGTTCTCTTCAGAGCTGCAGTGAAACCAGGAACCATGTGGAGAAGGCACCCACACTGAAAGTGCCTGGAGGGAACATTGGGGCTTCTTCTCAGTGTCTCTGACATAGGGTTTCACTGTCCCGGGAAAGTCTCTGCTAACACCGTGCAGAGCGCTGTGCCCAATATACAGAAACGTCTTGCGGTATCTCCTACAGGGAAAGTGCCAGGAGGGAATTGTCGAGCTTGTTCTCAGTGTCTCTGAGAATTGCTCTGATTATCTGTGTGACCTCTTTGCTAAGACTCTCCAGAGAGACGTCCTCAAAACCAACACACATCTTGACATATCTCCCACATTGATCGCAGTGTCTCCAGGAACGGCATTCAAGGAGCCAGGAACTTTTCTCCCTACACTGTCCATTGAGTTGTCCTCAAAACCAATATACATCCTGCTATATCTCCCACATGGAAAGTGCCAGGAGGGAGAAGTGGCGATTATGTTTAGACTTTCTCGGAACTGCTTCAAATCAACTAGATATCTTTGTGCTGTAAATCTCCCAACAGCCAAACGCAAAAGCAGCAAACATCTCGCTGTATGTCCCACATCCAAAGTGCCAAGAGAGAGCTTGCTCTCCCTGTCTTTGAGTACTGTTTTCGCTGTGCCGGTTACCTCTTTGCTAACATTCTCTTCAGCGCTGCAGTGAAAGCAGGAACCACGTGGAGAAGGCACCCACACTGAAAGTGCCTGGAGGGAACATTGGGGCTTCTTCTCAGTGTCTCTGACATAGGGTTTCACTGTCCCGGGAAAGTCTCTGCTAACACCCTGCAGAGCGCTGTGCCCAATCTACAGAAACGTCTTGCGGTATCTCCTACAGGGAAAGTGCCAGGAGGGAACTGTCCATCTTGTTCTCAGTGTCTCTGAGAATTGCTCTGATTATCCCTGTGACCTCTTTGCTAAGACTCTCCAGAGAGCCGTCCTCAAAACAAACACACATCTTGACATATGTCCCACATTGATCGCAGTGTCTCCAGGAACGGCATTCAAGGAGCCAGGAACTTTTCTCCCTACACTGTCCATTGAGTTGTCCTCAAAACCAATATACATCCTGCTATATCTCCCACATGGAAAGTGCCAGGAGGGAGAAGTGGCGATTATGTTTAGACTTTCTCGGAACTGCTTCAAATCAACTAGATATCTTTGTGCTGTAAATCTCCCAACAGCCAAACGCAAAAGCAGCAAACATCTCGCTGTATGTCCCACATCCAAAGTGCCAAGAGAGAGCTTGCTCTCCCTGTCTTTGAGTACTGTTTTCGCTGTGCCGGTTACCTCTTTGCTAACATTCTCTTCAGCGCTGCAGGGAAACCAGGAACCACGTGGAGAAGGCACCCACACTGAAAGTGCCTGGAGGGAACATTGGGGCTTCTTCTCAGTGTCTCTGACATAGGGTTTCACTGTCCCGGGAAAGTCTCTGCTAACACCCTGCAGAGCGCTGTGCCCAATCTACAGAAACGTCTTGCGGTATCTCCTACAGGGAAAGTGCCAGGAGGGAATTCTGGAGCTTGTTCTCAGTGTCTCTGAGAATTGCTCTGATTATCCCTGTGACCTCTTTGCTAAGACTCTCCAGAGAGCCGTCCTCAAAACAAACACACATCTTGACATATCTCCCACATTGATCGCAGTGTCTCCAGAAACGGCATTCAAGGAGCCAGGACCTTTTCTCCCTACACTGTCCATTGAGTTGTCCTCAAAACCAATATACATCCTGCTATATCTCCCACATGGAAAGTGCCAGGAGGGAGAAGTGGGGATTATGTTTAGACTTTCTCGGAACTGCTCCAAATCAACTAGATATCTTTGTGCTGTAAATCTCCCAACAGCCAAACGCAAAAGCAGCAAATATCTCGCTGCATGTCCCACACCCAAAGTGCCAAGAGAGAGCTTGCTCTCCCTGTCTTTGAGTACTGTTTTCACTGTCCCAGTTACCTCTTTGCTAACGTTCTCTTCAGAGCTGCAGTGAAACCAGGAACCACGTGGAGAAGGCACCCACACTGAAAGTGCCTGGAGGGAACATTGGGGCTTCTTCTCAGTGTCTCTGACATAGGGTTTCACTGTCCCGGGAAAGTCTCTGCTAACACCGTGCAGAGCGCTGTGCCCAAAGTACAGAAACGTCTTGCGGTATCTCCTACAGGGAAAGTGCCAGGAGGGAATTGTCGAGCTTGTTCTCAGTGTCTCTGAGAATTGCTCTGAATATCTGTGTGACCTCTTTGCTAAGACTCTCCAGAGAGCCGTCCTCAAAACAAACACACATCTTGACATATCTCCCACATTGATCGCAGTGTCTCCAGAAACGGCATTCAAGGAGCCAGGACCTTTTCTCCCTACACTGTCCATTGAGTTGTCCTCAAAACCAATATACATCCTGCTATATCTCCCACATGGAAAGTGCCAGGAGGGAGAAGTGGGGATTATGTTTAGACTTTCTCGGAACTGCTCCAAATCAACTAGATATCTTTGTGCTGTAAATCTCCCAACAGCCAAACGCAAAAGCAGCAAATATCTCGCTGCATGTCCCACATCCAAAGTGCCAAGAGAGAGCTTGCTCTCCCTGTCTTTGAGTACTGTTTTCACTGTCCCAGTTACCTCTTTGCTAACGTTCTCTTCAGAGCTGCAGTGAAACCAGGAACCACGTGGAGAAGGCACCCACACTGAAAGTGCCTGGAGGGAACATTGGGGCTTCTTCTCAGTGTCTCTGACATAGGGTTTCACTGTCCCGGGAAAGTCTCTGCTAACACCGTGCAGAGCGCTGTGCCCAAAGTACAGAAACGTCTTGCGGTATCTCCTACAGGGAAAGTGCCAGGAGGGAATTGTCGAGCTTGTTCTCAGTGTCTCTGAGAATTGCTCTGAATATCTGTGTGACCTCTTTGCTAAGACTCTCCAGAGAGCCGTCCTCAAAACAAACACACATCTTGACATATCTCCCACATTGATCGCAGTGTCTCCAGAAACGGCATTCAAGGAGCCAGGACCTTTTCTCCCTACACTGTCCATTGAGTTGTCCTCAAAACCAATATACATCCTGCTATATCTCCCACATGGAAAGTGCCAGGAGGGAGAAGTGGGGATTATGTTTAGACTTTCTCGGAACTGCTCCAAATCAACTAGATATCTTTGTGCTGTAAATCTCCCAACAGCCAAACGCAAAAGCAGCAAATATCTCGCTGCATGTCCCACATCCAAAGTGCCAAGAGAGAGCTTGCTCTCCCTGTCTTTGAGTACTGTTTTCACTGTCCCGGTTACCTCTTTGCTAACGTTCTCTTCAGAGCTGCAGTGAAACCAGGAACCATGTGGAGAAGGCACCCACACTGAAAGTGCCTGGAGGGAACATTGGGGCTTCTTCTCAGTGTCTCTGACATAGGGTTTCACTGTCCCGGGAAAGTCTCTGCTAACACCGTGCAGAGCGCTGTGCCCAAAGTACAGAAACGTCTTGCGGTATCTCCTACAGGGAAAGTGCCAGGAGGGAATTGTCGAGCTTGTTCTCAGTGTCTCTGAGAATTGCTCTGAATATCTGTGTGACCTCTTTGCTAAGACTCTCCAGAGAGCCGTCCTCAAAACAAACACACATCTTGACATATCTCCCACATTGATCGCAGTGTCTCCAGAAACGGCATTCAAGGAGCCAGGACCTTTTCTCCCTACACTGTCCATTGAGTTGTCCTCAAAACCAATATACATCCTGCTATATCTCCCACATGGAAAGTGCCAGGAGGGAGAAGTGGGGATTATGTTTAGACTTTCTCGGAACTGCTCCAAATCAACTAGATATCTTTGTGCTGTAAATCTCCCAACAGCCAAACGCAAAAGCAGCAAATATCTCGCTGCATGTCCCACATCCAAACTGCCAAGAGAGAGCTTGCTCTCCCTGTCTTTGAGTACTGTTTTCACTGTCCCGGTTACCTCTTTGCTAACGTTCTCTTCAGAGCTGCAGTGAAACCAGGAACCATGTGGAGAAGGCACCCACACTGAAAGTGCCTGGAGGGAACATTGGGGCTTCTTCTCAGTGTCTCTGACATAGGGTTTCACTGTCCCGGGAAAGTCTCTGCTAACACCGTGCAGAGCGCTGTGCCCAATATACAGAAACGTCTTGCGGTATCTCCTACAGGGAAAGTGCCAGGAGGGAATTGTCGAGCTTGTTCTCAGTGTCTCTGAGAATTGCTCTGATTATCTGTGTGACCTCTTTGCTAAGACTCTCCAGAGAGACGTCCTCAAAACAAACACACATCTTGACATATCTCCCACATTGATCGCAGTGTCTCCAGAAACGGCATTCAAGGAGCCAGGACCTTTTCTCCCTACACTGTCCATTGAGTTGTCCTCAAAACCAATATACATCCTGCTATATCTCCCACATGGAAAGTGCCAGGAGGGAGAAGTGGGGATTATGTTTAGACTTTCTCGGAACTGCTCCAAATCAACTAGATATCTTTGTGCTGTAAATCTCCCAACAGCCAAACGCAAAAGCAGCAAACATCTCGCTGCATGTCCCACATCCAAAGTGCCAAGAGAGAGCTTGCTCTCCCTGTCTTTGAGTACTGTTTTCACTGTCCCGGTTACCTCTTTGCTAACGTTCTCTTCAGAGCTGCAGTGAAACCAGGAACCACGTGGAGAAGGCACCCACACTGAAAGTGCCTGGAGGGAACATTGGGGCTTCTTCTCAGTGTCTCTGACATAGGGTTTCACTGTCCCGGGAAAGTCTCTGCTAACACCGTGCAGAGCGCTGTGCCCAATATACAGAAACGTCTTGCGGTATCTCCTACAGGGAAAGTGCCAGGAGGGAATTGTCGAGCTTGTTCTCAGTGTCTCTGAGAATTGCTCTGATTATCCCTGTGACCTCTTTGCTAAGACTCTCCAGAGAGCCGTCCTCAAAACAAACACACATCTTGACATATCTCCCACATTGATCGCAGTGTCTCCAGAAACGGCATTCAAGGAGCCAGGACCTTTTCTCCCTACACTGTCCATTGAGTTGTCCTCAAAACCAATATACATCCTGCTATATCTCCCACATGGAAAGTGCCAGGAGGGAG
The DNA here is from genome assembly GCF_963924245.1 of Chroicocephalus ridibundus. Lineage (NCBI taxonomy): Eukaryota > Metazoa > Chordata > Aves > Charadriiformes > Laridae > Chroicocephalus > Chroicocephalus ridibundus. Next base: position 56,851 of record NW_026961336.1, read on the forward strand.
AAGTGGGGATTATGTTTAGACTTTCTCGGAACTGCTCCAAATCAACTAGATATCTTTGTGCTGTAAATCTCCCAACAGCCAAACGCAAAAGCAGCAAACATCTCGCTGTATGTCCCACATCCAAAGTGCCAAGAGAGAGCTTGCTCTCCCTCTCTTTGAGTACTGTTTTCACTGTCCCGGTTACCTCTTTGCTAACGTTCTCTTCAGAGCTGCAGTGAAACCAGGAACCACGTGGAGAAGGCACCCACACTGAAAGTGCCTGGAGGGAACATTGGGGCTTCTTCTCAGTGTCTCTGACATAGGGTTTCACTGTCCCGGGAAAGTCTCTGCTAACACCGTGCAGAGCGCTGTGCCCAATCTACAGAAACGTCTTGCGGTATCTCCTACAGGGAAAGTGCCAGGAGGGAATTGTCGAGCTTGTTCTCAGTGTCTCTGAGAATTGCTCTGATTATCCCTGTGACCTCTTTGCTAAGACTCTCCAGAGAGCCGTCCTCAAAACAAACACACATCTTGACATATCTCCCACATTGATCGCAGTGTCTCCAGAAACGGCATTCAAGGAGCCAGGACCTTTTCTCCCTACACTGTCCATTGAGTTGTCCTCAAAACCAATATACATCCTGCTATATCTCCCACATGGAAAGTGCCAGGAGGGAGAAGTGGCGATTATGTTTAGACTTTCTCGGAACTGCTCCAAATCAACTAGATATCTTTGTGCTGTAAATCTCCCAACAGCCAAACGCAAAAGCAGCAAACATCTCGCTGCATGTCCCACACCCAAAGTGCCAAGAGAGAGCTTGCTCTCCCTGTCTTTGAGTACTGTTTTCACTGTCCCGGTTACCTCTTTGCTAACGTTCTCTTCAGAGCTGCAGTGAAACCAGGAACCATGTGGAGAAGGCACCCACACTGAAAGTGCCTGGAGGGAACATTGGGGCTTCTTCTCAGTGTCTCTGACATAGGGTTTCACTGTCCCGGGAAAGTCTCTGCTAACACCCTGCAGAGCGCTGTGCCCAATCTACAGAAACGTCTTGCGGTATCTCCTACAGGGAAAGTGCCAGGAGGGAATTGTCGAGCTTGTTCTCAGTGTCTCTGAGAATTGCTCTGATTATCCCTGTGACCTCTTTGCTAAGACTCTCCAGAGAGCCGTCCTCAAAACCAACACACATCTTGACATATCTCCCACATTGATCGCAGTGTCTCCAGGAACGGCATTCAAGGAGCCAGGAACTTTTCTCCCTACACTGTCCATTGAGTTGTCCTCAAAACCAATATACATCCTGCTATATCTCCCACATGGAAAGTGCCAGGAGGGAGAAGTGGCGATTATGTTTAGACTTTCTCGGAACTGCTTCAAATCAACTAGATATCTTTGTGCTGTAAATCTCCCAACAGCCAAACGCAAAAGCAGCAAACATCTCGCTGTATGTCCCACATCCAAAGTGCCAAGAGAGAGCTTGCTCTCCCTCTCTTTGAGTACTGTTTTCGCTGTCCCGGTTACCTCTTTGCTAACATTCTCTTCAGCGCTGCAGGGAAACCAGGAACCACGTGGAGAAGGCACCCACACTGAAAGTGCCTGGAGGGAACATTGGGGCTTCTTCTCAGTGTCTCTGACATAGGGTTTCACTGTCCCGGGAAAGTCTCTGCTAACACCCTGCAGAGCGCTGTGCCCAATCTACAGAAACGTCTTGCGGTATCTCCTACAGGGAAAGTGCCAGGAGGGAACTGTCCATCTTGTTCTCAGTGTCTCTGAGAATTGCTCTGATTATCCCTGTGACCTCTTTGCTAAGACTCTCCAGAGAGCCGTCCTCAAAACAAACACACATCTTGATATATGTCCCACATTGATCGCAGTGTCTCCAGGAACGGCATTCAAGGAGCCAGGAACTTTTCTCCCTACACTGTCCATTGAGTTGTCCTCAAAACCAATATACATCCTGCTATATCTCCCACATGGAAAGTGCCAGGAGGGAGAAGTGGGGATTATGTTTAGACTTTCTCAGAACTGCTTCAAATCAACTAGATATCTTTGTGCTGTAAATCTCCCAACAGCCAAACGCAAAAGCAGCAAACATCTCGCTGTATGTCCCACATCCAAAGTGCCAAGAGAGAGCTTGCTCTCCCTGTCTTTGAGTACTGTTTTCGCTGTCCCGGTTACCTCTTTGCTAACATTCTCTTCAGCGCTGCAGGGAAACCAGGAACCACGTGGAGAAGGCACCCACACTGAAAGTGCCTGGAGGGAACATTGGGGCTTCTTCTCAGTGTCTCTGACATAGGGTTTCACTGTCCCGGGAAAGTCTCTGCTAACACCCTGCAGAGCGCTGTGCCCAATCTACAGAAACGTCTTGCGGTATCTCCTACAGGGAAAGTGCCAGGAGGGAACTGTCCATCTTGTTCTCAGTGTCTCTGAGAATTGCTCTGATTATCCCTGTGACCTCTTTGCTAAGACTCTCCAGAGAGCCGTCCTCAAAACCAACACACATCTTGACATATCTCCCACATTGATCGCAGTGTCTCCAGGAACGGCATTCAAGGAGCCAGGAACTTTTCTCCCTACACTGTCCATTGAGTTGTCCTCAAAACCAATATACATCCTGCTATATCTCCCACATGGAAAGTGCCAGGAGGGAGAAGTGGCGATTATGTTTAGACTTTCTCGGAACTGCTTCAAATCAACTAGATATCTTTGTGCTGTAAATCTCCCAACAGCCAAACGCAAAAGCAGCAAACATCTCGCTGTATGTCCCACATCCAAAGTGCCAAGAGAGAGCTTGCTCTCCCTGTCTTTGAGTACTGTTTTCGCTGTGCCGGTTACCTCTTTGCTAACATTCTCTTCAGCGCTGCAGGGAAACCAGGAACCACGTGGAGAAGGCACCCACACTGAAAGTGCCTGGAGGGAACATTGGGGCTTCTTCTCAGTGTCTCTGACATAGGGTTTCACTGTCCCGGGAAAGTCTCTGCTAACACCCTGCAGAGCGCTGTGCCCAATCTACAGAAACGTCTTGCGGTATCTCCTACAGGGAAAGTGCCAGGAGGGAATTGTCGAGCTTGTTCTCAGTGTCTCTGAGAATTGCTCTGATTATCCCTGTGACCTCTTTGCTAAGACTCTCCAGAGAGCCGTCCTCAAAACCAACACACATCTTGACATATCTCCCACATTGATCGCAGTGTCTCCAGGAACGGCATTCAAGGAGCCAGGAACTTTTCTCCCTACACTGTCCATTGAGTTGTCCTCAAAACCAATATACATCCTGCTATATCTCCCACATGGAAAGTGCCAGGAGGGAGAAGTGGCGATTATGTTTAGACTTTCTCGGAACTGCTTCAAATCAACTAGATATCTTTGTGCTGTAAATCTCCCAACAGCCAAACGCAAAAGCAGCAAACATCTCGCTGTATGTCCCACATCCAAAGTGCCAAGAGAGAGCTTGCTCTCCCTGTCTTTGAGTACTGTTTTCGCTGTGCCGGTTACCTCTTTGCTAACATTCTCTTCAGCGCTGCAGGGAAACCAGGAACCACGTGGAGAAGGCACCCACACTGAAAGTGCCTGGAGGGAACATTGGGGCTTCTTCTCAGTGTCTCTGACATAGGGTTTCACTGTCCCGGGAAAGTCTCTGCTAACACCCTGCAGAGCGCTGTGCCCAATCTACAGAAACGTCTTGCGGTATCTCCTACAGGGAAAGTGCCAGGAGGGAACTGTCCATCTTGTTCTCAGTGTCTCTGAGAATTGCTCTGATTATCCCTGTGACCTCTTTGCTAAGACTCTCCAGAGAGCCGTCCTCAAAACCAACACACATCTTGACATATCTCCCTCATTGATCGCAGTGTCTCCAGGAACGGCATTCAAGGAGCCAGGAACTTTTCTCCCTACACTGTCCATTGAGTTGTCCTCAAAACCAATATACATCCTGCTATATCTCCCACATGGAAAGTGCCAGGAGGGAGAAGTGGCGATTATGTTTAGACTTTCTCGGAACTGCTTCAAATCAACTAGATATCTTTGTGCTGTAAATCTCCCAACAGCCAAACGCAAAAGCAGCAAACATCTCGCTGTATGTCCCACATCCAAAGTGCCAAGAGAGAGCTTGCTCTCCCTCTCTTTGAGTACTGTTTTCGCTGTGCCGGTTACCTCTTTGCTAACATTCTCTTCAGCGCTGCAGTGAAAGCAGGAACCACGTGGAGAAGGCACCCACACTGAAAGTGCCTGGAGGGAACATTGGGGCTTCTTCTCAGTGTCTCTGACATAGGGTTTCACTGTCCCGGGAAAGTCTCTGCTAACACCCTGCAGAGCGCTGTGCCCAATCTACAGAAACGTCTTGCGGTATCTCCTACAGGGAAAGTGCCAGGAGGGAACTGTCCATCTTGTTCTCAGTGTCTCTGAGAATTGCTCTGATTATCTGTGTGACCTCTTTGCTAAGACTCTCCAGAGAGCCGTCCTCAAAACAAACACACATCTTGACATATGTCCCACATTGATCGCAGTGTCTCCAGGAACGGCATTCAAGGAGCCAGGAACTTTTCTCCCTACACTGTCCATTGAGTTGTCCTCAAAACCAATATACATCCTGCTATATCTCCCACATGGAAAGTGCCAGGAGGGAGAAGTGGCGATTATGTTTAGACTTTCTCGGAACTGCTTCAAATCAACTAGATATCTTTGTGCTGTAAATCTCCCAACAGCCAAACGCAAAAGCAGCAAACATCTCGCTGTATGTCCCACATCCAAAGTGCCAAGAGAGAGCTTGCTCTCCCTGTCTTTGAGTACTGTTTTCGCTGTGCCGGTTACCTCTTTGCTAACATTCTCTTCAGCGCTGCAGGGAAACCAGGAACCACGTGGAGAAGGCACCCACACTGAAAGTGCCTGGAGGGAACATTGGGGCTTCTTCTCAGTGTCTCTGACATAGGGTTTCACTGTCCCGGGAAAGTCTCTGCTAACACCCTGCAGAGCGCTGTGCCCAATCTACAGAAACGTCTTGCGGTATCTCCTACAGGGAAAGTGCCAGGAGGTAATTCTGGAGCTTGTTCTCAGTGTCTCTGAGAATTGCTCTGATTATCCCTGTGACCTCTTTGCTAAGACTCTCCAGAGAGCCGTCCTCAAAACAAACACACATCTTGACATATCTCCCACATTGATCGCAGTGTCTCCAGAAACGGCATTCAAGGAGCCAGGACCTTTTCTCCCTACACTGTCCATTGAGTTGTCCTCAAAACCAATATACATCCTGCTATATCTCCCACATGGAAAGTGCCAGGAGGGAGAAGTGGGGATTATGTTTAGACTTTCTCGGAACTGCTCCAAATCAACTAGATATCTTTGTGCTGTAAATCTCCCAACAGCCAAATGCAAAAGCAGCAAACATCTCGCTGTATGTCCCACACCCAAAGTGCCAAGAGAGAGCTTGCTCTCCCTGTCTTTGAGTACTGTTTTCACTGTCCCAGTTACCTCTTTGCTAACGTTCTCTTCAGAGCTGCAGTGAAACCAGGAACCACGTGGAGAAGGCACCCACACTGAAAGTGCCTGGAGGGAACATTGGGGCTTCTTCTCAGTGTCTCTGACATAGGGTTTCACTGTCCCGGGAAAGTCTCTGCTAACACCCTGCAGAGCGCTGTGCCCAAAGTACAGAAACGTCTTGCGGTATCTCCTACAGGGAAAGTGCCAGGAGGGAATTGTCGAGCTTGTTCTCAGTGTCTCTGAGAATTGCTCTGAATATCTGTGTGACCTCTTTGCTAAGACTCTCCAGAGAGCCGTCCTCAAAACAAACACACATCTTGACATATCTCCCACATTGATCGCAGTGTCTCCAGAAACGGCATTCAAGGAGCCAGGACCTTTTCTCCCTACACTGTCCATTGAGTTGTCCTCAAAACCAATATACATCCTGCTATATCTCCCACATGGAAAGTGCCAGGAGGGAGAAGTGGGGATTATGTTTAGACTTTCTCGGAACTGCTCCAAATCAACTAGATATCTTTGTGCTGTAAATCTCCCAACAGCCAAACGCAAAAGCAGCAAACATCTCGCTGCATGTCCCACATCCAAAGTGCCAAGAGAGAGCTTGCTCTCCCTGTCTTTGAGTACTGTTTTCACTGTCCCGGTTACCTCTTTGCTAACGTTCTCTTCAGAGCTGCAGTGAAACCAGGAACCATGTGGAGAAGGCACCCACACTGAAAGTGCCTGGAGGGAACATTGGGGCTTCTTCTCAGTGTCTCTGACATAGGGTTTCACTGTCCCGGGAAAGTCTCTGCTAACACCGTGCAGAGCGCTGTGCCCAATATACAGAAACGTCTTGCGGTATCTCCTACAGGGAAAGTGCCAGGAGGGAATTGTCGAGCTTGTTCTCAGTGTCTCTGAGAATTGCTCTGATTATCTGTGTGACCTCTTTGCTAAGACTCTCCAGAGAGACGTCCTCAAAACCAACACACATCTTGACATATCTCCCACATTGATCGCAGTGTCTCCAGGAACGGCATTCAAGGAGCCAGGAACTTTTCTCCCTACACTGTCCATTGAGTTGTCCTCAAAACCAATATACATCCTGCTATATCTCCCACATGGAAAGTGCCAGGAGGGAGAAGTGGCGATTATGTTTAGACTTTCTCGGAACTGCTTCAAATCAACTAGATATCTTTGTGCTGTAAATCTCCCAACAGCCAAACGCAAAAGCAGCAAACATCTCGCTGTATGTCCCACATCCAAAGTGCCAAGAGAGAGCTTGCTCTCCCTCTCTTTGAGTACTGTTTTCGCTGTCCTGGTTACCTCTTTGCTAACATTCTCTTCAGCGCTGCAGTGAAAGCAGGAACCACGTGGAGAAGGCACCCACACTGAAAGTGCCTGGAGGGAACATTGGGGCTTCTTCTCAGTGTCTCTGACATAGGGTTTCACTGTCCCGGGAAAGTCTCTGCTAACACCCTGCAGAGCGCTGTGCCCAATCTACAGAAACGTCTTGCGGTATCTCCTACAGGGAAAGTGCCAGGAGGGAACTGTCCATCTTGTTCTCAGTGTCTCTGAGAATTGCTCTGATTATCCCTGTGACCTCTTTGCTAAGACTCTCCAGAGAGCCGTCCTCAAAACAAACACACATCTTGACATATGTCCCACATTGATCGCAGTGTCTCCAGGAACGGCATTCAAGGAGCCAGGAACTTTTCTCCCTACACTGTCCATTGAGTTGTCCTCAAAACCAATATACATCCTGCTATATCTCCCACATGGAAAGTGCCAGGAGGGAGAAGTGGCGATTATGTTTAGACTTTCTCGGAACTGCTTCAAATCAACTAGATATCTTTGTGCTGTAAATCTCCCAACAGCCAAACGCAAAAGCAGCAAACATCTCGCTGTATGTCCCACATCCAAAGTGCCAAGAGAGAGCTTGCTCTCCCTGTCTTTGAGTACTGTTTTCGCTGTGCCGGTTACCTCTTTGCTAACATTCTCTTCAGCGCTGCAGGGAAACCAGGAACCACGTGGAGAAGGCACCCACACTGAAAGTGCCTGGAGGGAACATTGGGGCTTCTTCTCAGTGTCTCTGACATAGGGTTTCACTGTCCCGGGAAAGTCTCTGCTAACACCCTGCAGAGCGCTGTGCCCAATCTACAGAAACGTCTTGCGGTATCTCCTACAGGGAAAGTGCCAGGAGGTAATTCTGGAGCTTGTTCTCAGTGTCTCTGAGAATTGCTCTGATTATCCCTGTGACCTCTTTGCTAAGACTCTCCAGAGAGCCGTCCTCAAAACAAACACACATCTTGACATATCTCCCACATTGATCGCAGTGTCTCCAGAAACGGCATTCAAGGAGCCAGGACCTTTTCTCCCTACACTGTCCATTGAGTTGTCCTCAAAACCAATATACATCCTGCTATATCTCCCACATGGAAAGTGCCAGGAGGGAGAAGTGGGGATTATGTTTAGACTTTCTCGGAACTGCTCCAAATCAACTAGATATCTTTGTGCTGTAAATCTCCCAACAGCCAAATGCAAAAGCAGCAAACATCTCGCTGTATGTCCCACACCCAAAGTGCCAAGAGAGAGCTTGCTCTCCCTGTCTTTGAGTACTGTTTTCACTGTCCCAGTTACCTCTTTGCTAACGTTCTCTTCAGAGCTGCAGTGAAACCAGGAACCACGTGGAGAAGGCACCCACACTGAAAGTGCCTGGAGGGAACATTGGGGCTTCTTCTCAGTGTCTCTGACATAGGGTTTCACTGTCCCGGGAAAGTCTCTGCTAACACCGTGCAGAGCGCTGTGCCCAAAGTACAGAAACGTCTTGCGGTATCTCCTACAGGGAAAGTGCCAGGAGGGAATTGTCGAGCTTGTTCTCAGTGTCTCTGAGAATTGCTCTGATTATCTGTGTGACCTCTTTGCTAAGACTCTCCAGAGAGCCGTCCTCAAAACAAACACACATCTTGACATATCTCCCACATTGATCGCAGTGTCTCCAGAAACGGCATTCAAGGAGCCAGGACCTTTTCTCCCTACACTGTCCATTGAGTTGTCCTCAAAACCAATATACATCCTGCTATATCTCCCACATGGAAAGTGCCAGGAGGGAGAAGTGGGGATTATGTTTAGACTTTCTCGGAACTGCTCCAAATCAACTAGATATCTTTGTGCTGTAAATCTCCCAACAGCCAAACGCAAAAGCAGCAAATATCTCGCTGCATGTCCCACATCCAAAGTGCCAAGAGAGAGCTTGCTCTCCCTGTCTTTGAGTACTGTTTTCACTGTCCCGGTTACCTCTTTGCTAACGTTCTCTTCAGAGCTGCAGTGAAACCAGGAACCATGTGGAGAAGGCACCCACACTGAAAGTGCCTGGAGGGAACATTGGGGCTTCTTCTCAGTGTCTCTGACATAGGGTTTCACTGTCCCGGGAAAGTCTCTGCTAACACCGTGCAGAGCGCTGTGCCCAATATACAGAAACGTCTTGCGGTATCTCCTACAGGGAAAGTGCCAGGAGGGAATTGTCGAGCTTGTTCTCAGTGTCTCTGAGAATTGCTCTGATTATCTGTGTGACCTCTTTGCTAAGACTCTCCAGAGAGACGTCCTCAAAACAAACACACATCTTGACATATCTCCCACATTGATCGCAGTGTCTCCAGAAACGGCATTCAAGGAGCCAGGACCTTTTCTCCCTACACTGTCCATTGAGTTGTCCTCAAAACCAATATACATCCTGCTATATCTCCCACATGGAAAGTGCCAGGAGGGAGAAGTGGGGATTTTGTTTAGACTTTCTCGGAACTGCTCCAAATCAACTAGATATCTTTGTGCTGTAAATCTCCCAACAGCCAAACGCAAAAGCAGCAAACATCTCGCTGCATGTCCCACATCCAAAGTGCCAAGAGAGAGCTTGCTCTCCCTGTCTTTGAGTACTGTTTTCACTGTCCCGGTTACCTCTTTGCTAACGTTCTCTTCAGAGCTGCAGTGAAACCAGGAACCACGTGGAGAAGGCACCCACACTGAAAGTGCCTGGAGGGAACATTGGGGCTTCTTCTCAGTGTCTCTGACATAGGGTTTCACTGTCCCGGGAAAGTCTCTGCTAACACCGTGCAGAGCGCTGTGCCCAATATACAGAAACGTCTTGCGGTATCTCCTACAGGGAAAGTGCCAGGAGGGAATTCTGGAGCTTGTTCTCAGTGTCTCTGAGAATTGCTCTGATTATCCCTGTGACCTCTTTGCTAAGACTCTCCAGAGAGCCGTCCTCAAAACAAACACACATCTTGACATATCTCCCACATTGATCGCAGTGTCTCCAGAAACGGCATTCAAGGAGCCAGGACCTTTTCTCCCTACACTGTCCATTGAGTTGTCCTCAAAACCAATATACATCCTGCTATATCTCCCACATGGAAAGTGCCAGGAGGGAGAAGTGGGGATTATGTTTAGACTTTCTCGGAACTGCTCCAAATCAACTAGATATCTTTGTGCTGTAAATCTCCCAACAGCCAAACGCAAAAGCAGCAAACATCTCGCTGTATGTCCCACACCCAAAGTGCCAAGAGAGAGCTTGCTCTCCCTGTCTTTGAGTACTGTTTTCACTGTCCCGGTTACCTCTTTGCTAACGTTCTCTTCAGAGCTGCAGTGAAACCAGGAACCACGTGGAGAAGGCACCCACACTGAAAGTGCCTGGAGGGAACATTGGGGCTTCTTCTCAGTGTCTCTGACATAGGGTTTCACTGTCCCGGGAAAGTCTCTGCTAACACCGTGCAGAGCGCTGTGCCCAATCTACAGAAACGTCTTGCGGTATCTCCTACAGGGAAAGTGCCAGGAGGGAATTGTCGAGCTTGTTCTCAGTGTCTCTGAGAATTGCTCTGATTATCCCTGTGACCTCTTTGCTAAGACTCTCCAGAGAGCCGTCCTCAAAACAAACACACATCTTGACATATCTCCCACATTGATCGCAGTGTCTCCAGAAACGGCATTCAAGGAGCCAGGACCTTTTCTCCCTACACTGTCCATTGAGTTGTCCTCAAAACCAATATACATCCTGCTATATCTCCCACATGGAAAGTGCCAGGAGGGAGAAGTGGCGATTATGTTTAGACTTTCTCGGAACTGCTCCAAATCAACTAGATATCTTTGTGCTGTAAATCTCCCAACAGCCAAACGCAAAAGCAGCAAACATCTCGCTGCATGTCCCACACCCAAAGTGCCAAGAGAGAGCTTGCTCTCCCTGTCTTTGAGTACTGTTTTCACTGTCCCGGTTACCTCTTTGCTAACGTTCTCTTCAGAGCTGCAGTGAAACCAGGAACCATGTGGAGAAGGCACCCACACTGAAAGTGCCTGGAGGGAACATTGGGGCTTCTTCTCAGTGTCTCTGACATAGGGTTTCACTGTCCCGGGAAAGTCTCTGCTAACACCGTGCAGAGCGCTGTGCCCAATCTACAGAAACGTCTTGCGGTATCTCCTACAGGGAAAGTGCCAGGAGGGAATTGTCGAGCTTGTTCTCAGTGTCTCTGAGAATTGCTCTGATTATCCCTGTGACCTCTTTGCTAAGACTCTCCAGAGAGCCGTCCTCAAAACAAACACACATCTTGACATATCTCCCACATTGATCGCAGTGTCTCCAGAAACGGCATTCAAGGAGCCAGGAACTTTTCTCCCTACACTGTCCATTGAGTTGTCCTCAAAACCAATATACATCCTGCTATATCTCCCACATGGAAAGTGCCAGGAGGGAGAAGTGGCGATTATGTTTAGACTTTCTCGGAACTGCTTCAAATCAACTAGATATCTTTGTGCTGTAAATCTCCCAACAGCCAAACGCAAAAGCAGCAAACATCTCGCTGTATGTCCCACATCCAAAGTGCCAAGAGAGAGCTTGCTCTCCCTGTCTTTGAGTACTGTTTTCGCTGTGCCGGTTACCTCTTTGCTAACATTCTCTTCAGCGCTGCAGGGAAACCAGGAACCACGTGGAGAAGGCACCCACACTGAAAGTGCCTGGAGGGAACATTGGGGCTTCTTCTCAGTGTCTCTGACATAGGGTTTCACTGTCCCGGGAAAGTCTCTGCTAACACCCTGCAGAGCGCTGTGCCCAATCTACAGAAACGTCTTGCGGTATCTCCTACAGGGAAAGTGCCAGGAGGGAATTGTCGAGCTTGTTCTCAGTGTCTCTGAGAATTGCTCTGATTATCCCTGTGACCTCTTTGCTAAGACTCTCCAGAGAGCCGTCCTCAAAACCAACACACATCTTGACATATCTCCCACATTGATCGCAGTGTCTCCAGGAACGGCATTCAAGGAGCCAGGAACTTTTCTCCCTACACTGTCCATTGAGTTGTCCTCAAAACCAATATACATCCTGCTATATCTCCCACATGGAAAGTGCCAGGAGGGAGAAGTGGCGATTATGTTTAGACTTTCTCGGAACTGCTTCAAATCAACTAGATATCTTTGTGCTGTAAATCTCCCAACAGCCAAACGCAAAAGCAGCAAACATCTCGCTGTATGTCCCACATCCAAAGTGCCAAGAGAGAGCTTGCTCTCCCTGTCTTTGAGTACTGTTTTCGCTGTCCCGGTTACCTCTTTGCTAACATTCTCTTCAGCGCTGCAGGGAAACCAGGAACCACGTGGAGAAGGCACCCACACTGAAAGTGCCTGGAGGGAACATTGGGGCTTCTTCTCAGTGTCTCTGACATAGGGTTTCACTGTCCCGGGAAAGTCTCTGCTAACACCCTGCAGAGCGCTGTGCCCAATCTACAGAAACGTCTTGCGGTATCTCCTACAGGGAAAGTGCCAGGAGGGAACTGTCCATCTTGTTCTCAGTGTCTCTGAGAATTGCTCTGATTATCCCTGTGACCTCTTTGCTAAGACTCTCCAGAGAGCCGTCCTCAAAACCAACACACATCTTGACATATCTCCCTCATTGATCGCAGTGTCTCCAGGAACGGCATTCAAGGAGCCAGGAACTTTTCTCCCTACACTGTCCATTGAGTTGTCCTCAAAACCAATATACATCCTGCTATATCTCCCACATGGAAAGTGCCAGGAGGGAGAAGTGGCGATTATGTTTAGACTTTCTCGGAACTGCTTCAAATCAACTAGATATCTTTGTGCTGTAAATCTCCCAACAGCCAAACGCAAAAGCAGCAAACATCTCGCTGTATGTCCCACATCCAAAGTGCCAAGAGAGAGCTTGCTCTCCCTCTCTTTGAGTACTGTTTTCGCTGTCCCGGTTACCTCTTTGCTAACATTCTCTTCAGCGCTGCAGGGAAACCAGGAACCACGTGGAGAAGGCACCCACACTGAAAGTGCCTGGAGGGAACATTGGGGCTTCTTCTCAGTGTCTCTGACATAGGGTTTCACTGTCCCGGGAAAGTCTCTGCTAACACCCTGCAGAGCGCTGTGCCCAATCTACAGAAACGTCTTGCGGTATCTCCTACAGGGAAAGTGCCAGGAGGGAACTGTCCATCTTGTTCTCAGTGTCTCTGAGAATTGCTCTGATTATCCCTGTGACCTCTTTGCTAAGACTCTCCAGAGAGCCGTCCTCAAAACAAACACACATCTTGACATATGTCCCACATTGATCGCAGTGTCTCCAGGAACGGCATTCAAGGAGCCAGGAACTTTTCTCCCTACACTGTCCATTGAGTTGTCCTCAAAACCAATATACATCCTGCTATATCTCCCACATGGAAAGTGCCAGGAGGGAGAAGTGGCGATTATGTTTAGACTTTCTCGGAACTGCTTCAAATCAACTAGATATCTTTGTGCTGTAAATCTCCCAACAGCCAAACGCAAAAGCAGCAAACATCTCGCTGTATGTCCCACATCCAAAGTGCCAAGAGAGAGCTTGCTCTCCCTGTCTTTGAGTACTGTTTTCGCTGTGCCGGTTACCTCTTTGCTAACATTCTCTTCAGCGCTGCAGGGAAACCAGGAACCACGTGGAGAAGGCACCCACACTGAAAGTGCCTGGAGGGAACATTGGGGCTTCTTCTCAGTGTCTCTGACATAGGGTTTCACTGTCCCGGGAAAGTCTCTGCTAACACCCTGCAGAGCGCTGTGCCCAATCTACAGAAACGTCTTGCGGTATCTCCTACAGGGAAAGTGCCAGGAGGTAATTCTGGAGCTTGTTCTCAGTGTCTCTGAGAATTGCTCTGATTATCCCTGTGACCTCTTTGCTAAGACTCTCCAGAGAGCCGTCCTCAAAACAAACACACATCTTGACATATCTCCCACATTGATCGCAGTGTCTCCAGAAACGGCATTCAAGGAGCCAGGACCTTTTCTCCCTACACTGTCCATTGAGTTGTCCTCAAAACCAATATACATCCTGCTATATCTCCCACATGGAAAGTGCCAGGAGGGAGAAGTGGCGATTATGTTTAGACTTTCTCGGAACTGCTCCAAATCAACTAGATATCTTTGTGCTGTAAATCTCCCAACAGCCAAACGCAAAAGCAGCAAACATCTCGCTGTATGTCCCACACCCAAAGTGCCAAGAGAGAGCTTGCTCTCCCTGTCTTTGAGTACTGTTTTCACTGTCCCGGTTACCTCTTTGCTAACGTTCTCTTCAGCGCTGCAGGGAAACCAGGAACCACGTGGAGAAGGCACCCACACTGAAAGTGCCTGGAGGGAACATTGGGGCTTCTTCTCAGTGTCTCTGACATAGGGTTTCACTGTCCCGGGAAAGTCTCTGCTAACACCGTGCAGAGCGCTGTGCCCAATCTACAGAAACGTCTTGCGGTATCTCCTACAGGGAAAGTGCCAGGAGGGAATTGTCGAGCTTGTTCTCAGTGTCTCTGAGAATTGCTCTGATTATCCCTGTGACCTCTTTGCTAAGACTCTCCAGAGAGCCGTCCTCAAAACAAACACACATCTTGACATATCTCCCACATTGATCGCAGTGTCTCCAGAAACGGCATTCAAGGAGCCAGGACCTTTTCTCCCTACACTGTCCATTGAGTTGTCCTCAAAACCAATATACATCCTGCTATATCTCCCACATGGAAAGTGCCAGGAGGGAGAAGTGGCGATTATGTTTAGACTTTCTCGGAACTGCTCCAAATCAACTAGATATCTTTGTGCTGTAAATCTCCCAACAGCCAAACGCAAAAGCAGCAAACATCTCGCTGCATGTCCCACACCCAAAGTGCCAAGAGAGAGCTTGCTCTCCCTGTCTTTGAGTACTGTTTTCACTGTCCCGGTTACCTCTTTGCTAACATTCTCTTCAGCGCTGCAGGGAAACCAGGAACCACGTGGAGAAGGCACCCACACTGAAAGTGCCTGGAGGGAACATTGGGGCTTCTTCTCAGTGTCTCTGACATAGGGTTTCACTGTCCCGGGAAAGTCTCTGCTAACACCCTGCAGAGCGCTGTGCCCAATCTACAGAAACGTCTTGCGGTATCTCCTACAGGGAAAGTGCCAGGAGGGAATTGTCGAGCTTGTTCTCAGTGTCTCTGAGAATTGCTCTGATTATCCCTGTGACCTCTTTGCTAAGACTCTCCAGAGAGCCGTCCTCAAAACCAACACACATCTTGACATATCTCCCACATTGATCGCAGTGTCTCCAGGAACGGCATTCAAGGAGCCAGGAACTTTTCTCCCTACACTGTCCATTGAGTTGTCCTCAAAACCAATATACATCCTGCTATATCTCCCACATGGAAAGTGCCAGGAGGGAGAAGTGGCGATTATGTTTAGACTTTCTCGGAACTGCTTCAAATCAACTAGATATCTTTGTGCTGTAAATCTCCCAACAGCCAAACGCAAAAGCAGCAAACATCTCGCTGTATGTCCCACATCCAAAGTGCCAAGAGAGAGCTTGCTCTCCCTGTCTTTGAGTACTGTTTTCGCTGTCCCGGTTACCTCTTTGCTAACATTCTCTTCAGCGCTGCAGGGAAACCAGGAACCACGTGGAGAAGGCACCCACACTGAAAGTGCCTGGAGGGAACATTGGGGCTTCTTCTCAGTGTCTCTGACATAGGGTTTCACTGTCCCGGGAAAGTCTCTGCTAACACCCTGCAGAGCGCTGTGCCCAATCTACAGAAACGTCTTGCGGTATCTCCTACAGGGAAAGTGCCAGGAGGGAACTGTCCATCTTGTTCTCAGTGTCTCTGAGAATTGCTCTGATTATCCCTGTGACCTCTTTGCTAAGACTCTCCAGAGAGCCGTCCTCAAAACCAACACACATCTTGACATATCTCCCTCATTGATCGCAGTGTCTCCAGGAACGGCATTCAAGGAGCCAGGAACTTTTCTCCCTACACTGTCCATTGAGTTGTCCTCAAAACCAATATACATCCTGCTATATCTCCCACATGGAAAGTGCCAGGAGGGAGAAGTGGCGATTATGTTTAGACTTTCTCGGAACTGCTTCAAATCAACTAGATATCTTTGTGCTGTAAATCTCCCAACAGCCAAACGCAAAAGCAGCAAACATCTCGCTGTATGTCCCACATCCAAAGTGCCAAGAGAGAGCTTGCTCTCCCTCTCTTTGAGTACTGTTTTCGCTGTCCCGGTTACCTCTTTGCTAACATTCTCTTCAGCGCTGCAGTGAAAGCAGGAACCACGTGGAGAAGGCACCCACACTGAAAGTGCCTGGAGGGAACATTGGGGCTTCTTCTCAGTGTCTCTGACATAGGGTTTCACTGTCCCGGGAAAGTCTCTGCTAACACCCTGCAGAGCGCTGTGCCCAATCTACAGAAACGTCTTGCGGTATCTCCTACAGGGAAAGTGCCAGGAGGTAATTCTGGAGCTTGTTCTCAGTGTCTCTGAGAATTGCTCTGATTATCCCTGTGACCTCTTTGCTAAGACTCTCCAGAGAGCCGTCCTCAAAACAAACACACATCTTGACATATCTCCCACATTGATCGCAGTGTCTCCAGAAACGGCATTCAAGGAGCCAGGACCTTTTCTCCCTACACTGTCCATTGAGTTGTCCTCAAAACCAATATACATCCTGCTATATCTCCCACATGGAAAGTGCCAGGAGGGAGAAGTGGGGATTATGTTTAGACTTTCTCGGAACTGCTCCAAATCAACTAGATATCTTTGTGCTGTAAATCTCCCAACAGCCAAATGCAAAAGCAGCAAACATCTCGCTGTATGTCCCACACCCAAAGTGCCAAGAGAGAGCTTGCTCTCCCTGTCTTTGAGTACTGTTTTCACTGTCCCAGTTACCTCGTTGCTAACGTTCTCTTCAGAGCTGCAGTGAAACCAGGAACCACGTGGAGAAGGCACCCACACTGAAAGTGCCTGGAGGGAACATTGGGGCTTCTTCTCAGTGTCTCTGACATAGGGTTTCACTGTCCCGGGAAAGTCTCTGCTAACACCGTGCAGAGCGCTGTGCCCAAAGTACAGAAACGTCTTGCGGTATCTCCTACAGGGAAAGTGCCAGGAGGGAATTGTCGAGCTTGTTCTCAGTGTCTCTGAGAATTGCTCTGAATATCTGTGTGACCTCTTTGCTAAGACTCTCCAGAGAGCCGTCCTCAAAACAAACACACATCTTGACATATCTCCCACATTGATCGCAGTGTCTCCAGAAACGGCATTCAAGGAGCCAGGACCTTTTCTCCCTACACTGTCCATTGAGTTGTCCTCAAAACCAATATACATCCTGCTATATCTCCCACATGGAAAGTGCCAGGAGGGAGAAGTGGGGATTATGTTTAGACTTTCTCGGAACTGCTTCAAATCAACTAGATATCTTTGTGCTGTAAATCTCCCAACAGCCAAACGCAAAAGCAGCAAATATCTCGCTGCATGTCCCACATCCAAAGTGCCAAGAGAGAGCTTGCTCTCCCTGTCTTTGAGTACTGTTTTCACTGTCCCGGTTACCTCTTTGCTAACGTTCTCTTCAGAGCTGCAGTGAAACCAGGAACCACGTGGAGAAGGCACCCACACTGAAAGTGCCTGGAGGGAACATTGGGGCTTCTTCTCAGTGTCTCTGACATAGGGTTTCACTGTCCCGGGAAAGTCTCTGCTAACACCGTGCAGAGCGCTGTGCCCAATATACAGAAACGTCTTGCGGTATCTCCTACAGGGAAAGTGCCAGGAGGGAATTCTGGAGCTTGTTCTCAGTGTCTCTGAGAATTGCTCTGATTATCCCTGTGACCTCTTTGCTAAGACTCTCCAGAGAGCCGTCCTCAAAACAAACACACATCTTGACATATCTCCCACATTGATCGCAGTGTCTCCAGAAACGGCATTCAAGGAGCCAGGACCTTTTCTCCCTACACTGTCCATTGAGTTGTCCTCAAAACCAATATACATCCTGCTATATCTCCCACATGGAAAGTGCCAGGAGGGAGAAGTGGGGATTATGTTTAGACTTTCTCGGAACTGCTCCAAATCAACTAGATATCTTTGTGCTGTAAATCTCCCAACAGCCAAACGCAAAAGCAGCAAACATCTCGCTGTATGTCCCACACCCAAAGTGCCAAGAGAGAGCTTGCTCTCCCTGTCTTTGAGTACTGTTTTCACTGTCCCGGTTACCTCTTTGCTAACGTTCTCTTCAGAGCTGCAGTGAAACCAGGAACCACGTGGAGAAGGCACCCACACTGAAAGTGCCTGGAGGGAACATTGGGGCTTCTTCTCAGTGTCTCTGACATAGGGTTTCACTGTCCCGGGAAAGTCTCTGCTAACACCGTGCAGAGCGCTGTGCCCAATCTACAGAAACGTCTTGCGGTATCTCCTACAGGGAAAGTGCCAGGAGGGAATTGTCGAGCTTGTTCTCAGTGTCTCTGAGAATTGCTCTGATTATCCCTGTGACCTCTTTGCTAAGACTCTCCAGAGAGCCGTCCTCAAAACAAACACACATCTTGACATATCTCCCACATTGATCGCAGTGTCTCCAGAAACGGCATTCAAGGAGCCAGGACCTTTTCTCCCTACACTGTCCATTGAGTTGTCCTCAAAACCAATATACATCCTGCTATATCTCCCACATGGAAAGTGCCAGGAGGGAGAAGTGGCGATTATGTTTAGACTTTCTCGGAACTGCTCCAAATCAACTAGATATCTTTGTGCTGTAAATCTCCCAACAGCCAAACGCAAAAGCAGCAAACATCTCGCTGCATGTCCCACACCCAAAGTGCCAAGAGAGAGCTTGCTCTCCCTGTCTTTGAGTACTGTTTTCACTGTCCCGGTTACCTCTTTGCTAACGTTCTCTTCAGAGCTGCAGTGAAACCAGGAACCATGTGGAGAAGGCACCCACACTGAAAGTGCCTGGAGGGAACATTGGGGCTTCTTCTCAGTGTCTCTGACATAGGGTTTCACTGTCCCGGGAAAGTCTCTGCTAACACCGTGCAGAGCGCTGTGCCCAATCTACAGAAACGTCTTGCGGTATCTCCTACAGGGAAAGTGCCAGGAGGGAATTGTCGAGCTTGTTCTCAGTGTCTCTGAGAATTGCTCTGATTATCCCTGTGACCTCTTTGCTAAGACTCTCCAGAGAGCCGTCCTCAAAACAAACACACATCTTGACATATCTCCCACATTGATCGCAGTGTCTCCAGGAACGGCATTCAAGGAGCCAGGACCTTTTCTCCCTACACTGTCCATTGAGTTGTCCTCAAAACCAATATACATCCTGCTATATCTCCCACATGGAAAGTGCCAGGAGGGAGAAGTTGTGATTATGTTTAGACTTTCTCGGAACTGCTCCAAATCAACTAGATATCTTTGTGCTGTAAATCTCCCAACAGCCAAACGCAAAAGCAGCAAACATCTCGCTGCATGTCCCACACCCAAAGTGCCAAGAGAGAGCTTGCTCTCCCTGTCTTTGAGTACTGTTTTCACTGTCCCGGTTACCTCTTTGCTAACGTTCTCTTCAGAGCTGCAGTGAAACCAGGAACCATGTGGAGAAGGCACCCACACTGAAAGTGCCTGGAGGGAACATTGGGGCTTCTTCTCAGTGTCTCTGACATAGGGTTTCACTGTCCCGGGAAAGTCTCTGCTAACACCCTGCAGAGCGCTGTGCCCAATCTACAGAAACGTCTTGCGGTATCTCCTACAGGGAAAGTGCCAGGAGGGAATTGTCGAGCTTGTTCTCAGTGTCTCTGAGAATTGCTCTGATTATCCCTGTGACCTCTTTGCTAAGACTCTCCAGAGAGCCGTCCTCAAAACAAACACACATCTTGACATATCTCCCACATTGATCGCAGTGTCTCCAGGAACGGCATTCAAGGAGCCAGGACCTTTTCTCCCTACACTGTCCATTGAGTTGTCCTCAAAACCAATATACATCCTGCTATATCTCCCACATGGAAAGTGCCAGGAGGGAGAAGTTGTGATTATGTTTAGACTTTCTCGGAACTGCTCCAAATCAACTAGATATCTTTGTGCTGTAAATCTCCCAACAGCCAAACGCAAAAGCAGCAAACATCTCGCTGCATGTCCCACATCCAAAGTGCCAAGAGAGAGCTTGCTCTCCCTGTCTTTGAGTACTGTTTTCACTGTCCCGGTTACCTCTTTGCTAACGTTCTCTTCAGAGCTGCAGTGAAACCAGGAACCACGTGGAGAAGGCACCCACACTGAAAGTGCCTGGAGGGAACATTGGGGCTTCTTCTCAGTGTCTCTGACATAGGGTTTCACTGTCCCGGGAAAGTCTCTGCTAACACCGTGCAGAGCGCTGTGCCCAAAGTACAGAAACGTCTTGCGGTATCTCCTACAGGGAAAGTGCCAGGAGGGAATTGTCGAGCTTGTTCTCAGTGTCTCTCAGAATTGCTCTGAATATCTGTGTGACCTCTTTGCTAAGACTCTCCAGAGAGCCGTCCTCAAAACAAACACACATCTTGACATATCTCCCACATTGATCGCAGTGTCTCCAGAAACGGCATTCAAGGAGCCAGGACCTTTTCTCCCTACACTCTCCATTGAGTTGTCCTCAAAACCAATATACATCCTGCTATATCTCCCACATGGAAAGTGCCAGGAGGGAGAAGTGGGGATTTTGTTTAGACTTTCTCGGAACTGCTCCAAATCAACTAGATATCTTTGTGCTGTAAATCTCCCAACAGCCAAACGCAAAAGCAGCAAACATCTCGCTGCATGTCCCACATCCAAAGTGCCAAGAGAGAGCTTGCTCTCCCTGTCTTTGAGTACTGTTTTCACTGCCCCGGTTACCTCTTTGCTAACGTTCTCTTCAGAGCTGCAGTGAAACCAGGAACCACGTGGAGAAGGCACCCACACTGAAAGTGCCTGGAGGGAACATTGGGGCTTCTTCTCAGTGTCTCTGACATAGGGTTTCACTGTCCCGCGAAAGTCTCTGCTAACACCCTGCAGAGCGCTGTGCCCAATCTACAGAAACGTCTTGCGGTATCTCCTACAGGGAAAGTGCCAGGAGGGAATTGTCGAGCTTGTTCTCAGTGTCTCTGAGAATTGCTCTGATTATCCCTGTGACCTCTTTGCTAAGACTCTCCAGAGAGCCGTCCTCAAAACAAACACACATCTTGACATATCTCCCACATTGATCGCAGTGTCTCCAGAAACGGCATTCAAGGAGCCAGGACCTTTTCTCCCTACACTGTCCATTGAGTTGTCCTCAAAACCAATATACATCCTGCTATATCTCCCACATGGAAAGTGCCAGGAGGGAGAAGTGGCGATTATGTTTAGACTTTCTCGGAACTGCTCCAAATCAACTAGATATCTTTGTGCTGTAAATCTCCCAACAGCCAAACGCAAAAGCAGCAAACATCTCGCTGTATGTCCCACATCCAAAGTGCCAAGAGAGAGCTTGCTCTCCCTGTCTTTGAGTTCTATTTTCACTGTCCCGGTTACCTCTTTGCTAACGTTCTCTTCAGAGCTGCAGTGAAACCAGGAACCACGTGGAGAAGGCACCCACACTGAAAGTGCCTGGAGGGAACATTGGGGCTTCTTCTCAGTGTCTCTGACATAGGGTTTCACTGTCCCGCGAAAGTCTCTGCTAACACCCTGCAGAGCGCTGTGCCCAATGTACAGAAACGTCTTGCGGTATCTCCTACAGGGAAAGTGCCAGGAGGGAATTGTCGAGCTTGTTCTCAGTGTCTCTCAGAATTGCTCTGAATATCTGTGTGACCTCTTTGCTAAGACTCTCCAGAGAGCCGTCCTCAAAACAAACACACATCTTGACATATCTCCCACATTGATCGCAGTGTCTCCAGAAACGGCATTCAAGGAGCCAGGACCTTTTCTCCCTACACTGTCCATTGAGTTGTCCTCAAAACCAATACACATCCTGCTATATCTCCCACATGGAAAGTGCCAGGAGGGAGAAGTTGTGATTATGTTTAGACTTTCTCGGAACTGCTTCAAATCAACTAGATATCTTTGTGCTGTAAATCTCCCAACAGCCAAACGCAAAAGCAGCAAACATCTCGCTGTATGTCCCACACCCAAAGTGCCAAGAGAGAGCTTGCTCTCCCTGTCTTTGAGTACTGTTTTCACTGTCCCGGTTACCTCTTTGCTAACGTTCTCTTCAGAGCTGCAGTGAAACCAGGAACCACGTGGAGAAGGCACCCACACTGAAAGTGCCTGGAGGGAACATTGGGGCTTCTTCTCAGTGTCTCTGACATAGGGTTTCACTGTCCCGGTTACCTCTTTGCTAACGTTCTCTTCAGAGATGCAGTGAAACCAGGAACCACGTGGAGAAGGCACCCACACTGAAAGTGCCTGGAGGGAACATTGGGGCTTCTTCTCAGTGTCTCTGACATAGGGTTTCACTGTCCCGGGAAAGTCTCTGCTAACACCGTGCAGAGCGCTGTGCCCAATATACAGAAACGTCTTGCGGTATCTCCTACAGGGAAAGTGCCAGGAGGGAATTGTCGAGCTTGTTCTCAGTGTCTCTGAGAATTGCTCTGATTATCTGTGTGACCTGTTTGCTAAGACTCTCCAGAGAGACGTCCTCAAAACAAACACACATCTTGACATATCTCCCACATTGATCGCAGTGTCTCCAGAAACGGCATTCAAGGAGCCAGGACCTTTTCTCCCTACACTGTCCATTGAGTTGTCCTCAAAACCAATATACATCCTGCTATATCTCCCACATGGAAAGTGCCAGGAGGGAGAAGTGGCGATTATGTTTAGACTTTCTCGGAACTGCTCCAAATCAACTAGATATCTTTGTGCTGTAAATCTCCCAACAGCCAAACGCAAAAGCAGCAAACATCTCGCTGTATGTCCCACACCCAAAGTGCCAAGAGAGAGCTTGCTCTCCCTGTCTTTGAGTTCTGTTTTCACTGTCCCGGTTACCTCTTTGCTAACGTTCTCTTCAGAGCTGCAGTGAAACCAGGAACCACGTGGAGAAGGCACCCACACTGAAAGTGCCTGGAGGGAACATTGGGGCTTCTTCTCAGTGTCTCTGACATAGGGTTTCACTGTCCCGCGAAAGTCTCTGCTAACACCCTGCAGAGCGCTGTGCCCAATCTACAGAAACGTCTTGCGGTATCTCCTACAGGGAAAGTGCCAGGAGGGAATTGTCGAGCTTGTTCTCAGTGTCTCTCAGAATTGCTCTGAATATCTGTGTGACCTCTTTGCTAAGACTCTCCAGAGAGCCGTCCTCAAAACAAACACACATCTTGACATATCTCCCACATTGATCGCAGTGTCTCCAGAAACGGCATTCAAGGAGCCAGGACCTTTTCTCCCTACACTGTCCATTGAGTTGTCCTCAAAACCAATATACATCCTGCTATATCTCCCACATGGAAAGTGCCAGGAGGGAGAAGTTGTGATTATGTTTAGACTTTCTCGGAACTGCTTCAAATCAACTAGATATCTTTGTGCTGTAAATCTCCCAACAGCCAAACGCAAAAGCAGCAAACATCTCGCTGTATGTCCCACACCCAAAGTGCCAAGAGAGAGCTTGCTCTCCCTGTCTTTGAGTACTGTTTTCACTGTCCCGGTTACCTCTTTGCTAACGTTCTCTTCAGAGATGCAGTGAAACCAGGAACCACGTGGAGAAGGCACCCACACTGAAAGTGCCTGGAGGGAACATTGGGGCTTCTTCTCAGTGTCTCTGACATAGGGTTTCACTGTCCCGGGAAAGTCTCTGCTAACACCGTGCAGAGCGCTGTGCCCAATATACAGAAACGTCTTGCGGTATCTCCTACAGGGAAAGTGCCAGGAGGGAATTGTCGAGCTTGTTCTCAGTGTCTCTGAGAATTGCTCTGATTATCTGTGTGACCTGTTTGCTAAGACTCTCCAGAGAGACGTCCTCAAAACAAACACACATCTTGACATATCTCCCACATTGATCGCAGTGTCTCCAGAAACGGCATTCAAGGAGCCAGGACCTTTTCTCCCTACACTGTCCATTGAGTTGTCCTCAAAACCAATATACATCCTGCTATATCTCCCACATGGAAAGTGCCAGGAGGGAGAAGTGGCGATTATGTTTAGACTTTCTCGGAACTGCTCCAAATCAACTAGATATCTTTGTGCTGTAAATCTCCCAACAGCCAAACGCAAAAGCAGCAAACATCTCGCTGTATGTCCCACACCCAAAGTGCCAAGAGAGAGCTTGCTCTCCCTGTCTTTGAGTACTGTTTTCACTGTCCCGGTTACCTCTTTGCTAACGTTCTCTTCAGAGCTGCAGTGAAACCAGGAACCATGTGGAGAAGGCACCCACACTGAAAGTGCCTGGAGGGAACATTGGGGCTTCTTCTCAGTGTCTCTGACATAGGGTTTCACTGTCCCGGGAAAGTCTCTGCTAACACCGTGCAGAGCGCTGTGCCCAATGTACAGAAACGTCTTGCGGTATCTCCTACAGGGAAAGTGCCAGGAGGGAATTGTCGAGCTTGTTCTCAGTGTCTCTGAGAATTGCTCTGATTATCCCTGTGACCTCTTTGCTAAGACTCTCCAGAGAGCCGTCCTCAAAACAAACACACATCTTGACATATCTCCCACATTGATCGCAGTGTCTCCAGGAACGGCATTCAAGGAGCCAGGACCTTTTCTCCCTACACTGTCCATTGAGTTGTCCTCAAAACCAATATACATCCTGCTATATCTCCCACATGGAAAGTGCCAGGAGGGAGAAGTGGCGATTATGTTTAGACTTTCTCGGAACTGCTCCAAATCAACTAGATATCTTTGTGCTGTAAATCTCCCAACAGCCAAACGCAAAAGCAGCAAACATCTTGCTGCATGTCCCACACCCAAAGTGCCAAGAGAGAGCTTGCTCTCCCTGTCTTTGAGTTCTGTTTTCACTGTCCCGGTTACCTCTTTGCTAACGTTCTCTTCAGAGCTGCAGTGAAACCAGGAACCACGTGGAGAAGGCACCCACACTGAAAGTGCCTGGAGGGAACATTGGGGCTTCTTCTCAGTGTCTCTGACATAGGGTTTCACTGTCCCGGGAAAGTCTCTGCTAACACCCTGCAGAGCGCTGTGCCCAAAGTACAGAAACGTCTTGCGGTATCTCCTACAGGGAAAGTGCCAGGAGGGAATTGTCGAGCTTGTTCTCAGTGTCTCTCAGAATTGCTCTGAATATCTGTGTGACCCCTTTGCTAAGACTCTCCAGAGAGCCGTCCTCAAAACAAACACACATCTTGACATATCTCCCACATTGATCGCAGTGTCTCCAGAAACGGCATTCAAGGAGCCAGGACCTTTTCTCCCTACACTGTCCATTGAGTTGTCCTCAAAACCAATATACATCCTGCTATATCTCCCACATGGAAAGTGCCAGGAGGGAGAAGTTGTGATTATGTTTAGACTTTCTCGGAACTGCTTCAAATCAACTCGATATCTTTGTGCTGTAAATCTCCCAACAGCCAAACGCAAAAGCAGCAAACATCTCGCTGTATGTCCCACACCCAAAGTGCCAAGAGAGAGCTTGCTCTCCCTGTCTTTGAGTACTGTTTTCACTGTCCCGGTTACCTCTTTGCTAACGTTCTCTTCAGAGCTGCAGTGAAACCAGGAACCACGTGGAGAAGGCACCCACACTGAAAGTGCCTGGAGGGAACATTGGGGCTTCTTCTCAGTGTCTCTGACATAGGGTTTCACTGTCCCGCGAAAGTCTCTGCTAACACCGTGCAGAGCGCTGTGCCCAATCTACAGAAACGTCTTGCGGTATCTCCTACAGGGAAAGTGCCAGGAGGGAATTGTCGAGCTTGTTCTCAGTGTCTCTGAGAATTGCTCTGATTATCTGTGTGACCTCTTTGCTAAGACTCTCCAGAGAGACGTCCTCAAAACAAACACACATCTTGACATATCTCCCACATTGATCGCAGTGTCTCCAGAAACGGCATTCAAGGAGCCAGGACCTTTTCTCCCTACACTGTCCATTGAGTTGTCCTCAAAACCAATATACATCCTGCTATATCTCCCACATGGAAAGTGCCAGGAGGGAGAAGTTGTGATTATGTTTAGACTTTCTCGGAACTGCTTCAAATCAACTCGATATCTTTGTGCTGTAAATCTCCCAACAGCCAAACGCAAAAGCAGCAAACATCTCGCTGTATGTCCCACACCCAAAGTGCCAAGAGAGAGCTTGCTCTCCCTGTCTTTGAGTACTGTTTTCACTGTCCCGGTTACCTCTTTGCTAACGTTCTCTTCAGAGCTGCAGTGAAACCAGGAACCACGTGGAGAAGGCACCCACACTGAAAGTGCCTGGAGGGAACATTGGGGCTTCTTCTCAGTGTCTCTGACATAGGGTTTCACTGTCCCGCGAAAGTCTCTGCTAACACCGTGCAGAGCGCTGTGCCCAATCTACAGAAACGTCTTGCGGTATCTCCTACAGGGAAAGTGCCAGGAGGGAATTGTCGAGCTTGTTCTCAGTGTCTCTGAGAATTGCTCTGATTATCTGTGTGACCTGTTTGCTAAGACTCTCCAGAGAGACGTCCTCAAAACAAACACACATCTTGACATATCTCCCACATTGATCGCAGTGTCTCCAGAAACGGCATTCAAGGAGCCAGGACCTTTTCTCCCTACACTGTCCATTGAGTTGTCCTCAAAACCAATATACATCCTGCTATATCTCCCACATGGAAAGTGCCAGGAGGGAGAAGTTGTGATTATGTTTAGACTTTCTCGGAACTGCTTCAAATCAACTCGATATCTTTGTGCTGTAAATCTCCCAACAGCCAAACGCAAAAGCAGCAAACATCTCGCTGTATGTCCCACACCCAAAGTGCCAAGAGAGAGCTTGCTCTCCCTGTCTTTGAGTACTGTTTTCACTGTCCCGGTTACCTCTTTGCTAACGTTCTCTTCAGAGCTGCAGTGAAACCAGGAACCACGTGGAGAAGGCACCCACACTGATAGTGCCTGGAGGGAACATTGGGGCTTCTTCTCAGTGTCTCTGACATAGGGTTTCACTGTCCCGCGAAAGTCTCTGCTAACACCGTGCAGAGCGCTGTGCCCAATCTACAGAAACGTCTTGCGGTATCTCCTACAGGGAAAGTGCCAGGAGGGAATTGTCGAGCTTGTTCTCAGTGTCTCTGAGAATTGCTCTGATTATCTGTGTGACCTGTTTGCTAAGACTCTCCAGAGAGACGTCCTCAAAACAAACACACATCTTGACATATCTCCCACATTGATCGCAGTGTCTCCAGAAACGGCATTCAAGGAGCCAGGACCTTTTCTCCCTACACTGTCCATTGAGTTGTCCTCAAAACCAATATACATCCTGCTATATCTCCCACATGGAAAGTGCCAGGAGGGAGAAGTGGGGATTTTGTTTAGACTTTCTCGGAACTGATTCAAATCAACTAGATATCTTTGTGCTGTAAATCTCCCAACAGCCAAACGCAAAAGCAGCAAACATCTCGCTGCATGTCCCACATCCAAAGTGCCAAGAGAGAGCTTGCTCTCCCTGTCTTTGAGTACTGTTTTCACTGCCCCGGTTACCTCTTTGCTAACGTTCTCTTCAGAGCTGCAGTGAAACCAGGAACCACGTGGAGAAGGCACCCACACTGAAAGTGCCTGGAGGGAACATTGGGGCTTCTTCTCAGTGTCTCTGACATAGGGTTTCACTGTCCCGGGAAAGTCTCTGCTAACACCCTGCAGAGCGCTGTGCCCAATCTACAGAAACGTCTTGCGGTATCTCCTACAGGGAAAGTGCCAGGAGGGAATTGTCGAGCTTGTTCTCAGTGTCTCTGAGAATTGCTCTGATTATCTGTGTGACCTCTTTGCTAAGACTCTCCAGAGAGACGTCCTCAAAACAAACACACATCTTGACATATCTCCCACATTGATCGCAGTGTCTCCAGAAACGGCATTCAAGGAGCCAGGACCTTTTCTCCCTACACTGTCCATTGAGTTGTCCTCAAAACCAATATACATCCTGCTATATCTCCCACATGGAAAGTGCCAGGAGGGAGAAGTTGTGATTATGTTTAGACTTTCTCGGAACTGCTTCAAATCAACTCGATATCTTTGTGCTGTAAATCTCCCAACAGCCAAACGCAAAAGCAGCAAACATCTCGCTGTATGTCCCACACCCAAAGTGCCAAGAGAGAGCTTGCTCTCCCTGTCTTTGAGTACTGTTTTCACTGTCCCGGTTACCTCTTTGCTAACGTTCTCTTCAGAGCTGCAGTGAAACCAGGAACCACGTGGAGAAGGCACCCACACTGAAAGTGCCTGGAGGGAACATTGGGGCTTCTTCTCAGTGTCTCTGACATAGGGTTTCACTGTCCCGCGAAAGTCTCTGCTAACACCGTGCAGAGCGCTGTGCCCAATCTACAGAAACGTCTTGCGGTATCTCCTACAGGGAAAGTGCCAGGAGGGAATTGTCGAGCTTGTTCTCAGTGTCTCTGAGAATTGCTCTGATTATCTGTGTGACCTGTTTGCTAAGACTCTCCAGAGAGACGTCCTCAAAACAAACACACATCTTGACATATCTCCCACATTGATCGCAGTGTCTCCAGAAACGGCATTCAAGGAGCCAGGACCTTTTCTCCCTACACTGTCCATTGAGTTGTCCTCAAAACCAATATACATCCTGCTATATCTCCCACATGGAAAGTGCCAGGAGGGAGAAGTGGGGATTTTGTTTAGACTTTCTCGGAACTGATTCAAATCAACTAGATATCTTTGTGCTGTAAATCTCCCAACAGCCAAACGCAAAAGCAGCAAACATCTCGCTGCATGTCCCACATCCAAAGTGCCAAGAGAGAGCTTGCTCTCCCTGTCTTTGAGTACTGTTTTCACTGTCCCGGTTACCTCTTTGCTAACGTTCTCTTCAGAGCTGCAGTGAAACCAGGAACCACGTGGAGAAGGCACCCACACTGAAAGTGCCTGGAGGGAACATTGGGGCTTCTTCTCAGTGTCTCTGACATAGGGTTTCACTGTCCCGGGAAAGTCTCTGCTAACACCCTGCAGAGCGCTGTGCCCAATCTACAGAAACGTCTTGCGGTATCTCCTACAGGGAAAGTGCCAGGAGGGAATTGTCGAGCTTGTTCTCAGTGTCTCTGAGAATTGCTCTGATTATCTGTGTGACCTCTTTGCTAAGACTCTCCAGAGAGACGTCCTCAAAACAAACACACATCTTGACATATCTCCCACATTGATCGCAGTGTCTCCAGAAACGGCATTCAAGGAGCCAGGACCTTTTCTCCCTACACTGTCCATTGAGTTGTCCTCAAAACCAATATACATCCTGCTATATCTCCCACATGGAAAGTGCCAGGAGGGAGAAGTGGGGATTTTGTTTAGACTTTCTCGGAACTGCTTCAAATCAACTAGATATCTTTGTGCTGTAAATCTCCCAACAGCCAAACGCAAAAGCAGCAAACATCTCGCTGCATGTCCCACATCCAAAGTGCCAAGAGAGAGCTTGCTCTCCCTGTCTTTGAGTACTGTTTTCACTGTCCCGGTTACCTCTTTGCTAACGTTCTCTTCAGAGCTGCAGTGAAACCAGGAACCACGTGGAGAAGGCACCCACACTGAAAGTGCCTGGAGGGAACATTGGGGCTTCTTCTCAGTGTCTCTGACATAGGGTTTCACTGTCCCGGGAAAGTCTCTGCTAACACCCTGCAGAGCGCTGTGCCCAATCTACAGAAACGTCTTGCGGTATCTCCTACAGGGAAAGTGCCAGGAGGGAATTGTCGAGCTTGTTCTCAGTGTCTCTGAGAATTGCTCTGATTATCTGTGTGACCTCTTTGCTAAGACTCTCCAGAGAGACGTCCTCAAAACAAACACACATCTTGACATATCTCCCACATTGATCGCAGTGTCTCCAGAAACGGCATTCAAGGAGCCAGGACCTTTTCTCCCTACACTGTCCATTGAGTTGTCCTCAAAACCAATATACATCCTGCTATATCTCCCACATGGAAAGTGCCAGGAGGGAGAAGTGGCGATTATGTTTAGACTTTCTCGGAACTGCTCCAAATCAACTAGATATCTTTGTGCTGTAAATCTCCCAACAGCCAAACGCAAAAGCAGCAAACATCTCGCTGTATGTCCCACACCCAAAGTGCCAAGAGAGAGCTTGCTCTCCCTGTCTTTGAGTACTGTTTTCACTGTCCCGGTTACCTCTTTGCTAACGTTCTCTTCAGAGCTGCAGTGAAACCAGGAACCACGTGGAGAAGGCACCCACACTGAAAGTGCCTGGAGGGAACATTGGGGCTTCTTCTCAGTGTCTCTGACATAGGGTTTCACTGTCCCGGGAAAGTCTCTGCTAACACCGTGCAGAGCGCTGTGCCCAATATACAGAAACGTCTTGCGGTATCTCCTACAGGGAAAGTGCCAGGAGGGAATTCTGGAGCTTGTTCTCAGTGTCTCTGAGAATTGCTCTGATTATCCCTGTGACCTCTTTGCTAAGACTCTCCAGAGAGCCGTCCTCAAAACAAACACACATCTTGACATATCTCCCACATTGATCGCAGTGTCTCCAGAAACGGCATTCAAGGAGCCAGGACCTTTTCTCCCTACACTGTCCATTGAGTTGTCCTCAAAACCAATATACATCCTGCTATATCTCCCACATGGAAAGTGCCAGGAGGGAGAAGTGGCGATTATGTTTAGACTTTCTCGGAACTGCTCCAAATCAACTAGATATCTTTGTGCTGTAAATCTCCCAACAGCCAAACGCAAAAGCAGCAAACATCTCGCTGTATGTCCCACATCCAAAGTGCCAAGAGAGAGCTTGCTCTCCCTGTCTTTGAGTACTGTTTTCACTGCCCCGGTTACCTCTTTGCTAACGTTCTCTTCAGAGCTGCAGTGAAACCAGGAACCACGTGGAGAAGGCACCCACACTGAAAGTGCCTGGAGGGAACATTGGGGCTTCTTCTCAGTGTCTCTGACATAGGGTTTCACTGTCCCGGGAAAGTCTCTGCTAACACCCTGCAGAGCGCTGTGCCCAATCTACAGAAACGTCTTGCGGTATCTCCTACAGGGAAAGTGCCAGGAGGGAATTGTCGAGCTTGTTCTCAGTGTCTCTGAGAATTGCTCTGATTATCTGTGTGACCTCTTTGCTAAGACTCTCCAGAGAGACGTCCTCAAAACAAACACACATCTTGACATATCTCCCACATTGATCGCAGTGTCTCCAGAAACGGCATTCAAGGAGCCAGGACCTTTTCTCCCTACACTGTCCATTGAGTTGTCCTCAAAACCAATATACATCCTGCTATATCTCCCACATGGAAAGTGCCAGGAGGGAGAAGTGGGGATTATGTTTAGACTTTCTCGGAACTGCTCCAAATCAACTAGATATCTTTGTGCTGTAAATCTCCCAACAGCCAAACGCAAAAGCAGCAAACATCTCGCTGTATGTCCCACACCCAAAGTGCCAAGAGAGAGCTTGCTCTCCCTGTCTTTGAGTACTGTTTTCACTGTCCCGGTTACCTCTTTGCTAACGTTCTCTTCAGAGCTGCAGTGAAACCAGGAACCACGTGGAGAAGGCACCCACACTGAAAGTGCCTGGAGGGAACATTGGGGCTTCTTCTCAGTGTCTCTGACATAGGGTTTCACTGTCCCGGGAAAGTCTCTGCTAACACCGTGCAGAGCGCTGTGCCCAATATACAGAAACGTCTTGCGGTATCTCCTACAGGGAAAGTGCCAGGAGGGAATTCTGGAGCTTGTTCTCAGTGTCTCTGAGAATTGCTCTGATTATCCCTGTGACCTCTTTGCTAAGACTCTCCAGAGAGCCGTCCTCAAAACAAACACACATCTTGACATATCTCCCACATTGATCGCAGTGTCTCCAGAAACGGCATTCAAGGAGCCAGGACCTTTTCTCCCTACACTGTCCATTGAGTTGTCCTCAAAACCAATATACATCCTGCTATATCTCCCACATGGAAAGTGCCAGGAGGGAGAAGTGGCGATTATGTTTAGACTTTCTCGGAACTGCTCCAAATCAACTAGATATCTTTGTGCTGTAAATCTCCCAACAGCCAAACGCAAAAGCAGCAAACATCTCGCTGTATGTCCCACACCCAAAGTGCCAAGAGAGAGCTTGCTCTCCCTGTCTTTGAGTTCTGTTTTCACTGTCCCGGTTACCTCTTTGCTAACGTTCTCTTCAGAGCTGCAGTGAAACCAGGAACCACGTGGAGAAGGCATCCACACTGAAAGTGCCTGGAGGGAACATTGGGGCTTCTTCTCAGTGTCTCTGACATAGGATTTCACTGTCCCGGGAAAGTCTCTGCTAACACCGTGCAGAGCGCTGTGCCCAATATACAGAAACGTCTTGCGGTATCTCCTACAGGGAAAGTGCCAGGAGGGAATTGTCGAGCTTGTTCTCAGTGTCTCTGAGAATTGCTCTGATTATCTGTGTGACCTCTTTGCTAAGACTCTCCAGAGAGCCGTCCTCAAAACAAACACACATCTTGACATATCTCCCACATTGATCGCAGTGTCTCCAGAAACGGCATTCAAGGAGCCAGGACCTTTTCTCCCTACACTGTCCATTGAGTTGTCCTCAAAACCAATATACATCCTGCTATATCTCCCACATGGAAAGTGCCAGGAGGGAGAAGTGGCGATTATGTTTAGACTTTCTCGGAACTGCTCCAAATCAACTAGATATCTTTGTGCTGTAAATCTCCCAACAGCCAAACGCAAAAGCAGCAAACATCTCGCTGTATGTCCCACATCCAAAGTGCCAAGAGAGAGCTTGCTCTCCCTGTCTTTGAGTTCTGTTTTCACTGTCCCGGTTACCTCTTTGCTAACGTTCTCTTCAGAGCTGCAGTGAAACCAGGAACCACGTGGAGAAGGCACCCACACTGAAAGTGCCTGGAGGGAACATTGGGGCTTCTTCTCAGTGTCTCTGACATAGGGTTTCACTGTCCCGCGAAAGTCTCTGCTAACACCCTGCAGAGCGCTGTGCCCAATGTACAGAAACGTCTTGCGGTATCTCCTACAGGGAAAGTGCCAGGAGGGAATTGTCGAGCTTGTTCTCAGTGTCTCTCAGAATTGCTCTGAATATCTGTGTGACCTCTTTGCTAAGACTCTCCAGAGAGCCGTCCTCAAAACAAACACACATCTTGACATATCTCCCACATTGATCGCAGTGTCTCCAGAAACGGCATTCAAGGAGCCAGGACCTTTTCTCCCTACACTGTCCATTGAGTTGTCCTCAAAACCAATATACATCCTGCTATATCTCCCACATGGAAAGTGCCAGGAGGGAGAAGTGGGGATTATGTTTAGACTTTCTCGGAACTGCTCCAAATCAACTAGATATCTTTGTGCTGTAAATCTCCCAACAGCCAAACGCAAAAGCAGCAAACATCTCGCTGCATGTCCCACATCCAAAGTGCCAAGAGAGAGCTTGCTCTCCCTGTCTTTGAGTACTGTTTTCACTGTCCCGGTTACCTCTTTGCTAACGTTCTCTTCAGAGCTGCAGTGAAACCAGGAACCACGTGGAGAAGGCACCCACACTGAAAGTGCCTGGAGGGAACATTGGGGCTTCTTCTCAGTGTCTCTGACATAGGGTTTCACTGTCCCGGGAAAGTCTCTGCTAGCACCGTGCAGAGCGCTGTGCCCAATATACAGAAACGTCTTGCGGTATCTCCTACAGGGAAAGTGCCAGGAGGGAATTGTCGAGCTTGTTCTCAGTGTCTCTGAGAATTGCTCTGATTATCTGTGTGACCTCTTTGCTAAGACTCTCCAGAGAGACGTCCTCAAAACAAACACACATCTTGACATATCTCCCACATTGATCGCAGTGTCTCCAGAAACGGCATTCAAGGAGCCAGGACCTTTTCTCCCTACACTGTCCATTGAGTTGTCCTCAAAACCAATATACATCCTGCTATATCTCCCACATGGAAAGTGCCAGGAGGGAGAAGTGGGGATTTTGTTTAGACTTTCTCGGAACTGCTTCAAATCAACTAGATATCTTTGTGCTGTAAATCTCCCAACAGCCAAACGCAAAAGCAGCAAACATCTCGCTGCATGTCCCACATCCAAAGTGCCAAGAGAGAGCTTGCTCTCCCTGTCTTTGAGTACTGTTTTCACTGTCCCGGTTACCTCTTTGCTAACGTTCTCTTCAGAGCTGCAGTGAAACCAGGAACCACGTGGAGAAGGCACCCACACTGAAAGTGCCTGGAGGGAACATTGGGGCTTCTTCTCAGTGTCTCTGACATAGGGTTTCACTGTCCCGGGAAAGTCTCTGCTAACACCCTGCAGAGCGCTGTGCCCAATCTACAGAAACGTCTTGCGGTATCTCCTACAGGGAAAGTGCCAGGAGGGAATTGTCGAGCTTGTTCTCAGTGTCTCTGAGAATTGCTCTGATTATCTGTGTGACCTCTTTGCTAAGACTCTCCAGAGAGACGTCCTCAAAACAAACACACATCTTGACATATCTCCCACATTGATCGCAGTGTCTCCAGAAACGGCATTCAAGGAGCCAGGACCTTTTCTCCCTACACTGTCCATTGAGTTGTCCTCAAAACCAATATACATCCTGCTATATCTCCCACATGGAAAGTGCCAGGAGGGAGAAGTGGGGATTTTGTTTAGACTTTCTCGGAACTGCTTCAAATCAACTAGATATCTTTGTGCTGTAAATCTCCCAACAGCCAAACGCAAAAGCAGCAAACATCTCGCTGCATGTCCCACATCCAAAGTGCCAAGAGAGAGCTTGCTCTCCCTGTCTTTGAGTACTGTTTTCACTGTCCCGGTTACCTCTTTGCTAACGTTCTCTTCAGAGCTGCAGTGAAACCAGGAACCACGTGGAGAAGGCACCCACACTGAAAGTGCCTGGAGGGAACATTGGGGCTTCTTCTCAGTGTCTCTGACATAGGGTTTCACTGTCCCGGGAAAGTCTCTGCTAACACCCTGCAGAGCGCTGTGCCCAATGTACAGAAACGTCTTGCGGTATCTCCTACAGGGAAAGTGCCAGGAGGGAATTGTCGAGCTTGTTCTCAGTGTCTCTGAGCATTGCTCTGATTATCTGTGTGACCTCTTTGCTAAGACTCTCCAGAGAGACGTCCTCAAAACAAACACACATCTTGACATATCTCCCACATTGATCGCAGTGTCTCCAGAAACGGCATTCAAGGAGCCAGGACCTTTTCTCCCTACACTGTCCATTGAGTTGTCCTCAAAACCAATATACATCCTGCTATATCTCCCACATGGAAAGTGCCAGGAGGGAGAAGTGGGGATTTTGTTTAGACTTTCTCGGAACTGCTTCAAATCAACTAGATATCTTTGTGCTGTAAATCTCCCAACAGCCAAACGCAAAAGCAGCAAACATCTCGCTGCATGTCCCACATCCAAAGTGCCAAGAGAGAGCTTGCTCTCCCTGTCTTTGAGTACTGTTTTCACTGTCCCGGTTACCTCTTTGCTAACGTTCTCTTCAGAGCTGCAGTGAAACCAGGAACCACGTGGAGAAGGCACCCACACTGAAAGTGCCTGGAGGGAACATTGGGGCTTCTTCTCAGTGTCTCTGACATAGGGTTTCACTGTCCCGGGAAAGTCTCTGCTAACACCCTGCAGAGCGCTGTGCCCAATCTACAGAAACGTCTTGCGGTATCTCCTACAGGGAAAGTGCCAGGAGGGAATTGTCGAGCTTGTTCTCAGTGTCTCTGAGAATTGCTCTGATTATCTGTGTGACCTGTTTGCTAAGACTCTCCAGAGAGACGTCCTCAAAACAAACACACATCTTGACATATCTCCCACATTGATCGCAGTGTCTCCAGAAACGGCATTCAAGGAGCCAGGACCTTTTCTCCCTACACTGTCCATTGAGTTGTCCTCAAAACCAATATACATCCTGCTATATCTCCCACATGGAAAGTGCCAGGAGGGAGAAGTGGGGATTATGTTTAGACTTTCTCGGAACTGCTCCAAATCAACTAGATATCTTTGTGCTGTAAATCTCCCAACAGCCAAACGCAAAAGCAGCAAACATCTCGCTGTATGTCCCACACCCAAAGTGCCAAGAGAGAGCTTGCTCTCCCTGTCTTTGAGTACTGTTTTCACTGTCCCGGTTACCTCTTTGCTAACGTTCTCTTCAGAGCTGCAGTGAAACCAGGAACCACGTGGAGAAGGCACCCACACTGAAAGTGCCTGGAGGGAACATTGGGGCTTCTTCTCAGTGTCTCTGACATAGGGTTTCACTGTCCCGGGAAAGTCTCTGCTAACACCGTGCAGAGCGCTGTGCCCAATATACAGAAACGTCTTGCGGTATCTCCTACAGGGAAAGTGCCAGGAGGGAATTCTGGAGCTTGTTCTCAGTGTCTCTGAGAATTGCTCTGATTATCCCTGTGACCTCTTTGCTAAGACTCTCCAGAGAGCCGTCCTCAAAACAAACACACATCTTGACATATCTCCCACATTGATCGCAGTGTCTCCAGAAACGGCATTCAAGGAGCCAGGACCTTTTCTCCCTACACTGTCCATTGAGTTGTCCTCAAAACCAATATACATCCTGCTATATCTCCCACATGGAAAGTGCCAGGAGGGAGAAGTGGCGATTATGTTTAGACTTTCTCGGAACTGCTCCAAATCAACTAGATATCTTTGTGCTGTAAATCTCCCAACAGCCAAACGCAAAAGCAGCAAACATCTCGCTGTATGTCCCACATCCAAAGTGCCAAGAGAGAGCTTGCTCTCCCTGTCTTTGAGTTCTGTTTTCACTGTCCCGGTTACCTCTTTGCTAACGTTCTCTTCAGAGCTGCAGTGAAACCAGGAACCACGTGGAGAAGGCATCCACACTGAAAGTGCCTGGAGGGAACATTGGGGCTTCTTCTCAGTGTCTCTGACATAGGGTTTCACTGTCCCGGGAAAGTCTCTGCTAACACCGTGCAGAGCGCTGTGCCCAATATACAGAAACGTCTTGCGGTATCTCCTACAGGGAAAGTGCCAGGAGGGAATTCTGGAGCTTGTTCTCAGTGTCTCTGAGAATTGCTCTGATTATCCCTGTGACCTCTTTGCTAAGACTCTCCAGAGAGCCGTCCTCAAAACAAACACACATCTTGACATATCTCCCACATTGATCGCAGTGTCTCCAGAAACGGCATTCAAGGAGCCAGGACCTTTTCTCCCTACACTGTCCATTGAGTTGTCCTCAAAACCAATATACATCCTGCTATATCTCCCACATGGAAAGTGCCAGGAGGGAGAAGTGGCGATTATGTTTAGACTTTCTCGGAACTGCTCCAAATCAACTAGATATCTTTGTGCTGTAAATCTCCCAACAGCCAAACGCAAAAGCAGCAAACATCTCGCTGTATGTCCCACATCCAAAGTGCCAAGAGAGAGCTTGCTCTCCCTGTCTTTGAGTTCTGTTTTCACTGTCCCGGTTACCTCTTTGCTAACGTTCTCTTCAGAGCTGCAGTGAAACCAGGAACCACGTGGAGAAGGCACCCACACTGAAAGTGCCTGGAGGGAACATTGGGGCTTCTTCTCAGTGTCTCTGACATAGGGTTTCACTGTCCCGCGAAAGTCTCTGCTAACACCCTGCAGAGCGCTGTGCCCAATGTACAGAAACGTCTTGCGGTATCTCCTACAGGGAAAGTGCCAGGAGGGAATTGTCGAGCTTGTTCTCAGTGTCTCTCAGAATTGCTCTGAATATCTGTGTGACCTCTTTGCTAAGACTCTCCAGAGAGCCGTCCTCAAAACAAACACACATCTTGACATATCTCCCACATTGATCGCAGTGTCTCCAGAAACGGCATTCAAGGAGCCAGGACCTTTTCTCCCTACACTGTCCATTGAGTTGTCCTCAAAACCAATATACATCCTGCTATATCTCCCACATGGAAAGTGCCAGGAGGGAGAAGTTTTGATTATGTTTAGACTTTCTCGGAACTGCTTCAAATCAACTAGATATCTTTGTGCTGTAAATCTCCCAACAGCCAAACGCAAAAGCAGCAAACATCTCGCTGTATGTCCCACACCCAAAGTGCCAAGAGAGAGCTTGCTCTCCCTGTCTTTGAGTACTGTTTTCACTGTCCCGGTTACCTCTTTGCTAACGTTCTCTTCAGAGCTGCAGTGAAACCAGGAACCATGTGGAGAAGGCACCCACACTGAAAGTGCCTGGAGGGAACATTGGGGCTTCTTCTCAGTGTCTCTGACATAGGGTTTCACTGTCCCGGGAAAGTCTCTGCTAACACCGTGCAGAGCGCTGTGCCCAATATACAGAAACGTCTTGCGGTATCTCCTACAGGGAAAGTGCCAGGAGGGAATTGTCGAGCTTGTTCTCAGTGTCTCTGAGAATTGCTCTGATTATCTGTGTGACCTTTTTGCTAAGACTCTCCAGAGAGACGTCCTCAAAACAAACACACATCTTGACATATCTCCCACATTGATCGCAGTGTCTCCAGAAACGGCATTCAAGGAGCCAGGACCTTTTCTCCCTACACTGTCCATTGAGTTGTCCTCAAAACCAATATACATCCTGCTATATCTCCCACATGGAAAGTGCCAGGAGGGAGAAGTGGGGATTATGTTTAGACTTTCTCGGAACTGCTCCAAATCAACTAGATATCTTTGTGCTGTAAATCTCCCAACAGCCAAACGCAAAAGCAGCAAACATCTCGCTGTATGTCCCACACCCAAAGTGCCAAGAGAGAGCTTGCTCTCCCTGTCTTTGAGTACTGTTTTCACTGTCCCGGTTACCTCTTTGCTAACGTTCTCTTCAGAGCTGCAGTGAAACCAGGAACCACGTGGAGAAGGCACCCACACTGAAAGTGCCTGGAGGGAACATTGGGGCTTCTTCTCAGTGTCTCTGACATAGGGTTTCACTGTCCCGCGAAAGTCTCTGCTAACACCGTGCAGAGCGCTGTGCCCAATCTACAGAAACGTCTTGCGGTATCTCCTACAGGGAAAGTGCCAGGAGGGAATTGTCGAGCTTGTTCTCAGTGTCTCTGAGAATTGCTCTGATTATCTGTGTGACCTGTTAGCTAAGACTCTCCAGAGAGACGTCCTCAAAAGAAACACACATCTTGACATATCTCCCACATTGATCGCAGTGTCTCCAGAAACGGCATTCAAGGAGCCAGGACCTTTTCTCCCTACACTGTCCATTGAGTTGTCCTCAAAACCAATATACATCCTGCTATATCTCCCACATGGAAAGTGCCAGGAGGGAGAAGTGGGGATTTTGTTTAGACTTTCTCGGAACTGCTCCAAATCAACTAGATATCTTTGTGCTGTAAATCTCCCAACAGCCAAACGCAAAAGCAGCAAACATCTCGCTGCATGTCCCACATCCAAAGTGCCAAGAGAGAGCTTGCTCTCCCTGTCTTTGAGTACTGTTTTCACTGTCCCGGTTACCTCTTTGCTAACGTTCTCTTCAGAGCTGCAGTGAAACCAGGAACCACGTGGAGAAGGCACCCACACTGAAAGTGCCTGGAGGGAACATTGGGGCTTCTTCTCAGTGTCTCTGACATAGGGTTTCACTGTCCCGGGAAAGTCTCTGCTAACACCCTGCAGAGCGCTGTGCCCAATCTACAGAAACGTCTTGCGGTATCTCCTACAGGGAAAGTGCCAGGAGGGAATTGTCGAGCTTGTTCTCAGTGTCTCTGAGAATTGCTCTGATTATCTGTGTGACCTCTTTGCTAAGACTCTCCAGAGAGACGTCCTCAAAACAAACACAAATCTTGACATATCTCCCACATTGATCGCAGTGTCTCCAGAAACGGCATTCAAGGAGCCAGGACCTTTTCTCCCTACACTGTCCATTGAGTTGTCCTCAAAACCAATATACATCCTGCTATATCTCCCACATGGAAAGTGCCAGGAGGGAGAAGTGGGGATTTTGTTTAGACTTTCTCGGAACTGCTTCAAATCAACTAGATATCTTTGTGCTCTAAATCTCCCAACAGCCAAACGCAAAAGCAGCAAACATCTCGCTGCATGTCCCACATCCAAAGTGCCAAGAGAGAGCTTGCTCTCCCTGTCTTTGAGTACTGTTTTCACTGTCCCGGTTACCTCTTTGCTAACGTTCTCTTCAGAGCTGCAGTGAAACCAGGAACCACGTGGAGAAGGCACCCACACTGAAAGTGCCTGGAGGGAACATTGGGGCTTCTTCTCAGTGTCTCTGACATAGGGTTTCACTGTCCCGGGAAAGTCTCTGCTAACACCCTGCAGAGCGCTGTGCCCAATCTACAGAAACGTCTTGCGGTATCTCCTACAGGGAAAGTGCCAGGAGGGAATTGTCGAGCTTGTTCTCAGTGTCTCTGAGAATTGCTCTGATTATCTGTGTGACCTCTTTGCTAAGACTCTCCAGAGAGACGTCCTCAAAACAAACACACATCTTGACATATCTCCCACATTGATCGCAGTGTCTCCAGAAACGGCATTCAAGGAGCCAGGACCTTTTCTCCCTACACTGTCCATTGAGTTGTCCTCAAAACCAATAT
This sequence comes from Chroicocephalus ridibundus, assembly GCF_963924245.1. Lineage (NCBI taxonomy): Eukaryota > Metazoa > Chordata > Aves > Charadriiformes > Laridae > Chroicocephalus > Chroicocephalus ridibundus. The sequence goes on from NW_026961336.1 coordinate 97,024, forward strand.
ACATCCTGCTATATCTCCCACATGGAAAGTGCCAGGAGGGAGAAGTGGGGATTATGTTTAGACTTTCTCGGAACTGCTCCAAATCAACTAGATATCTTTGTGCTGTAAATCTCCCAACAGCCAAACGCAAAAGCAGCAAACATCTCGCTGTATGTCCCACACCCAAAGTGCCAAGAGAGAGCTTGCTCTCCCTGTCTTTGAGTACTGTTTTCACTGTCCCGGTTACCTCTTTGCTAACGTTCTCTTCAGAGCTGCAGTGAAACCAGGAACCACGTGGAGAAGGCACCCACACTGAAAGTGCCTGGAGGGAACATTGGGGCTTCTTCTCAGTGTCTCTGACATAGGGTTTCACTGTCCCGGGAAAGTCTCTGCTAACACCGTGCAGAGCGCTGTGCCCAATATACAGAAACGTCTTGCGGTATCTCCTACAGGGAAAGTGCCAGGAGGGAATTCTGGAGCTTGTTCTCAGTGTCTCTGAGAATTGCTCTGATTATCCCTGTGACCTCTTTGCTAAGACTCTCCAGAGAGCCGTCCTCAAAACAAACACACATCTTGACATATCTCCCACATTGATCGCAGTGTCTCCAGAAACGGCATTCAAGGAGCCAGGACCTTTTCTCCCTACACTGTCCATTGAGTTGTCCTCAAAACCAATATACATCCTGCTATATCTCCCACATGGAAAGTGCCAGGAGGGAGAAGTGGCGATTATGTTTAGACTTTCTCGGAACTGCTCCAAATCAACTAGATATCTTTGTGCTGTAAATCTCCCAACAGCCAAACGCAAAAGCAGCAAACATCTCGCTGTATGTCCCACATCCAAAGTGCCAAGAGAGAGCTTGCTCTCCCTGTCTTTGAGTTCTGTTTTCACTGTCCCGGTTACCTCTTTGCTAACGTTCTCTTCAGAGCTGCAGTGAAACCAGGAACCACGTGGAGAAGGCATCCACACTGAAAGTGCCTGGAGGGAACATTGGGGCTTCTTCTCAGTGTCTCTGACATAGGATTTCACTGTCCCGGGAAAGTCTCTGCTAACACCGTGCAGAGCGCTGTGCCCAATATACAGAAACGTCTTGCGGTATCTCCTACAGGGAAAGTGCCAGGAGGGAATTGTCGAGCTTGTTCTCAGTGTCTCTGAGAATTGCTCTGATTATCTGTGTGACCTCTTTGCTAAGACTCTCCAGAGAGCCGTCCTCAAAACAAACACACATCTTGACATATCTCCCACATTGATCGCAGTGTCTCCAGAAACGGCATTCAAGGAGCCAGGACCTTTTCTCCCTACACTGTCCATTGAGTTGTCCTCAAAACCAATATACATCCTGCTATATCTCCCACATGGAAAGTGCCAGGAGGGAGAAGTGGCGATTATGTTTAGACTTTCTCGGAACTGCTCCAAATCAACTAGATATCTTTGTGCTGTAAATCTCCCAACAGCCAAACGCAAAAGCAGCAAACATCTCGCTGTATGTCCCACATCCAAAGTGCCAAGAGAGAGCTTGCTCTCCCTGTCTTTGAGTTCTGTTTTCACTGTCCCGGTTACCTCTTTGCTAACGTTCTCTTCAGAGCTGCAGTGAAACCAGGAACCACGTGGAGAAGGCACCCACACTGAAAGTGCCTGGAGGGAACATTGGGGCTTCTTCTCAGTGTCTCTGACATAGGGTTTCACTGTCCCGCGAAAGTCTCTGCTAACACCCTGCAGAGCGCTGTGCCCAATGTACAGAAACGTCTTGCGGTATCTCCTACAGGGAAAGTGCCAGGAGGGAATTGTCGAGCTTGTTCTCAGTGTCTCTCAGAATTGCTCTGAATATCTGTGTGACCTCTTTGCTAAGACTCTCCAGAGAGCCGTCCTCAAAACAAACACACATCTTGACATATCTCCCACATTGATCGCAGTGTCTCCAGAAACGGCATTCAAGGAGCCAGGACCTTTTCTCCCTACACTGTCCATTGAGTTGTCCTCAAAACCAATATACATCCTGCTATATCTCCCACATGGAAAGTGCCAGGAGGGAGAAGTTGTGATTATGTTTAGACTTTCTCGGAACTGCTCCAAATCAACTAGATATCTTTGTGCTGTAAATCTCCCAACAGCCAAACGCAAAAGCAGCAAACATCTCGCTGCATGTCCCACATCCAAAGTGCCAAGAGAGAGCTTGCTCTCCCTGTCTTTGAGTACTGTTTTCACTGTCCCGGTTACCTCTTTGCTAACGTTCTCTTCAGAGCTGCAGTGAAACCAGGAACCACGTGGAGAAGGCACCCACACTGAAAGTGCCTGGAGGGAACATTGGGGCTTCTTCTCAGTGTCTCTGACATAGGGTTTCACTGTCCCGGGAAAGTCTCTGCTAGCACCGTGCAGAGCGCTGTGCCCAATATACAGAAACGTCTTGCGGTATCTCCTACAGGGAAAGTGCCAGGAGGGAATTGTCGAGCTTGTTCTCAGTGTCTCTGAGAATTGCTCTGATTATCTGTGTGACCTCTTTGCTAAGACTCTCCAGAGAGCCGTCCTCAAAACAAACACACATCTTGACATATCTCCCACATTGATCGCAGTGTCTCCAGAAACGGCATTGAAGGAGCCAGGACCTTTTCTCCCTACACTGTCCATTGAGTTGTCCTCAAAACCAATATACATCCTGCTATATCTCCCACATGGAAAGTGCCAGGAGGGAGAAGTGGGGATTTTGTTTAGACTTTCTCGGAACTGCTTCAAATCAACTAGATATCTTTGTGCTGTAAATCTCCCAACAGCCAAACGCAAAAGCAGCAAACATCTCGCTGTATGTCCCACATCCAAAGTGCCAAGAGAGAGCTTGCTCTCCCTGTCTTTGAGTTCTGTTTTCACTGTCCCGGTTACCTCTTTGCTAACATTCTCTTCAGAGCTGCAGTGAAACCAGGAACCACGTGGAGAAGGCACCCACACTGAAAGTGCCTGGAGGGAACATTGGGGCTTCTTCTCAGTGTCTCTGACATAGGGTTTCACTGTCCCGCGAAAGTCTCTGCTAACACCCTGCAGAGCGCTGTGCCCAATGTACAGAAACGTCTTGCGGTATCTCCTACAGGGAAAGTGCCAGGAGGGAATTGTCGAGCTTGTTCTCAGTGTCTCTCAGAATTGCTCTGAATATCTGTGTGACCTCTTTGCTAAGACTCTCCAGAGAGCCGTCCTCAAAACAAACACACATCTTGACATATCTCCCACATTGATCGCAGTGTCTCCAGAAACGGCATTCAAGGAGCCAGGACCTTTTCTCCCTACACTGTCCATTGAGTTGTCCTCAAAACCAATATACATCCTGCTATATCTCCCACATGGAAAGTGCCAGGAGGGAGAAGTTGTGATTATGTTTAGACTTTCTCGGAACTGCTCCAAATCAACTAGATATCTTTGTGCTGTAAATCTCCCAACAGCCAAACGCAAAAGCAGCAAACATCTCGCTGCATGTCCCACATCCAAAGTGCCAAGAGAGAGCTTGCTCTCCCTGTCTTTGAGTACTGTTTTCACTGTCCCGGTTACCTCTTTGCTAACGTTCTCTTCAGAGCTGCAGTGAAACCAGGAACCACGTGGAGAAGGCACCCACACTGAAAGTGCCTGGAGGGAACATTGGGGCTTCTTCTCAGTGTCTCTGACATAGGGTTTCACTGTCCCGGGAAAGTCTCTGCTAGCACCGTGCAGAGCGCTGTGCCCAATATACAGAAACGTCTTGCGGTATCTCCTACAGGGAAAGTGCCAGGAGGGAATTGTCGAGCTTGTTCTCAGTGTCTCTGAGAATTGCTCTGATTATCTGTGTGACCTCTTTGCTAAGACTCTCCAGAGAGACGTCCTCAAAACAAACACACATCTTGACATATCTCCCACATTGATCGCAGTGTCTCCAGAAACGGCATTCAAGGAGCCAGGACCTTTTCTCCCTACACTGTCCATTGAGTTGTCCTCAAAACCAATATACATCCTGCTATATCTCCCACATGGAAAGTGCCAGGAGGGAGAAGTGGGGATTTTGTTTAGACTTTCTCGGAACTGCTCCAAATCAACTAGATATCTTTGTGCTGTAAATCTCCCAACAGCCAAACGCAAAAGCAGCAAACATCTCGCTGCATGTCCCACATCCAAAGTGCCAAGAGAGAGCTTGCTCTCCCTGTCTTTGAGTACTGTTTTCACTGTCCCGGTTACCTCTTTGCTAACGTTCTCTTCAGAGCTGCAGTGAAACCAGGAACCACGTGGAGAAGGCACCCACACTGAAAGTGCCTGGAGGGAACATTGGGGCTTCTTCTCAGTGTCTCTGACATAGGGTTTCACTGTCCCGGGAAAGTCTCTGCTAACACCCTGCAGAGCGCTGTGCCCAATCTACAGAAACGTCTTGCGGTATCTCCTACAGGGAAAGTGCCAGGAGGGAATTGTCGAGCTTGTTCTCAGTGTCTCTGAGAATTGCTCTGATTATCTGTGTGACCTCTTTGCTAAGACTCTCCAGAGAGACGTCCTCAAAACAAACACACATCTTGACATATCTCCCACATTGATCGCAGTGTCTCCAGAAACGGCATTCAAGGAGCCAGGACCTTTTCTCCCTACACTGTCCATTGAGTTGTCCTCAAAACCAATATACATCCTGCTATATCTCCCACATGGAAAGTGCCAGGAGGGAGAAGTGGGGATTTTGTTTAGACTTTCTCGGAACTGCTTCAAATCAACTAGATATCTTTGTGCTGTAAATCTCCCAACAGCCAAACGCAAAAGCAGCAAACATCTCGCTGCATGTCCCACATCCAAAGTGCCAAGAGAGAGCTTGCTCTCCCTGTCTTTGAGTTCTGTTTTCACTGTCCCGGTTACCTCTTTGCTAACGTTCTCTTCAGAGCTGCAGTGAAACCAGGAACCACGTGGAGAAGGCACCCACACTGAAAGTGCCTGGAGGGAACATTGGGGCTTCTTCTCAGTGTCTCTGACATAGGGTTTCACTGTCCCGGGAAAGTCTCTGCTAACACCCTGCAGAGCGCTGTGCCCAATGTACAGAAACGTCTTGCGGTATCTCCTACAGGGAAAGTGCCAGGAGGGAATTGTCGAGCTTGTTCTCAGTGTCTCTGAGAATTGCTCTGATTATCTGTGTGACCTGTTTGCTAAGACTCTCCAGAGAGACGTCCTCAAAACAAACACACATCTTGACATATCTCCCACATTGATCGCAGTGTCTCCAGAAACGGCATTCAAGGAGCCAGGACCTTTTCTCCCTACACTGTCCATTGAGTTGTCCTCAAAACCAATATACATCCTGCTATATCTCCCACATGGAAAGTGCCAGGAGGGAGAAGTGGGGATTTTGTTTAGACTTTCTCGGAACTGCTTCAAATCAACTAGATATCTTTGTGCTGTAAATCTCCCAACAGCCAAACGCAAAAGCAGCAAACATCTCGCTGCATGTCCCACATCCAAAGTGCCAAGAGAGAGCTTGCTCTCCCTGTCTTTGAGTACTGTTTTCACTGTCCCGGTTACCTCTTTGCTAACGTTCTCTTCAGAGCTGCAGTGAAACCAGGAACCACGTGGAGAAGGCACCCACACTGAAAGTGCCTGGAGGGAACATTGGGGCTTCTTCTCAGTGTCTCTGACATAGGGTTTCACTGTCCCGGGAAAGTCTCTGCTAACACCCTGCAGAGCGCTGTGCCCAATCTACAGAAACGTCTTGCGGTATCTCCTACAGGGAAAGTGCCAGGAGGGAATTGTCGAGCTTGTTCTCAGTGTCTCTGAGAATTGCTCTGATTATCTGTGTGACCTGTTTGCTAAGACTCTCCAGAGAGACGTCCTCAAAACAAACACACATCTTGACATATCTCCCACATTGATCGCAGTGTCTCCAGAAACGGCATTCAAGGAGCCAGGACCTTTTCTCCCTACACTGTCCATTGAGTTGTCCTCAAAACCAATATACATCCTGCTATATCTCCCACATGGAAAGTGCCAGGAGGGAGAAGTGGGGATTATGTTTAGACTTTCTCGGAACTGCTCCAAATCAACTAGATATCTTTGTGCTGTAAATCTCCCAACAGCCAAACGCAAAAGCAGCAAACATCTCGCTGTATGTCCCACACCCAAAGTGCCAAGAGAGAGCTTGCTCTCCCTGTCTTTGAGTACTGTTTTCACTGTCCCGGTTACCTCTTTGCTAACGTTCTCTTCAGAGCTGCAGTGAAACCAGGAACCACGTGGAGAAGGCACCCACACTGAAAGTGCCTGGAGGGAACATTGGGGCTTCTTCTCAGTGTCTCTGACATAGGGTTTCACTGTCCCGGGAAAGTCTCTGCTAACACCGTGCAGAGCGCTGTGCCCAATATACAGAAACGTCTTGCGGTATCTCCTACAGGGAAAGTGCCAGGAGGGAATTCTGGAGCTTGTTCTCAGTGTCTCTGAGAATTGCTCTGATTATCCCTGTGACCTCTTTGCTAAGACTCTCCAGAGAGCCGTCCTCAAAACAAACACACATCTTGACATATCTCCCACATTGATCGCAGTGTCTCCAGAAACGGCATTCAAGGAGCCAGGACCTTTTCTCCCTACACTGTCCATTGAGTTGTCCTCAAAACCAATATACATCCTGCTATATCTCCCACATGGAAAGTGCCAGGAGGGAGAAGTGGGGATTTTGTTTAGACTTTCTCGGAACTGCTTCAAATCAACTAGATATCTTTGTGCTGTAAATCTCCCAACAGCCAAACGCAAAAGCAGCAAACATCTCGCTGCATGTCCCACATCCAAAGTGCCAAGAGAGAGCTTGCTCTCCCTGTCTTTGAGTACTGTTTTCACTGTCCCGGTTACCTCTTTGCTAACGTTCTCTTCAGAGCTGCAGTGAAACCAGGAACCACGTGGAGAAGGCACCCACACTGAAAGTGCCTGGAGGGAACATTGGGGCTTCTTCTCAGTGTCTCTGACATAGGGTTTCACTGTCCCGGGAAAGTCTCTGCTAACACCCTGCAGAGCGCTGTGCCCAATCTACAGAAACGTCTTGCGGTATCTCCTACAGGGAAAGTGCCAGGAGGGAATTGTCGAGCTTGTTCTCAGTGTCTCTGAGAATTGCTCTGATTATCTGTGTGACCTCTTTGCTAAGACTCTCCAGAGAGACGTCCTCAAAACAAACACACATCTTGACATATCTCCCACATTGATCGCAGTGTCTCCAGAAACGGCATTCAAGGAGCCAGGACCTTTTCTCCCTACACTGTCCATTGAGTTGTCCTCAAAACCAATATACATCCTGCTATATCTCCCACATGGAAAGTGCCAGGAGGGAGAAGTGGGGATTATGTTTAGACTTTCTCGGAACTGCTCCAAATCAACTAGATATCTTTGTGCTGTAAATCTCCCAACAGCCAAACGCAAAAGCAGCAAACATCTCGCTGTATGTCCCACACCCAAAGTGCCAAGAGAGAGCTTGCTCTCCCTGTCTTTGAGTACTGTTTTCACTGTCCCGGTTACCTCTTTGCTAACGTTCTCTTCAGAGCTGCAGTGAAACCAGGAACCACGTGGAGAAGGCACCCACACTGAAAGTGCCTGGAGGGAACATTGGGGCTTCTTCTCAGTGTCTCTGACATAGGGTTTCACTGTCCCGGGAAAGTCTCTGCTAACACCGTGCAGAGCGCTGTGCCCAATATACAGAAACGTCTTGCGGTATCTCCTACAGGGAAAGTGCCAGGAGGGAATTCTGGAGCTTGTTCTCAGTGTCTCTGAGAATTGCTCTGATTATCCCTGTGACCTCTTTGCTAAGACTCTCCAGAGAGCCGTCCTCAAAACAAACACACATCTTGACATATCTCCCACATTGATCGCAGTGTCTCCAGAAACGGCATTCAAGGAGCCAGGACCTTTTCTCCCTACACTGTCCATTGAGTTGTCCTCAAAACCAATATACATCCTGCTATATCTCCCACATGGAAAGTGCCAGGAGGGAGAAGTGGCGATTATGTTTAGACTTTCTCGGAACTGCTCCAAATCAACTAGATATCTTTGTGCTGTAAATCTCCCAACAGCCAAACGCAAAAGCAGCAAACATCTCGCTGTATGTCCCACATCCAAAGTGCCAAGAGAGAGCTTGCTCTCCCTGTCTTTGAGTTCTGTTTTCACTGTCCCGGTTACCTCTTTGCTAACGTTCTCTTCAGAGCTGCAGTGAAACCAGGAACCACGTGGAGAAGGCATCCACACTGAAAGTGCCTGGAGGGAACATTGGGGCTTCTTCTCAGTGTCTCTGACATAGGGTTTCACTGTCCCGGGAAAGTCTCTGCTAACACCGTGCAGAGCGCTGTGCCCAATATACAGAAACGTCTTGCGGTATCTCCTACAGGGAAAGTGCCAGGAGGGAATTCTGGAGCTTGTTCTCAGTGTCTCTGAGAATTGCTCTGATTATCCCTGTGACCTCTTTGCTAAGACTCTCCAGAGAGCCGTCCTCAAAACAAACACACATCTTGACATATCTCCCACATTGATCGCAGTGTCTCCAGAAACGGCATTCAAGGAGCCAGGACCTTTTCTCCCTACACTGTCCATTGAGTTGTCCTCAAAACCAATATACATCCTGCTATATCTCCCACATGGAAAGTGCCAGGAGGGAGAAGTGGGGATTTTGTTTAGACTTTCTCGGAACTGCTTCAAATCAACTAGATATCTTTGTGCTGTAAATCTCCCAACAGCCAAACGCAAAAGCAGCAAACATCTCGCTGCATGTCCCACATCCAAAGTGCCAAGAGAGAGCTTGCTCTCCCTGTCTTTGAGTTCTGTTTTCACTGTCCCGGTTACCTCTTTGCTAACGTTCTCTTCAGAGCTGCAGTGAAACCAGGAACCACGTGGAGAAGGCACCCACACTGAAAGTGCCTGGAGGGAACATTGGGGCTTCTTCTCAGTGTCTCTGACATAGGGTTTCACTGTCCCGGGAAAGTCTCTGCTAACACCCTGCAGAGCGCTGTGCCCAATGTACAGAAACGTCTTGCGGTATCTCCTACAGGGAAAGTGCCAGGAGGGAATTGTCGAGCTTGTTCTCAGTGTCTCTGAGAATTGCTCTGATTATCTGTGTGACCTCTTTGCTAAGACTCTCCAGAGAGACGTCCTCAAAACAAACACACATCTTGACATATCTCCCACATTGATCGCAGTGTCTCCAGAAACGGCATTCAAGGAGCCAGGACCTTTTCTCCCTACACTGTCCATTGAGTTGTCCTCAAAACCAATATACATCCTGCTATATCTCCCACATGGAAAGTGCCAGGAGGGAGAAGTGGGGATTTTGTTTAGACTTTCTCGGAACTGCTTCAAATCAACTAGATATCTTTGTGCTGTAAATCTCCCAACAGCCAAACGCAAAAGCAGCAAACATCTCGCTGCATGTCCCACATCCAAAGTGCCAAGAGAGAGCTTGCTCTCCCTGTCTTTGAGTACTGTTTTCACTGTCCCGGTTACCTCTTTGCTAACGTTCTCTTCAGAGCTGCAGTGAAACCAGGAACCACGTGGAGAAGGCACCCACACTGAAAGTGCCTGGAGGGAACATTGGGGCTTCTTCTCAGTGTCTCTGACATAGGGTTTCACTGTCCCGGGAAAGTCTCTGCTAACACCCTGCAGAGCGCTGTGCCCAATGTACAGAAACGTCTTGCGGTATCTCCTACAGGGAAAGTGCCAGGAGGGAATTGTCGAGCTTGTTCTCAGTGTCTCTGAGAATTGCTCTGATTATCTGTGTGACCTCTTTGCTAAGACTCTCCAGAGAGACGTCCTCAAAACAAACACACATCTTGACATATCTCCCACATTGATCGCAGTGTCTCCAGAAACGGCATTCAAGGAGCCAGGACCTTTTCTCCCTACACTGTCCATTGAGTTGTCCTCAAAACCAATATACATCCTGCTATATCTCCCACATGGAAAGTGCCAGGAGGGAGAAGTGGGGATTTTGTTTAGACTTTCTCGGAACTGCTTCAAATCAACTAGATATCTTTGTGCTGTAAATCTCCCAACAGCCAAACGCAAAAGCAGCAAACATCTCGCTGCATGTCCCACATCCAAAGTGCCAAGAGAGAGCTTGCTCTCCCTGTCTTTGAGTTCTGTTTTCACTGTCCCGGTTACCTCTTTGCTAACGTTCTCTTCAGAGCTGCAGTGAAACCAGGAACCACGTGGAGAAGGCACCCACACTGAAAGTGCCTGGAGGGAACATTGGGGCTTCTTCTCAGTGTCTCTGACATAGGGTTTCACTGTCCCGGGAAAGTCTCTGCTAACACCCTGCAGAGCGCTGTGCCCAATGTACAGAAACGTCTTGCGGTATCTCCTACAGGGAAAGTGCCAGGAGGGAATTGTCGAGCTTGTTCTCAGTGTCTCTGAGAATTGCTCTGATTATCTGTGTGACCTCTTTGCTAAGACTCTCCAGAGAGACGTCCTCAAAACAAACACACATCTTGACATATCTCCCACATTGATCGCAGTGTCTCCAGAAACGGCATTCAAGGAGCCAGGACCTTTTCTCCCTACACTGTCCATTGAGTTGTCCTCAAAACCAATATACATCCTGCTATATCTCCCACATGGAAAGTGCCAGGAGGGAGAAGTGGGGATTTTGTTTAGACTTTCTCGGAACTGCTTCAAATCAACTAGATATCTTTGTGCTGTAAATCTCCCAACAGCCAAACGCAAAAGCAGCAAACATCTCGCTGCATGTCCCACATCCAAAGTGCCAAGAGAGAGCTTGCTCTCCCTGTCTTTGAGTACTGTTTTCACTGTCCCGGTTACCTCTTTGCTAACGTTCTCTTCAGAGCTGCAGTGAAACCAGGAACCACGTGGAGAAGGCACCCACACTGAAAGTGCCTGGAGGGAACATTGGGGCTTCTTCTCAGTGTCTCTGACATAGGGTTTCACTGTCCCGGGAAAGTCTCTGCTAACACCCTGCAGAGCGCTGTGCCCAATCTACAGAAACGTCTTGCGGTATCTCCTACAGGGAAAGTGCCAGGAGGGAATTGTCGAGCTTGTTCTCAGTGTCTCTGAGAATTGCTCTGATTATCTGTGTGACCTGTTTGCTAAGACTCTCCAGAGAGACGTCCTCAAAACAAACACACATCTTGACATATCTCCCACATTGATCGCAGTGTCTCCAGAAACGGCATTCAAGGAGCCAGGACCTTTTCTCCCTACACTGTCCATTGAGTTGTCCTCAAAACCAATATACATCCTGCTATATCTCCCACATGGAAAGTGCCAGGAGGGAGAAGTGGGGATTATGTTTAGACTTTCTCGGAACTGCTCCAAATCAACTAGATATCTTTGTGCTGTAAATCTCCCAACAGCCAAACGCAAAAGCAGCAAACATCTCGCTGTATGTCCCACACCCAAAGTGCCAAGAGAGAGCTTGCTCTCCCTGTCTTTGAGTACTGTTTTCACTGTCCCGGTTACCTCTTTGCTAACGTTCTCTTCAGAGCTGCAGTGAAACCAGGAACCACGTGGAGAAGGCACCCACACTGAAAGTGCCTGGAGGGAACATTGGGGCTTCTTCTCAGTGTCTCTGACATAGGGTTTCACTGTCCCGGGAAAGTCTCTGCTAACACCGTGCAGAGCGCTGTGCCCAATATACAGAAACGTCTTGCGGTATCTCCTACAGGGAAAGTGCCAGGAGGGAATTCTGGAGCTTGTTCTCAGTGTCTCTGAGAATTGCTCTGATTATCCCTGTGACCTCTTTGCTAAGACTCTCCAGAGAGCCGTCCTCAAAACAAACACACATCTTGACATATCTCCCACATTGATCGCAGTGTCTCCAGAAACGGCATTCAAGGAGCCAGGACCTTTTCTCCCTACACTGTCCATTGAGTTGTCCTCAAAACCAATATACATCCTGCTATATCTCCCACATGGAAAGTGCCAGGAGGGAGAAGTGGGGATTTTGTTTAGACTTTCTCGGAACTGCTTCAAATCAACTAGATATCTTTGTGCTGTAAATCTCCCAACAGCCAAACGCAAAAGCAGCAAACATCTCGCTGCATGTCCCACATCCAAAGTGCCAAGAGAGAGCTTGCTCTCCCTGTCTTTGAGTACTGTTTTCACTGTCCCGGTTACCTCTTTGCTAACGTTCTCTTCAGAGCTGCAGTGAAACCAGGAACCACGTGGAGAAGGCACCCACACTGAAAGTGCCTGGAGGGAACATTGGGGCTTCTTCTCAGTGTCTCTGACATAGGGTTTCACTGTCCCGGGAAAGTCTCTGCTAACACCCTGCAGAGCGCTGTGCCCAATCTACAGAAACGTCTTGCGGTATCTCCTACAGGGAAAGTGCCAGGAGGGAATTGTCGAGCTTGTTCTCAGTGTCTCTGAGAATTGCTCTGATTATCTGTGTGACCTGTTTGCTAAGACTCTCCAGAGAGACGTCCTCAAAACAAACACACATCTTGACATATCTCCCACATTGATCGCAGTGTCTCCAGAAACGGCATTCAAGGAGCCAGGACCTTTTCTCCCTACACTGTCCATTGAGTTGTCCTCAAAACCAATATACATCCTGCTATATCTCCCACATGGAAAGTGCCAGGAGGGAGAAGTGGGGATTATGTTTAGACTTTCTCGGAACTGCTCCAAATCAACTAGATATCTTTGTGCTGTAAATCTCCCAACAGCCAAACGCAAAAGCAGCAAACATCTCGCTGTATGTCCCACACCCAAAGTGCCAAGAGAGAGCTTGCTCTCCCTGTCTTTGAGTACTGTTTTCACTGTCCCGGTTACCTCTTTGCTAACGTTCTCTTCAGAGCTGCAGTGAAACCAGGAACCACGTGGAGAAGGCACCCACACTGAAAGTGCCTGGAGGGAACATTGGGGCTTCTTCTCAGTGTCTCTGACATAGGGTTTCACTGTCCCGGGAAAGTCTCTGCTAACACCGTGCAGAGCGCTGTGCCCAATATACAGAAACGTCTTGCGGTATCTCCTACAGGGAAAGTGCCAGGAGGGAATTCTGGAGCTTGTTCTCAGTGTCTCTGAGAATTGCTCTGATTATCCCTGTGACCTCTTTGCTAAGACTCTCCAGAGAGCCGTCCTCAAAACAAACACACATCTTGACATATCTCCCACATTGATCGCAGTGTCTCCAGAAACGGCATTCAAGGAGCCAGGACCTTTTCTCCCTACACTGTCCATTGAGTTGTCCTCAAAACCAATATACATCCTGCTATATCTCCCACATGGAAAGTGCCAGGAGGGAGAAGTGGCGATTATGTTTAGACTTTCTCGGAACTGCTCCAAATCAACTAGATATCTTTGTGCTGTAAATCTCCCAACAGCCAAACGCAAAAGCAGCAAACATCTCGCTGTATGTCCCACATCCAAAGTGCCAAGAGAGAGCTTGCTCTCCCTGTCTTTGAGTTCTGTTTTCACTGTCCCGGTTACCTCTTTGCTAACGTTCTCTTCAGAGCTGCAGTGAAACCAGGAACCACGTGGAGAAGGCATCCACACTGAAAGTGCCTGGAGGGAACATTGGGGCTTCTTCTCAGTGTCTCTGACATAGGGTTTCACTGTCCCGGGAAAGTCTCTGCTAACACCGTGCAGAGCGCTGTGCCCAATATACAGAAACGTCTTGCGGTATCTCCTACAGGGAAAGTGCCAGGAGGGAATTCTGGAGCTTGTTCTCAGTGTCTCTGAGAATTGCTCTGATTATCCCTGTGACCTCTTTGCTAAGACTCTCCAGAGAGCCGTCCTCAAAACAAACACACATCTTGACATATCTCCCACATTGATCGCAGTGTCTCCAGAAACGGCATTCAAGGAGCCAGGACCTTTTCTCCCTACACTGTCCATTGAGTTGTCCTCAAAACCAATATACATCCTGCTATATCTCCCACATGGAAAGTGCCAGGAGGGAGAAGTGGCGATTATGTTTAGACTTTCTCGGAACTGCTCCAAATCAACTAGATATCTTTGTGCTGTAAATCTCCCAACAGCCAAACGCAAAAGCAGCAAACATCTCGCTGTATGTCCCACATCCAAAGTGCCAAGAGAGAGCTTGCTCTCCCTGTCTTTGAGTTCTGTTTTCACTGTCCCGGTTACCTCTTTGCTAACATTCTCTTCAGCGCTGCAGTGAAACCAGGAACCACGTGGAGAAGGCACCCACACTGAAAGTGCCTGGAGGGAACATTGGGGCTTCTTCTCAGTGTCTCTGACATAGGGTTTCACTGTCCCGCGAAAGTCTCTGCTAACACCCTGCAGAGCGCTGTGCCCAATGTACAGAAACGTCTTGCGGTATCTCCTACAGGGAAAGTGCCAGGAGGGAATTGTCGAGCTTGTTCTCAGTGTCTCTCAGAATTGCTCTGAATATCTGTGTGACCTCTTTGCTAAGACTCTCCAGAGAGCCGTCCTCAAAACAAACACACATCTTGACATATCTCCCACATTGATCGCAGTGTCTCCAGAAACGGCATTCAAGGAGCCAGGACCTTTTCTCCCTACACTGTCCATTGAGTTGTCCTCAAAACCAATATACATCCTGCTATATCTCCCACATGGAAAGTGCCAGGAGGGAGAAGTTTTGATTATGTTTAGACTTTCTCGGAACTGCTTCAAATCAACTAGATATCTTTGTGCTGTAAATCTCCCAACAGCCAAACGCAAAAGCAGCAAACATCTCGCTGTATGTCCCACACCCAAAGTGCCAAGAGAGAGCTTGCTCTCCCTGTCTTTGAGTACTGTTTTCACTGTCCCGGTTACCTCTTTGCTAACGTTCTCTTCAGAGCTGCAGTGAAACCAGGAACCATGTGGAGAAGGCACCCACACTGAAAGTGCCTGGAGGGAACATTGGGGCTTCTTCTCAGTGTCTCTGACATAGGGTTTCACTGTCCCGGGAAAGTCTCTGCTAACACCGTGCAGAGCGCTGTGCCCAATATACAGAAACGTCTTGCGGTATCTCCTACAGGGAAAGTGCCAGGAGGGAATTGTCGAGCTTGTTCTCAGTGTCTCTGAGAATTGCTCTGATTATCTGTGTGACCTTTTTGCTAAGACTCTCCAGAGAGACGTCCTCAAAACAAACACACATCTTGACATATCTCCCACATTGATCGCAGTGTCTCCAGAAACGGCATTCAAGGAGCCAGGACCTTTTCTCCCTACACTGTCCATTGAGTTGTCCTCAAAACCAATATACATCCTGCTATATCTCCCACATGGAAAGTGCCAGGAGGGAGAAGTGGGGATTATGTTTAGACTTTCTCGGAACTGCTCCAAATCAACTAGATATCTTTGTGCTGTAAATCTCCCAACAGCCAAACGCAAAAGCAGCAAACATCTCGCTGTATGTCCCACACCCAAAGTGCCAAGAGAGAGCTTGCTCTCCCTGTCTTTGAGTACTGTTTTCACTGTCCCGGTTACCTCTTTGCTAACGTTCTCTTCAGAGCTGCAGTGAAACCAGGAACCACGTGGAGAAGGCACCCACACTGAAAGTGCCTGGAGGGAACATTGGGGCTTCTTCTCAGTGTCTCTGACATAGGGTTTCACTGTCCCGCGAAAGTCTCTGCTAACACCGTGCAGAGCGCTGTGCCCAATCTACAGAAACGTCTTGCGGTATCTCCTACAGGGAAAGTGCCAGGAGGGAATTGTCGAGCTTGTTCTCAGTGTCTCTGAGAATTGCTCTGATTATCTGTGTGACCTGTTAGCTAAGACTCTCCAGAGAGACGTCCTCAAAAGAAACACACATCTTGACATATCTCCCACATTGATCGCAGTGTCTCCAGAAACGGCATTCAAGGAGCCAGGACCTTTTCTCCCTACACTGTCCATTGAGTTGTCCTCAAAACCAATATACATCCTGCTATATCTCCCACATGGAAAGTGCCAGGAGGGAGAAGTGGGGATTTTGTTTAGACTTTCTCGGAACTGCTCCAAATCAACTAGATATCTTTGTGCTGTAAATCTCCCAACAGCCAAACGCAAAAGCAGCAAACATCTCGCTGCATGTCCCACATCCAAAGTGCCAAGAGAGAGCTTGCTCTCCCTGTCTTTGAGTACTGTTTTCACTGCCCCGGTTACCTCTTTGCTAACGTTCTCTTCAGAGCTGCAGTGAAACCAGGAACCACGTGGAGAAGGCACCCACACTGAAAGTGCCTGGAGGGAACATTGGGGCTTCTTCTCAGTGTCTCTGACATAGGGTTTCACTGTCCCGGGAAAGTCTCTGCTAACACCCTGCAGAGCGCTGTGCCCAATCTACAGAAACGTCTTGCGGTATCTCCTACAGGGAAAGTGCCAGGAGGGAATTGTCGAGCTTGTTCTCAGTGTCTCTGAGAATTGCTCTGATTATCTGTGTGACCTCTTTGCTAAGACTCTCCAGAGAGACGTCCTCAAAACAAACACACATCTTGACATATCTCCCACATTGATCGCAGTGTCTCCAGAAACGGCATTCAAGGAGCCAGGACCTTTTCTCCCTACACTGTCCATTGAGTTGTCCTCAAAACCAATATACATCCTGCTATATCTCCCACATGGAAAGTGCCAGGAGGGAGAAGTGGGGATTTTGTTTAGACTTTCTCGGAACTGCTTCAAATCAACTAGATATCTTTGTGCTGTAAATCTCCCAACAGCCAAACGCAAAAGCAGCAAACATCTCGCTGCATGTCCCACATCCAAAGTGCCAAGAGAGAGCTTGCTCTCCCTGTCTTTGAGTACTGTTTTCACTGTCCCGGTTACCTCTTTGCTAACGTTCTCTTCAGAGCTGCAGTGAAACCAGGAACCACGTGGAGAAGGCACCCACACTGAAAGTGCCTGGAGGGAACATTGGGGCTTCTTCTCAGTGTCTCTGACATAGGGTTTCACTGTCCCGGGAAAGTCTCTGCTAACACCCTGCAGAGCGCTGTGCCCAATCTACAGAAACGTCTTGCGGTATCTCCTACAGGGAAAGTGCCAGGAGGGAATTGTCGAGCTTGTTCTCAGTGTCTCTGAGAATTGCTCTGATTATCTGTGTGACCTCTTTGCTAAGACTCTCCAGAGAGACGTCCTCAAAACAAACACACATCTTGACATATCTCCCACATTGATCGCAGTGTCTCCAGAAACGGCATTCAAGGAGCCAGGACCTTTTCTCCCTACACTGTCCATTGAGTTGTCCTCAAAACCAATATACATCCTGCTATATCTCCCACATGGAAAGTGCCAGGAGGGAGAAGTGGGGATTATGTTTAGACTTTCTCGGAACTGCTCTAAATCAACTAGATATCTTTGTGCTGTAAATCTCCCAACAGCCAAACGCAAAAGCAGCAAACATCTCGCTGTATGTCCCACACCCAAAGTGCCAAGAGAGAGCTTGCTCTCCCTGTCTTTGAGTACTGTTTTCACTGTCCCGGTTACCTCTTTGCTAACGTTCTCTTCAGAGCTGCAGTGAAACCAGGAACCATGTGGAGAAGGCACCCACACTGAAAGTGCCTGGAGGGAACATTGGGGCTTCTTCTCAGTGTCTCTGACATAGGGTTTCACTGTCCCGGGAAAGTCTCTGCTAACACCGTGCAGAGCGCTGTGCCCAATATACAGAAACGTCTTGCGGTATCTCCTACAGGGAAAGTGCCAGGAGGGAATTGTCGAGCTTGTTCTCAGTGTCTCTGAGAATTGCTCTGATTATCTGTGTGACCTCTTTGCTAAGACTCTCCAGAGAGACGTCCTCAAAACAAACACACATCTTGACATATCTCCCACATTGATCGCAGTGTCTCCAGAAACGGCATTCAAGGAGCCAGGACCTTTTCTCCCTACACTGTCCATTGAGTTGTCCTCAAAACCAATATACATCCTGCTATATCTCCCACATGGAAAGTGCCAGGAGGGAGAAGTGGCGATTATGTTTAGACTTTCTCGGAACTGCTCCAAATCAACTAGATATCTTTGTGCTGTAAATCTCCCAACAGCCAAACGCAAAAGCAGCAAACATCTCGCTGTATGTCCCACACCCAAAGTGCCAAGAGAGAGCTTGCTCTCCCTGTCTTTGAGTACTGTTTTCACTGTCCCGGTTACCTCTTTGCTAACGTTCTCTTCAGAGCTGCAGTGAAACCAGGAACCACGTGGAGAAGGCACCCACACTGAAAGTGCCTGGAGGGAACATTGGGGCTTCTTCTCAGTGTCTCTGACATAGGGTTTCACTGTCCCGCGAAAGTCTCTGCTAACACCGTGCAGAGCGCTGTGCCCAATCTACAGAAACGTCTTGCGGTATCTCCTACAGGGAAAGTGCCAGGAGGGAATTGTCGAGCTTGTTCTCAGTGTCTCTGAGAATTGCTCTGATTATCTGTGTGACCTGTTAGCTAAGACTCTCCAGAGAGACGTCCTCAAAAGAAACACACATCTTGACATATCTCCCACATTGATCGCAGTGTCTCCAGAAACGGCATTCAAGGAGCCAGGACCTTTTCTCCCTACACTGTCCATTGAGTTGTCCTCAAAACCAATATACATCCTGCTATATCTCCCACATGGAAAGTGCCAGGAGGGAGAAGTGGGGATTTTGTTTAGACTTTCTCGGAACTGCTCCAAATCAACTAGATATCTTTGTGCTGTAAATCTCCCAACAGCCAAACGCAAAAGCAGCAAACATCTCGCTGCATGTCCCACATCCAAAGTGCCAAGAGAGAGCTTGCTCTCCCTGTCTTTGAGTACTGTTTTCACTGTCCCGGTTACCTCTTTGCTAACGTTCTCTTCAGAGCTGCAGTGAAACCAGGAACCACGTGGAGAAGGCACCCACACTGAAAGTGCCTGGAGGGAACATTGGGGCTTCTTCTCAGTGTCTCTGACATAGGGTTTCACTGTCCCGGGAAAGTCTCTGCTAACACCCTGCAGAGCGCTGTGCCCAATCTACAGAAACGTCTTGCGGTATCTCCTACAGGGAAAGTGCCAGGAGGGAATTGTCGAGCTTGTTCTCAGTGTCTCTGAGAATTGCTCTGATTATCTGTGTGACCTCTTTGCTAAGACTCTCCAGAGAGACGTCCTCAAAACAAACACACATCTTGACATATCTCCCACATTGATCGCAGTGTCTCCAGAAACGGCATTCAAGGAGCCAGGACCTTTTCTCCCTACACTGTCCATTGAGTTGTCCTCAAAACCAATATACATCCTGCTATATCTCCCACATGGAAAGTGCCAGGAGGGAGAAGTGGGGATTTTGTTTAGACTTTCTCGGAACTGCTTCAAATCAACTAGATATCTTTGTGCTGTAAATCTCCCAACAGCCAAACGCAAAAGCAGCAAACATCTCGCTGCATGTCCCACATCCAAAGTGCCAAGAGAGAGCTTGCTCTCCCTGTCTTTGAGTACTGTTTTCACTGTCCCGGTTACCTCTTTGCTAACGTTCTCTTCAGAGCTGCAGTGAAACCAGGAACCACGTGGAGAAGGCACCCACACTGAAAGTGCCTGGAGGGAACATTGGGGCTTCTTCTCAGTGTCTCTGACATAGGGTTTCACTGTCCCGGGAAAGTCTCTGCTAACACCCTGCAGAGCGCTGTGCCCAATCTACAGAAACGTCTTGCGGTATCTCCTACAGGGAAAGTGCCAGGAGGGAATTGTCGAGCTTGTTCTCAGTGTCTCTGAGAATTGCTCTGATTATCTGTGTGACCTCTTTGCTAAGACTCTCCAGAGAGACGTCCTCAAAACAAACACACATCTTGACATATCTCCCACATTGATCGCAGTGTCTCCAGAAACGGCATTCAAGGAGCCAGGACCTTTTCTCCCTACACTGTCCATTGAGTTGTCCTCAAAACCAATATACATCCTGCTATATCTCCCACATGGAAAGTGCCAGGAGGGAGAAGTGGGGATTATGTTTAGACTTTCTCGGAACTGCTCTAAATCAACTAGATATCTTTGTGCTGTAAATCTCCCAACAGCCAAACGCAAAAGCAGCAAACATCTCGCTGTATGTCCCACACCCAAAGTGCCAAGAGAGAGCTTGCTCTCCCTGTCTTTGAGTACTGTTTTCACTGTCCCGGTTACCTCTTTGCTAACGTTCTCTTCAGAGCTGCAGTGAAACCAGGAACCACGTGGAGAAGGCACCCACACTGAAAGTGCCTGGAGGGAACATTGGGGCTTCTTCTCAGTGTCTCTGACATAGGGTTTCACTGTCCCGGGAAAGTCTCTGCTAACACCGTGCAGAGCGCTGTGCCCAATATACAGAAACGTCTTGCGGTATCTCCTACAGGGAAAGTGCCAGGAGGGAATTCTGGAGCTTGTTCTCAGTGTCTCTGAGAATTGCTCTGATTATCCCTGTGACCTCTTTGCTAAGACTCTCCAGAGAGCCGTCCTCAAAACAAACACACATCTTGACATATCTCCCACATTGATCGCAGTGTCTCCAGAAACGGCATTCAAGGAGCCAGGACCTTTTCTCCCTACACTGTCCATTGAGTTGTCCTCAAAACCAATATACATCCTGCTATATCTCCCACATGGAAAGTGCCAGGAGGGAGAAGTGGCGATTATGTTTAGACTTTCTCGGAACTGCTTCAAATCAACTAGATATCTTTGTGCTGTAAATCTCCCAACAGCCAAACGCAAAAGCAGCAAACATCTCGCTGTATGTCCCACATCCAAAGTGCCAAGAGAGAGCTTGCTCTCCCTGTCTTTGAGTTCTGTTTTCACTGTCCCGGTTACCTCTTTGCTAACGTTCTCTTCAGAGCTGCAGTGAAACCAGGAACCACGTGGAGAAGGCATCCACACTGAAAGTGCCTGGAGGGAACATTGGGGCTTCTTCTCAGTGTCTCTGACATAGGGTTTCACTGTCCCGGGAAAGTCTCTGCTAACACCGTGCAGAGCGCTGTGCCCAATCTACAGAAACGTCTTGCGGTATCTCCTACAGGGAAAGTGCCAGGAGGGAATTGTCGAGCTTGTTCTCAGTGTCTCTGAGAATTGCTCTGATTATCCCTGTGACCTCTTTGCTAAGACTCTCCAGAGAGCCGTCCTCAAAACAAACACACATCTTGACATATCTCCCACATTGATCGCAGTGTCTCCAGAAACGGCATTCAAGGAGCCAGGACCTTTTCTCCCTACACTGTCCATTGAGTTGTCCTCAAAACCAATATACATCCTGCTATATCTCCCACATGGAAAGTGCCAGGAGGGAGAAGTGGGGATTATGTTTAGACTTTCTCGGAACTGCTCCAAATCAACTAGATATCTTTGTGCTGTAAATCTCCCAACAGCCAAACGCAAAAGCAGCAAACATCTCGCTGTATGTCCCACACCCAAAGTGCCAAGAGAGAGCTTGCTCTCCCTGTCTTTGAGTACTGTTTTCACTGTCCCGGTTACCTCTTTGCTAACGTTCTCTTCAGAGCTGCAGTGAAACCAGGAACCATGTGGAGAAGGCACCCACACTGAAAGTGCCTGGAGGGAACATTGGGGCTTCTTCTCAGTGTCTCTGACATAGGGTTTCACTGTCCCGGGAAAGTCTCTGCTAACACCGTGCAGAGCGCTGTGCCCAATATACAGAAACGTCTTGCGGTATCTCCTACAGGGAAAGTGCCAGGAGGGAATTGTCGAGCTTGTTCTCAGTGTCTCTGAGAATTGCTCTGATTATCCCTGTGACCTCTTTGCTAAGACTCTCCAGAGAGCCGTCCTCAAAACAAACACACATCTTGACATATCTCCCACATTGATCGCAGTGTCTCCAGAAACGGCATTCAAGGAGCCAGGACCTTTTCTCCCTACACTGTCCATTGAGTTGTCCTCAAAACCAATATACATCCTGCTATATCACCCACATGGAAAGTGCCAGGAGGGAGAAGTTGTGATTATGTTTAGACTTTCTCGGAACTGCTTCAAATCAACTAGATATCTTTGTGCTGTAAATCTCCCAACAGCCAAACGCAAAAGCAGCAAACATCTCGCTGCATGTCCCACATCCAAAGTGCCAAGAGAGAGCTTGCTCTCCCTGTCTTTGAGTACTGTTTTCACTGTCCCGGTTACCTCTTTGCTAACGTTCTCTTCAGAGCTGCAGTGAAACCAGGAACCACGTGGAGAAGGCACCCACACTGAAAGTGCCTGGAGGGAACATTGGGGCTTCTTCTCAGTGTCTCTGACATAGGGTTTCACTGTCCCGGGAAAGTCTCTGCTAGCACCGTGCAGAGCGCTGTGCCCAATATACAGAAACGTCTTGCGGTATCTCCTACAGGGAAAGTGCCAGGAGGGAATTGTCGAGCTTGTTCTCAGTGTCTCTGAGAATTGCTCTGATTATCTGTGTGACCTCTTTGCTAAGACTCTCCAGAGAGACGTCCTCAAAACAAACACACATCTTGACATATCTCCCACATTGATCGCAGTGTCTCCAGAAACGGCATTCAAGGAGCCAGGACCTTTTCTCCCTACACTGTCCATTGAGTTGTCCTCAAAACCAATATACATCCTGCTATATCTCCCACATGGAAAGTGCCAGGAGGGAGAAGTGGGGATTTTGTTTAGACTTTCTCGGAACTGCTTCAAATCAACTAGATATCTTTGTGCTGTAAATCTCCCAACAGCCAAACGCAAAAGCAGCAAACATCTCGCTGCATGTCCCACATCCAAAGTGCCAAGAGAGAGCTTGCTCTCCCTGTCTTTGAGTACTGTTTTCACTGTCCCGGTTACCTCTTTGCTAACGTTCTCTTCAGAGCTGCAGTGAAACCAGGAACCACGTGGAGAAGGCACCCACACTGAAAGTGCCTGGAGGGAACATTGGGGCTTCTTCTCAGTGTCTCTGACATAGGGTTTCACTGTCCCGCGAAAGTCTCTGCTAACACCGTGCAGAGCGCTGTGCCCAATCTACAGAAACGTCTTGCGGTATCTCCTACAGGGAAAGTGCCAGGAGGGAATTGTCGAGCTTGTTCTCAGTGTCTCTGAGAATTGCTCTGATTATCTGTGTGACCTCTTTGCTAAGACTCTCCAGAGAGACGTCCTCAAAACAAACACACATCTTGACATATCTCCCACATTGATCGCAGTGTCTCCAGAAACGGCATTCAAGGAGCCAGGACCTTTTCTCCCTACACTGTCCATTGAGTTGTCCTCAAAACCAATATACATCCTGCTATATCTCCCACATGGAAAGTGCCAGGAGGGAGAAGTGGGGATTATGTTTAGACTTTCTCGGAACTGCTTCAAATCAACTAGATATCTTTGTGCTGTAAATCTCCCAACAGCCAAACGCAAAAGCAGCAAACATCTCGCTGCATGTCCCACATCCAAAGTGCCAAGAGAGAGCTTGCTCTCCCTGTCTTTGAGTACTGTTTTCACTGTCCCGGTTACCTCTTTGCTAACGTTCTCTTCAGAGCTGCAGTGAAACCAGGAACCACGTGGAGAAGGCACCCACACTGAAAGTGCCTGGAGGGAACATTGGGGCTTCTTCTCAGTGTCTCTGACATAGGGTTTCACTGTCCCGGGAAAGTCTCTGCTAACACTGTGCAGAGCGCTGTGCCAATATACAGAAACGTCTTGCGGTATCTCCTACAGGGAAAGTGCCAGGAGGGAATTGTCGAGCTTGTTCTCAGTGTCTCTCAGAATTGCTCTGAATATCTGTGTGACCTTTTTGCTAAGACTCTCCAGAGAGACGTCCTCAAAACAAACACACATCTTGACATATCTCTCACATTGATCGCAGTGTCTCCAGAAACGGCATTCAAGGAGCCAGGACCTTTTCTCCCTACACTGTCCATTGAGTTGTCCTCAAAACCAATATACATCCTGCTATATCTCCCACATGGAAAGTGCCAGGAGGGAGAAGTGGGGATTATGTTTAGACTTTCTCGGAACTGCTCCAAATCAACTAGATATCTTTGTGCTGTAAATCTCCCAACAGCCAAACGCAAAAGCAGCAAACATCTCGCTGTATGTCCCACACCCAAAGTGCCAAGAGAGAGCTTGCTCTCCCTGTCTTTGAGTACTGTTTTCACTGTCCCGGTTACTTCTTTGCTAACGTTCTCTTCAGAGCTGCAGTGAAACCAGGAACCACGTGGAGAAGGCACCCACACTGAAAGTGCCTGGAGGGAACATTGGGGCTTCTTCTCAGTGTCTCTGACATAGGGTTTCACTGTCCCGGGAAAGTCTCTGCTAACACCGTGCAGAGCGCTGTGCCCAATATACAGAAACGTCTTGCGGTATCTCCTACAGGGAAAGTGCCAGGAGGGAATTGTCGAGCTTGTTCTCAGTGTCTCTGAGAATTGCTCTGATTATCCCTGTGACCTCTTTGCTAAGACTCTCCAGAGAGCCGTCCTCAAAACAAACACACATCTTGACATATCTCCCACATTGATCGCAGTGTCTCCAGAAACGGCATTCAAGGAGCCAGGACCTTTTATCCCTACACTGTCCATTGAGTTGTCCTCAAAACCAATATACATCCTGCTATATCTCCCACATGGAAAGTGCCAGGAGGGAGAAGTGGGGATTTTGTTTAGACTTTCTCGGAACTGCTTCAAATCAACTAGATATCTTTGTGCTGTAAATCTCCCAACAGCCAAACGCAAAAGCAGCAAACATCTCGCTGTATGTCCCACACCCAAAGTGCCAAGAGAGAGCTTGCTCTCCCTGTCTTTGAGTACTGTTTTCACTGTCCCGGTTACCTCTTTGCTAACGTTCTCTTCAGAGCTGCAGTGAAACCAGGAACCACGTGGAGAAGGCACCCACACTGAAAGTGCCTGGAGGGAACATTGGGGCTTCTTCTCAGTGTCTCTGACATAGGGTTTCATTGTCCCGGGAAAGTCTCTGCTAACACCGTGCAGAGCGCTGTGCCCAATCTACAGAAACGTCTTGCGGTATCTCCTACAGGGAAAGTGCCAGGAGGGAATTGTCGAGCTTGTTCTCAGTGTCTCTGAGAATTGCTCTGATTATCCCTGTGACCTGTTTGCTAAGACTCTCCAGAGAGACATCCTCAAAACAAACACACATCTTGACATATCTCCCACATTGATCGCAGTGTCTCCAGGAACGGCATTCAAGGAGCCAGGAACTTTTCTCCCTACACTGTCCATTGAGTTGTCCTCAAAACCAATATACATCCTGCTATATCTCCCACATGGAAAGTGCCAGGAGGGAGAAGTGGGGATTATGTTTAGACTTTCTCGGAACTGCTCCAAATCAACTAGATATCTTTGTGCTGTAAATCTCCCAACAGCCAAACGCAAAAGCAGCAAACATCTCGCTGTATGTCCCACACCCAAAGTGCCAAGAGAGAGCTTGCTCTCCCTGTCTTTGAGTACTGTTTTCACTGTCCCGGTTACTTCTTTGCTAACGTTCTCTTCAGAGCTGCAGTGAAACCAGGAACCACGTGGAGAAGGCACCCACACTGAAAGTGCCTGGAGGGAACATTGGGGCTTCTTCTCAGTGTCTCTGACATAGTGTTTCACTGTCCCGGGAAAGTCTCTGCTAACACCGTGCAGAGCGCTGTGCCCAATATACAGAAACGTCTTGCGGTATCTCCTACAGGGAAAGTGCCAGGAGGGAATTGTCGAGCTTGTTCTCAGTGTCTCTGAGAATTGCTCTGATTATCCCTGTGACCTCTTTGCTAAGACTCTCCAGAGAGCCGTCCTCAAAACAAACACACATCTTGACATATCTCCCACATTGATCGCAGTGTCTCCAGAAACGGCATTCAAGGAGCCAGGACCTTTTCTCCCTACACTGTCCATTGAGTTGTCCTCAAAACCAATATACATCCTGCTATATCTCCCACATGGAAAGTGCCAGGAGGGAGAAGTGGGGATTTTGTTTAGACTTTCTCGGAACTGCTTCAAATCAACTAGATATCTTTGTGCTGTAAATCTCCCAACAGCCAAACGCAAAAGCAGCAAACATCTCGCTGTATGTCCCACACCCAAAGTGCCAAGAGAGAGCTTGCTCTCCCTGTCTTTGAGTACTGTTTTCACTGTCCCGGTTACCTCTTTGCTAACGTTCTCTTCAGAGCTGCAGTGAAACCAGGAACCACGTGGAGAAGGCACCCACACTGAAAGTGCCTGGAGGGAACATTGGGGCTTCTTCTCAGTGTCTCTGACATAGGGTTTCATTGTCCCGGGAAAGTCTCTGCTAACACCGTGCAGAGCGCTGTGCCCAATCTACAGAAACGTCTTGCGGTATCTCCTACAGGGAAAGTGCCAGGAGGGAATTGTCGAGCTTGTTCTCAGTGTCTCTGAGAATTGCTCTGATTATCCCTGTGACCTGTTTGCTAAGACTCTCCAGAGAGACATCCTCAAAACAAACACACATCTTGACATATCTCCCACATTGATCGCAGTGTCTCCAGGAACGGCATTCAAGGAGCCAGGAACTTTTCTCCCTACACTGTCCATTGAGTTGTCCTCAAAACCAATATACATCCTGCTATATCTCCCACATGGAAAGTGCCAGGAGGGAGAAGTGGCGATTATGTTTAGACTTTCTCGGAACTGCTTCAAATCAACTAGATATCTTTGTGCTGTAAATCTCCCAACAGCCAAACACAAAAGCAGCAAACATCTCGCTGTATGTCCCACACCCAAAGTGCCAAGAGAGAGCTTGCTCTCCCTCTCCTTGAGTACTGTTTTCGCTGTGCCGGTTACCTCTTTGCTAACGTTCTCTTCAGAGCTGCAGTGAAACCAGGAACCACGTGGAGAAGGCATCCACACTGAAAGTGCCTGGAGGGAACATTGGGGCTTCTTCTCAGTGTCTCTGACATAGGGTTTCACTGTCCCGGGAAAGTCTCTGCTAACACCCTGCAGAGCGCTGTGCCCAATCTACAGAAACGTCTTGCGGTATCTCCTACAGGGAAAGTGCCAGGAGGGAATTGTCGAGCTTGTTCTCAGTGTCTCTCAGAATTGCTCTGAATATCTGTGTGACCTTTTTGCTAAGACTCTCCAGAGAGACGTCCTCAAAACAAACACACATCTTGACATATCTCTCACATTGATCGCAGTGTCTCCAGAAACGGCATTCAAGGAGCCAGGACCTTTTCTCCCTACACTGTCCATTGAGTTGTCCTCAAAACCAATATACATCCTGCTATATCTCCCACATGGAAAGTGCCAGGAGGGAGAAGTGGGGATTATGTTTAGACTTTCTCGGAACTGCTCCAAATCAACTAGATATCTTTGTGCTGTAAATCTCCCAACAGCCAAACGCAAAAGCAGCAAACATCTCGCTGTATGTCCCACACCCAAAGTGCCAAGAGAGAGCTTGCTCTCCCTGTCTTTGAGTACTGTTTTCACTGTCCCGGTTACCTCTTTGCTAACGTTCTCTTCAGAGCTGCAGTGAAACCAGGAACCATGTGGAGAAGGCACCCACACTGAAAGTGCCTGGAGGGAACATTGGGGCTTCTTCTCAGTGTCTCTGACATAGGGTTTCACTGTCCCGGGAAAGTCTCTGCTAACACCGTGCAGAGCGCTGTGCCCAATCTACAGAAACGTCTTGCGGTATCTCCTACAGGGAAAGTGCCAGGAGGGAATTGTCGAGCTTGTTCTCAGTGTCTCTGAGAATTGCTCTGATTATCCCTGTGACCTCTTTGCTAAGACTCTCCAGAGAGCCGTCCTCAAAACAAACACACATCTTGACATATCTCCCACATTGATCGCAGTGTCTCCAGAAA
Source organism: Chroicocephalus ridibundus (assembly GCF_963924245.1). Classification (NCBI taxonomy): domain Eukaryota; kingdom Metazoa; phylum Chordata; class Aves; order Charadriiformes; family Laridae; genus Chroicocephalus; species Chroicocephalus ridibundus. The sequence goes on from NW_026961336.1 coordinate 124,551, forward strand.
CGGCATTCAAGGAGCCAGGACCTTTTCTCCCTACACTGTCCATTGAGTTGTCCTCAAAACCAATATACATCCTGCTATATCTCCCACATGGAAAGTGCCAGGAGGGAGAAGTTGTGATTATGTTTAGACGTTCTCGGAACTGCTTCAAATCAACTAGATATCTTTGTGCTGTAAATCTCCCAACAGCCAAACGCAAAAGCAGCAAACATCTCGCTGTATGTCCCACATCCAAAGTGCCAAGAGAGAGCTTGCTCTCCCTGTCTTTGAGTACTGTTTTCACTGTCCCGGTTACCTCTTTGCTAACGTTCTCTTCAGAGCTGCAGTGAAACCAGGAACCACGTGGAGAAGGCACCCACACTGAAAGTGCCTGGAGGGAACATTGGGGCTTCTTCTCAGTGTCTCTGACATAGGGTTTCACTGTCCCGGGAAAGTCTCTGCTAACACCCTGCAGAGCGCTGTGCCCAATCTACAGAAACGTCTTGCGGTATCTCCTACAGGGAAAGTGCCAGGAGGGAATTGTCGAGCTTGTTCTCAGTGTCTCTGAGAATTGCTCTGATTATCTGTGTGACCTCTTTGCTAAGACTCTCCAGAGAGCCGTCCTCAAAACAAACACACATCTTGACATATCTCCCACATTGATCGCAGTGTCTCCAGAAACGGCATTGAAGGAGCCAGGACCTTTTCTCCCTACACTGTCCATTGAGTTGTCCTCAAAACCAATATACATCCTGCTATATCTCCCACATGGAAAGTGCCAGGAGGGAGAAGTGGGGATTATGTTTAGACTTTCTCGGAACTGCTTCAAATCAACTAGATATCTTTGTGCTGTAAATCTCCCAACAGCCAAACGCAAAAGCAGCAAACATCTCGCTGCATGTCCCACATCCAAAGTGCCAAGAGAGAGCTTGCTCTCCCTGTCTTTGAGTACTGTTTTCACTGTCCCAGTTACCTCTTTGCTAACGTTCTCTTCAGAGCTGCAGTGAAACCAGGAACCACGTGGAGAAGGCACCCACACTGAAAGTGCCTGGAGGGAACATTGGGGCTTCTTCTCAGTGTCTCTGACATAGGGTTTCACTGTCCCGGGAAAGTCTCTGCTAACACTGTGCAGAGCGCTGTGCCCAATATACAGAAACGTCTTGCGGTATCTCCTACAGGGAAAGTGCCAGGAGGGAATTGTCGAGCTTGTTCTCAGTGTCTCTCAGAATTGCTCTGAATATCTGTGTGACGTTTTTGCTAAGACTCTCCAGAGAGACGTCCTCAAAACAAACACACATCTTGACATATCTCCCACATTGATCGCAGTGTCTCCAGAAACGGCATTCAAGGAGCCAGGACCTTTTCTCCCTACACTGTCCATTGAGTTGTCCTCAAAACCAATATACATCCTGCTATATCTCCCACATGGAAAGTGCCAGGAGGGAGAAGTGGGGATTTTGTTTAGACTTTCTCGGAACTGCTTCAAATCAACTAGATATCTTTGTGCTGTAAATCTCCCAACAGCCAAACGCAAAAGCAGCAAACATCTCGCTGTATGTCCCACACCCAAAGTGCCAAGAGAGAGCTTGCTCTCCCTGTCTTTGAGTACTGTTTTCACTGTCCCGGTTACCTCTTTGCTAACGTTCTCTTCAGAGCTGCAGTGAAACCAGGAACCACGTGGAGAAGGCACCCACACTGAAAGTGCCTGGAGGGAACATTGGGGCTTCTTCTCAGTGTCTCTGACATAGGGTTTCACTGTCCCGGGAAAGTCTCTGCTAACACCGTGCAGAGCGCTGTGCCCAATCTACAGAAACGTCTTGCGGTATCTCCTACAGGGAAAGTGCCAGGAGGGAATTGTCGAGCTTGTTCTCAGTGTCTCTGAGAATTGCTCTGATTATCCCTGTGACCTCTTTGCTAAGACTCTCCAGAGAGACATCCTCAAAACAAACACACATCTTGACATATCTCCCACATTGATCGCAGTGTCTCCAGAAACGGCATTCAAGGAGCCAGGACCTTTTCTCCCTACACTGTCCATTGAGTTGTCCTCAAAACCAATATACATCCTGCTATATCTCCCACATGGAAAGTGCCAGGAGGGAGAAGTGGGGATTATGTTTAGACTTTCTCGGAACTGCTTCAAATCAACTAGATATCTTTGTGCTGTAAATCTCCCAACAGCCAAACGCAAAAGCAGCAAACATCTCGCTGTATGTCCCACACCCAAAGTGCCAAGAGAGAGCTTGCTCTCCCTGTCTTTGAGTACTGTTTTCACTGTCCCGGTTACCTCTTTGCTAACGTTCTCTTCAGAGCTGCAGTGAAACCAGGAACCACGTGGAGAAGGCACCCACACTGAAAGTGCCTGGAGGGAACATTGGGGCTTCTTCTCAGTGTCTCTGACATAGGGTTTCACTGTCCGGGGAAAGTCTCTGCTAACACTGTGCAGAGCGCTGTGCCCAATATACAGAAACGTCTTGCGGTATCTCCTACAGGGAAAGTGCCAGGAGGGAATTGTCGAGCTTGTTCTCAGTGTCTCTCAGAATTGCTCTGATTATCTGTGTGACCTTTTTGCTAAGACTCTCCAGAGAGACGTCCTCAAAACAAACACACATCTTGACATATCTCTCACATTGATCGCAGTGTCTCCAGAAACGGCATTGAAGGAGCCAGGACCTTTTCTCCCTACACTGTCCATTGAGTTGTCCTCAAAACCAATATACATCCTGCTATATCTCCCACATGGAAAGTGCCAGGAGGGAGAAGTGGGGATTATGTTTAGACTTTCTCGGAACTGCTCCAAATCAACTAGATATCTTTGTGCTGTAAATCTCCCAACAGCCAAACGCAAAAGCAGCAAACATCTCGCTGCATGTCCCACATCCAAAGTGCCAAGAGAGAGCTTGCTCTCCCTGTCTTTGAGTACTGTTTTCACTGTCCCGGTTACCTCTTTGCTAACGTTCTCTTCAGAGCTGCAGTGAAACCAGGAACCACGTGGAGAAGGCACCCACACTGAAAGTGCCTGGAGGGAACATTGGGGCTTCTTCTCAGTGTCTCTGACATAGGGTTTCACTGTCCCGGGAAAGTCTCTGCTAACACCGTGCAGAGCGCTGTGCCCAATCTACAGAAACGTCTTGCGGTATCTCCTACAGGGAAAGTGCCAGGAGGGAATTGTCGAGCTTGTTCTCAGTGTCTCTCAGAATTGCTCTGATTATCCCTGTGACCTCTTTGCTAAGACTCTCCAGAGAGCCGTCCTCAAAACAAACACACATCTTGACATATCTCCCACATTGATCGCAGTGTCTCCAGAAACGGCATTCAAGGAGCCAGGACCTTTTCTCCCTACACTGTCCATTGAGTTGTCCTCAAAACCAATATACATCCTGCTATATCTCCCACATGGAAAGTGCCAGGAGGGAGAAGTGGGGATTATGTTTAGACTTTCTCGGAACTGCTCCAAATCAACTAGATATCTTTGTGCTGTAAATCTCCCAACAGCCAAACGCAAAAGCAGCAAACATCTCGCTGTATGTCCCACACCCAAAGTGCCAAGAGAGAGCTTGCTCTCCCTGTCTTTGAGTACTGTTTTCACTGTCCCGGTTACCTCTTTGCTAACGTTCTCTTCAGAGCTGCAGTGAAACCAGGAACCATGTGGAGAAGGCACCCACACTGAAAGTGCCTGGAGGGAACATTGGGGCTTCTTCTCAGTGTCTCTGACATAGGGTTTCACTGTCCCGGGAAAGTCTCTGCTAACACCCTGCAGAGCGCTGTGCCCAATCTACAGAAACGTCTTGCGGTATCTCCTACAGGGAAAGTGCCAGGAGGGAATTGTCGAGCTTGTTCTCAGTGTCTCTGAGAATTGCTCTGATTATCTGTGTGACCTCTTTGCTAAGACTCTCCAGAGAGCCGTCCTCAAAACAAACACACATCTTGACATATCTCCCACATTGATCGCAGTGTCTCCAGAAACGGCATTGAAGGAGCCAGGACCTTTTCTCCCTACACTGTCCATTGAGTTGTCCTCAAAACCAATATACATCCTGCTATATCTCCCACATGGAAAGTGCCAGGAGGGAGAAGTGGGGATTATGTTTAGACTTTCTCGGAACTGCTTCAAATCAACTAGATATCTTTGTGCTGTAAATCTCCCAACAGCCAAACGCAAAAGCAGCAAACATCTCGCTGCATGTCCCACATCCAAAGTGCCAAGAGAGAGCTTGCTCTCCCTGTCTTTGAGTACTGTTTTCACTGTCCCGGTTACCTCTTTGCTAACGTTCTCTTCAGAGCTGCAGTGAAACCAGGAACCACGTGGAGAAGGCACCCACACTGAAAGTGCCTGGAGGGAACATTGGGGCTTCTTCTCAGTGTCTCTGACATAGGGTTTCACTGTCCCGGGAAAGTCTCTGCTAACACTGTGCAGAGCGCTGTGCCCAATATACAGAAACGTCTTGCGGTATCTCCTACAGGGAAAGTGCCAGGAGGGAATTGTCGAGCTTGTTCTCAGTGTCTCTCAGAATTGCTCTGAATATCTGTGTGACCTTTTTGCTAAGACTCTCCAGAGAGACGTCCTCAAAACAAACACACATCTTGACATATCTCTCACATTGATCGCAGTGTCTCCAGAAACGGCATTGAAGGAGCCAGGACCTTTTCTCCCTACACTGTCCATTGAGTTGTCCTCAAAAGCAATATACATCCTGCTATATCTCCCACATGGAAAGTGCCAGGAGGGAGAAGTGGGGATTTTGTTTAGACTTTCTCGGAACTGCTTCAAATCAACTAGATATCTTTGTACTGTAAATCTCCCAACAGCCAAACGCAAAAGCAGCAAACATCTCGCTGTATGTCCCACACCCAAAGTGCCAAGAGAGAGCTTGCTCTCCCTGTCTTTGAGTACTGTTTTCACTGTCCCGGTTACCTCTTTGCTAACGTTCTCTTCAGAGCTGCAGTGAAACCAGGAACCACGTGGAGAAGGCACCCACACTGAAAGTGCCTGGAGGGAACATTGGGGCTTCTTCTCAGTGTCTCTGACATAGGGTTTCACTGTCCCGGGAAAGTCTCTGCTAACACCGTGCAGAGCGCTGTGCCCAATCTACAGAAACGTCTTGCGGTATCTCCTACAGGGAAAGTGCCAGGAGGGAATTGTCGAGCTTGTTCTCAGTGTCTCTGAGAATTGCTCTGATTATCCCTGTGACCTGTTTGCTAAGACTCTCCAGAGAGACATCCTCAAAACAAACACACATCTTGACATATCTCCCACATTGATCGCAGTGTCTCCAGAAACGGCATTCAAGGAGCCAGGACCTTTTCTCCCTACACTGTCCATTGAGTTGTCCTCAAAACCAATATACATCCTGCTATATCTCCCACATGGAAAGTGCCAGGAGGGAGAAGTGGGGATTATGTTTAGACTTTCTCGGAACTGCTTCAAATCAACTAGATATCTTTGTGCTGTAAATCTCCCAACAGCCAAACGCAAAAGCAGCAAACATCTCGCTGTATGTCCCACACCCAAAGTGCCAAGAGAGAGCTTGCTCTCCCTGTCTTTGAGTACTGTTTTCACTGTCCCGGTTACCTCTTTGCTAACGTTCTCTTCAGAGCTGCAGTGAAACCAGGAACCACGTGGAGAAGGCATCCACACTGAAAGTGCCTGGAGGGAACATTGGGGCTTCTTCTCAGTGTCTCTGACATAGGGTTTCACTGTCCGGGGAAAGTCTCTGCTAACACTGTGCAGAGCGCTGTGCCCAATATACAGAAACGTCTTGCGGTATCTCCTACAGGGAAAGTGCCAGGAGGGAATTGTCGAGCTTGTTCTCAGTGTCTCTCAGAATTGCTCTGATTATCTGTGTGACCTTTTTGCTAAGACTCTCCAGAGAGACGTCCTCAAAACAAACACACATCTTGACATATCTCTCACATTGATCGCAGTGTCTCCAGAAACGGCATTGAAGGAGCCAGGACCTTTTCTCCCTACACTGTCCATTGAGTTGTCCTCAAAACCAATATACATCCTGCTATATCTCCCACATGGAAAGTGCCAGGAGGGAGAAGTGGGGATTATGTTTAGACTTTCTCGGAACTGCTCCAAATCAACTAGATATCTTTGTGCTGTAAATCTCCCAACAGCCAAACGCAAAAGCAGCAAACATCTCGCTGCATGTCCCACACCCAAAGTGCCAAGAGAGAGCTTGCTCTCCCTGTCTTTGAGTACTGTTTTCACTGTCCCGGTTACCTCTTTGCTAACGTTCTCTTCAGAGCTGCAGTGAAACCAGGAACCACGTGGAGAAGGCACCCACACTGAAAGTGCCTGGAGGGAACATTGGGGCTTCTTCTCAGTGTCTCTGACATAGGGTTTCACTGTCCCGGGAAAGTCTCTGCTAACACCGTGCAGAGCGCTGTGCCCAATATACAGAAACGTCTTGCGGTATCTCCTACAGGGAAAGTGCCAGGAGGGAATTGTCGAGCTTGTTCTCAGTGTCTCTGAGAATTGCTCTGATTATCCCTGTGACCTCTTTGCTAAGACTCTCCAGAGAGCCGTCCTCAAAACAAACACACATCTTGACATATCTCCCACATTGATCGCAGTGTCTCCAGAAACGGCATTGAAGGAGCCAGGACCTTTTCTCCCTACACTGTCCATTGAGTTGTCCTCAAAACCAATATACATCCTGCTATATCTCCCACATGGAAAGTGCCAGGAGGGAGAAGTGGGGATTATGTTTAGACTTTCTCGGAACTGCTTCAAATCAACTAGATATCTTTGTGCTGTAAATCTCCCAACAGCCAAACGCAAAAGCAGCAAACATCTCGCTGCATGTCCCACATCCAAAGTGCCAAGAGAGAGCTTGCTCTCCCTGTCTTTGAGTACTGTTTTCACTGTCCCGGTTACCTCTTTGCTAACGTTCTCTTCAGAGCTGCAGTGAAACCAGGAACCACGTGGAGAAGGCACCCACACTGAAAGTGCCTGGAGGGAACATTGGGGCTTCTTCTCAGTGTCTCTGACATAGGGTTTCACTGTCCCGGGAAAGTCTCTGCTAACACCGTGCAGAGCGCTGTGCCCAATATACAGAAACGTCTTGCGGTATCTCCTACAGGGAAAGTGCCAGGAGGGAATTGTCGAGCTTGTTCTCAGTGTCTCTGAGAATTGCTCTGATTATCCCTGTGACCTCTTTGCTAAGACTCTCCAGAGAGCCGTCCTCAAAACAAACACACATCTTGACATATCTCCCACATTGATCGCAGTGTCTCCAGAAACGGCATTGAAGGAGCCAGGACCTTTTCTCCCTACACTGTCCATTGAGTTGTCCTCAAAACCAATATACATCCTGCTATATCTCCCACATGGAAAGTGCCAGGAGGGAGAAGTGGGGATTATGTTTAGACTTTCTCGGAACTGCTCCAAATCAACTAGATATCTTTGTGCTGTAAATCTCCCAACAGCCAAACGCAAAAGCAGCAAACATCTCGCTGCATGTCCCACACCCAAAGTGCCAAGAGAGAGCTTGCTCTCCCTGTCTTTGAGTACTGTTTTCACTGTCCCGGTTACCTCTTTGCTAACGTTCTCTTCAGAGCTGCAGTGAAACCAGGAACCACGTGGAGAAGGCACCCACACTGAAAGTGCCTGGAGGGAACATTGGGGCTTCTTCTCAGTGTCTCTGACATAGGGTTTCACTGTCCCGGGAAAGTCTCTGCTAACACCGTGCAGAGCGCTGTGCCCAATATACAGAAACGTCTTGCGGTATCTCCTACAGGGAAAGTGCCAGGAGGGAATTGTCGAGCTTGTTCTCAGTGTCTCTGAGAATTGCTCTGATTATCCCTGTGACCTCTTTGCTAAGACTCTCCAGAGAGCCGTCCTCAAAACAAACACACATCTTGACATATCTCCCACATTGATCGCAGTGTCTCCAGAAACGGCATTGAAGGAGCCAGGACCTTTTCTCCCTACACTGTCCATTGAGTTGTCCTCAAAACCAATATACATCCTGCTATATCTCCCACATGGAAAGTGCCAGGAGGGAGAAGTGGGGATTATGTTTAGACTTTCTCGGAACTGCTTCAAATCAACTAGATATCTTTGTGCTGTAAATCTCCCAACAGCCAAACGCAAAAGCAGCAAACATCTCGCTGCATGTCCCACATCCAAAGTGCCAAGAGAGAGCTTGCTCTCCCTGTCTTTGAGTACTGTTTTCACTGTCCCGGTTACCTCTTTGCTAACGTTCTCTTCAGAGCTGCAGTGAAACCAGGAACCACGTGGAGAAGGCACCCACACTGAAAGTGCCTGGAGGGAACATTGGGGCTTCTTCTCAGTGTCTCTGACATAGGGTTTCACTGTCCCGGGAAAGTCTCTGCTAACACCGTGCAGAGCGCTGTGCCCAATATACAGAAACGTCTTGCGGTATCTCCTACAGGGAAAGTGCCAGGAGGGAATTGTCGAGCTTGTTCTCAGTGTCTCTGAGAATTGCTCTGATTATCCCTGTGACCTCTTTGCTAAGACTCTCCAGAGAGCCGTCCTCAAAACAAACACACATCTTGACATATCTCCCACATTGATCGCAGTGTCTCCAGAAACGGCATTGAAGGAGCCAGGACCTTTTCTCCCTACACTGTCCATTGAGTTGTCCTCAAAACCAATATACATCCTGCTATATCTCCCACATGGAAAGTGCCAGGAGGGAGAAGTGGGGATTATGTTTAGACTTTCTCGGAACTGCTTCAAATCAACTAGATATCTTTGTGCTGTAAATCTCCCAACAGCCAAACGCAAAAGCAGCAAACATCTCGCTGCATGTCCCACATCCAAAGTGCCAAGAGAGAGCTTGCTCTCCCTGTCTTTGAGTACTGTTTTCACTGTCCCGGTTACCTCTTTGCTAACGTTCTCTTCAGAGCTGCAGTGAAACCAGGAACCACGTGGAGAAGGCACCCACACTGAAAGTGCCTGGAGGGAACATTGGGGCTTCTTCTCAGTGTCTCTGACATAGGGTTTCACTGTCCCGGGAAAGTCTCTGCTAACACTGTGCAGAGCGCTGTGCCCAATATACAGAAACGTCTTGCGGTATCTCCTACAGGGAAAGTGCCAGGAGGGAATTGTCGAGCTTGTTCTCAGTGTCTCTCAGAATTGCTCTGAATATCTGTGTGACCTTTTTGCTAAGACTCTCCAGAGAGACGTCCTCAAAACAAACACACATCTTGACATATCTCTCACATTGATCGCAGTGTCTCCAGAAACGGCATTGAAGGAGCCAGGACCTTTTCTCCCTACACTGTCCATTGAGTTGTCCTCAAAAGCAATATACATCCTGCTATATCTCCCACATGGAAAGTGCCAGGAGGGAGAAGTGGGGATTTTGTTTAGACTTTCTCGGAACTGCTTCAAATCAACTAGATATCTTTGTGCTGTAAATCTCCCAACAGCCAAACGCAAAAGCAGCAAACATCTCGCTGTATGTCCCACACCCAAAGTGCCAAGAGAGAGCTTGCTCTCCCTGTCTTTGAGTACTGTTTTCACTGTCCCGGTTACCTCTTTGCTAACGTTCTCTTCAGAGCTGCAGTGAAACCAGGAACCACGTGGAGAAGGCATCCACACTGAAAGTGCCTGGAGGGAACATTGGGGCTTCTTCTCAGTGTCTCTGACATAGGGTTTCACTGTCCGGGGAAAGTCTCTGCTAACACTGTGCAGAGCGCTGTGCCCAATATACAGAAACGTCTTGCGGTATCTCCTACAGGGAAAGTGCCAGGAGGGAATTGTCGAGCTTGTTCTCAGTGTCTCTCAGAATTGCTCTGATTATCTGTGTGACCTTTTTGCTAAGACTCTCCAGAGAGACGTCCTCAAAACAAACACACATCTTGACATATCTCTCACATTGATCGCAGTGTCTCCAGAAACGGCATTGAAGGAGCCAGGACCTTTTCTCCCTACACTGTCCATTGAGTTGTCCTCAAAACCAATATACATCCTGCTATATCTCCCACATGGAAAGTGCCAGGAGGGAGAAGTGGGGATTATGTTTAGACTTTCTCGGAACTGCTCCAAATCAACTAGATATCTTTGTGCTGTAAATCTCCCAACAGCCAAACGCAAAAGCAGCAAACATCTCGCTGCATGTCCCACACCCAAAGTGCCAAGAGAGAGCTTGCTCTCCCTGTCTTTGAGTACTGTTTTCACTGTCCCGGTTACCTCTTTGCTAACGTTCTCTTCAGAGCTGCAGTGAAACCAGGAACCACGTGGAGAAGGCACCCACACTGAAAGTGCCTGGAGGGAACATTGGGGCTTCTTCTCAGTGTCTCTGACATAGGGTTTCACTGTCCCGGGAAAGTCTCTGCTAACACCGTGCAGAGCGCTGTGCCCAATATACAGAAACGTCTTGTGGTATCTCCTACAGGGAAAGTGCCAGGAGGGAATTCTGGAGCTTGTTCTCAGTGTCTCTGAGAATTGCTCTGATTATCCCTGTGACCTCTTTGCTAAGACTCTCCAGAGAGCCGTCCTCAAAACAAACACACATCTTGACATATCTCCCACATTGATCGCAGTGTCTCCAGAAACGGCATTCAAGGAGCCAGGACCTTTTCTCCCTACACTGTCCATTGAGTTGTCCTCAAAACCAATATACATCCTGCTATATCTCCCACATGGAAAGTGCCAGGAGGGAGAAGTGGGGATTTTGTTTAGACTTTCTCGGAACTGCTTCAAATCAACTAGATATCTTTGTGCTGTAAATCTCCCAACAGCCAAACGCAAAAGCAGCAAACATCTCGCTGTATGTCCCACACCCAAAGTGCCAAGAGAGAGCTTGCTCTCCCTGTCTTTGAGTACTGTTTTCACTGTCCCGGTTACTTCTTTGCTAACGTTCTCTTCAGAGCTGCAGTGAAACCAGGAACCACGTGGAGAAGGCACCCACACTGAAAGTGCCTGGAGGGAACATTGGGGCTTCTTCTCAGTGTCTCTGACATAGGGTTTCACTGTCCCGGGAAAGTCTCTGCTAACACTGTGCAGAGCGCTGTGCCCAATCTACAGAAACGTCTTGCGGTAACTCCTACAGGGAAAGTGCCAGGAGGGAATTGTCGAGCTTGTTCTCAGTGTCTCTGAGAATTGCTCTGATTATCCCTGTGACCTGTTTGCTAAGACTCTCCAGAGAGACGTCCTCAAAACAAACACACATCTTGACATATCTCCCACATTGATCGCAGTGTCTCCAGAAACGGCATTCAAGGAGCCAGGACCTTTTCTCCCTACACTGTCCATTGAGTTGTCCTCAAAACCAATATACATCCTGCTATATCTCCCACATGGAAAGTGCCAGGAGGGAGAAGTGGCGATTATGTTTAGACTTTCTCGGAACTGCTTCAAATCAACTAGATATCTTTGTGCTGTAAATCTCCCAACAGCCAAACGCAAAAGCAGCAAACATCTCGCTGTATGTCCCACACCCAAAGTGCCAAGAGAGAGCTTGCTCTCCCTGTCTTTGAGTACTGTTTTCACTGTCCCGGTTACCTCTTTGCTAACGTTCTCTTCAGAGCTGCAGTGAAACCAGGAACCACGTGGAGAAGGCATCCACACTGAAAGTGCCTGGAGGGAACATTGGGGCTTCTTCTCAGTGTCTCTGACATAGGGTTTCACTGTCCCGGGAAAGTCTCTGCTAACACTGTGCAGAGCGCTGTGCCCAATCTACAGAAACGTCTTGCGGTATCTCCTACAGGGAAAGTGCCAGGAGGGAATTGTCGAGCTTGTTCTCAGTGTCTCTGAGAATTGCTCTGATTATCCCTGTGACCTCTTTGCTAAGACTCTCCAGAGAGCCGTCCTCAAAACAAACACACATCTTGACATATCTCCCACATTGATCGCAGTGTCTCCAGAAACGGCATTCAAGGAGCCAGGACCTTTTCTCCCTACACTGTCCATTGAGTTGTCCTCAAAACCAATATACATCCTGCTATATCTCCCACATGGAAAGTGCCAGGAGGGAGAAGTGGCGATTATGTTTAGACTTTCTCGGAACTGCTTCAAATCAACTAGATATCTTTGTGCTGTAAATCTCCCAACAGCCAAACGCAAAAGCAGCAAACATCTCGCTGCATGTCCCACATCCAAAGTGCCAAGAGAGAGCTTGCTCTCCCTGTCTTTGAGTACTGTTTTCACTGTCCCGGTTACCTCTTTGCTAACGTTCTCTTCAGAGCTGCAGTGAAACCAGGAACCACGTGGAGAAGGCACCCACACTGAAAGTGCCTGGAGGGAACATTGGGGCTTCTTCTCAGTGTCTCTGACATAGGGTTTCACTGTCCCGGGAAAGTCTCTGCTAACACTGTGCAGAGCGCTGTGCCCAATCTACAGAAACGTCTTGCGGTATCTCCTACAGGGAAAGTGCCAGGAGGGAATTCTGGAGCTTGTTCTCAGTGTCTCTGAGAATTGCTCTGATTATCCCTGTGACCTCTTTGCTAAGACTCTCCAGAGAGCCGTCCTCAAAACAAACACACATCTTGACATATCTCCCACATTGATCGCAGTGTCTCCAGAAACGGCATTCAAGGAGCCAGGACCTTTTCTCCCTACACTGTCCATTGAGTTGTCCTCAAAACCAATATACATCCTGCTATATCTCCCACATGGAAAGTGCCAGGAGGGAGAAGTGGGGATTATGTTTAGACTTTCTCGGAACTGCTTCAAATCAACTAGATATCTTTGTGCTGTAAATCTCCCAACAGCCAAACGCAAAAGCAGCAAACCTCTCGCTGTATGTCCCACATCCAAAGTGCCAAGAGAGAGCTTGCTCTCCCTGTCTTTGAGTACTGTTTTCACTGTCCCGGTTACCTCTTTGCTAACGTTCTCTTCAGAGCTGCAGTGAAACCAGGAACCACGTGGAGAAGGCACCCACACTGAAAGTGCCTGGAGGGAACATTGGGGCTTCTTCTCAGTGTCTCTGACATAGGGTTTCACTGTCCCGGGAAAGTCTCTGCTAACACTGTGCAGAGCGCTGTGCCCAATCTACAGAAACGTCTTGCGGTATCTCCTACAGGGAAAGTGCCAGGAGGGAATTGTCGAGCTTGTTCTCAGTGTCTCTGAGAATTGCTCTGATTATCCCTGTGACCTCTTTGCTAAGACTCTCCAGAGAGCCGTCCTCAAAACAAACACACATCTTGACATATCTCCCACATTGATCGCAGTGTCTCCAGAAACGGCATTCAAGGAGCCAGGACCTTTTCTCCCTACACTGTCCATTGAGTTGTCCTCAAAACCAATATACATCCTGCTATATCTCCCACATGGAAAGTGCCAGGAGGGAGAAGTGGGGATTATGTTTAGACTTTCTCGGAACTGCTTCAAATCAACTAGATATCTTTGTGCTGTAAATCTCCCAACAGCCAAACGCAAAAGCAGCAAACATCTCGCTGTATGTCCCACACCCAAAGTGCCAAGAGAGAGCTTGCTCTCCCTGTCTTTGAGTACTGTTTTCACTGTCCCGGTTACCTCTTTGCTAACGTTCTCTTCAGAGCTGCAGTGAAACCAGGAACCACGTGGAGAAGGCACCCACACTGAAAGTGCCTGGAGGGAACATTGGGGCTTCTTCTCAGTGTCTCTGACATAGGGTTTCACTGTCCCGGGAAAGTCTCTGCTAACACCGTGCAGAGCGCTGTGCCCAATCTACAGAAACGTCTTGCGGTATCTCCTACAGGGAAAGTGCCAGGAGGGAATTGTCGAGCTTGTTCTCAGTGTCTCTGAGAATTGCTCTGATTATCCCTGTGACCTGTTTGCTAAGACTCTCCAGAGAGACGTCCTCAAAACAAACACACATCTTGACATATCTCCCACATTGATCGCAGTGTCTCCAGAAACGGCATTCAAGGAGCCAGGACCTTTTCTCCCTACACTGTCCATTGAGTTGTCCTCAAAACCAATATACATCCTGCTATATCTCCCACATGGAAAGTGCCAGGAGGGAGAAGTGGGGATTATGTTTAGACTTTCTCGGAACTGCTTCAAATCAACTAGATATCTTTGTGCTGTAAATCTCCCAACAGCCAAACGCAAAAGCAGCAAACATCTCGCTGTATGTCCCACACCCAAAGTGCCAAGAGAGAGCTTGCTCTCCCTGTCTTTGAGTACTGTTTTCACTGTCCCGGTTACCTCTTTGCTAACGTTCTCTTCAGAGCTGCAGTGAAACCAGGAACCACGTGGAGAAGGCATCCACACTGAAAGTGCCTGGAGGGAACATTGGGGCTTCTTCTCAGTGTCTCTGACATAGGGTTTCACTGTCCCGGGAAAGTCTCTGCTAACACTGTGCAGAGCGCTGTGCCCAATCTACAGAAACGTCTTGCGGTATCTCCTACAGGGAAAGCGCCAGGAGGGAATTGTCGAGCTTGTTCTCAGTGTCTCTGAGAATTGCTCTCATTATCTGTGTGACCTCTTTGCTAAGACTCTCCAGAGAGCCGTCCTCAAAACAAACACACATCTTGACATATCTCCCACATTGATCGCAGTGTCTCCAGAAACGGCATTCAAGGAGCCAGGACCTTTTCTCCCTACACTGTCCATTGAGTTGTCCTCAAAACCAATATACATCCTGCTATATCTCCCACATGGAAAGTGCCAGGAGGGAGAAGTGGGGATTATGTTTAGACTTTCTCGGAACTGCTTCAAATCAACTAGATATCTTTGTGCTGTAAATCTCCCAACAGCCAAATGCAAAAGCAGCAAACATCTCGCTGTATGTCCCACACCCAAAGTGCCAAGAGAGAGCTTGCTCTCCCTGTCTTTGAGTACTGTTTTCACTGTCCCGGTTACCTCTTTGCTAACGTTCTCTTCAGAGCTGCAGTGAAACCAGGAACCACGTGGAGAAGGCATCCACACTGAAAGTGCCTGGAGGGAACATTGGGGCTTCTTCTCAGTGTCTCTGACATAGGGTTTCACTGTCCCGGGAAAGTCTCTGCTAACACTGTGCAGAGCGCTGTGCCCAATCTACAGAAACGTCTTGCGGTAACTCCTACAGGGAAAGTGCCAGGAGGGAATTGTCGAGCTTGTTCTCAGTGTCTCTGAGAATTGCTCTGATTATCCCTGTGACCTGTTTGCTAAGACTCTCCAGAGAGACGTCCTCAAAACAAACACACATCTTGACATATCTCCCACATTGATCGCAGTGTCTCCAGAAACGGCATTCAAGGAGCCAGGACCTTTTCTCCCTACACTGTCCATTGAGTTGTCCTCAAAACCAATATACATCCTGCTATATCTCCCACATGGAAAGTGCCAGGAGGGAGAAGTGGCGATTATGTTTAGACTTTCTCGGAACTGCTTCAAATCAACTAGATATCTTTGTGCTGTAAATCTCCCAACAGCCAAACGCAAAAGCAGCAAACATCTCGCTGTATGTCCCACACCCAAAGTGCCAAGAGAGAGCTTGCTCTCCCTGTCTTTGAGTACTGTTTTCACTGTCCCGGTTACCTCTTTGCTAACGTTCTCTTCAGAGCTGCAGTGAAACCAGGAACCACGTGGAGAAGGCATCCACACTGAAAGTGCCTGGAGGGAACATTGGGGCTTCTTCTCAGTGTCTCTGACATAGGGTTTCACTGTCCCGGGAAAGTCTCTGCTAACACTGTGCAGAGCGCTGTGCCCAATCTACAGAAACGTCTTGCGGTATCTCCTACAGGGAAAGTGCCAGGAGGGAATTGTCGAGCTTGTTCTCAGTGTCTCTGAGAATTGCTCTGATTATCCCTGTGACCTCTTTGCTAAGACTCTCCAGAGAGCCGTCCTCAAAACAAACACACATCTTGACATATCTCCCACATTGATCGCAGTGTCTCCAGAAACGGCATTCAAGGAGCCAGGACCTTTTCTCCCTACACTGTCCATTGAGTTGTCCTCAAAACCAATATACATCCTGCTATATCTCCCACATGGAAAGTGCCAGGAGGGAGAAGTGGCGATTATGTTTAGACTTTCTCGGAACTGCTTCAAATCAACTAGATATCTTTGTGCTGTAAATCTCCCAACAGCCAAACGCAAAAGCAGCAAACATCTCGCTGCATGTCCCACATCCAAAGTGCCAAGAGAGAGCTTGCTCTCCCTGTCTTTGAGTACTGTTTTCACTGTCCCGGTTACCTCTTTGCTAACGTTCTCTTCAGAGCTGCAGTGAAACCAGGAACCACGTGGAGAAGGCACCCACACTGAAAGTGCCTGGAGGGAACATTGGGGCTTCTTCTCAGTGTCTCTGACATAGGGTTTCACTGTCCCGGGAAAGTCTCTGCTAACACTGTGCAGAGCGCTGTGCCCAATCTACAGAAACGTCTTGCGGTATCTCCTACAGGGAAAGTGCCAGGAGG
Source organism: Chroicocephalus ridibundus (assembly GCF_963924245.1). NCBI lineage: Eukaryota > Metazoa > Chordata > Aves > Charadriiformes > Laridae > Chroicocephalus > Chroicocephalus ridibundus. The sequence continues at coordinate 140,832 of NW_026961336.1, forward strand.
GAATTCTGGAGCTTGTTCTCAGTGTCTCTCAGAATTGCTCTGATTATCTGTGTGACCTCTTTGCTAAGACTCTCCAGAGAGACGTCCTCAAAACAAACACACATCTTGACATATCTCCCACATTGATCGCAGTGTCTCCAGAAACGGCATTCAAGGAGCCAGGACCTTTTCTCCCTACACTGTCCATTGAGTTGTCCTCAAAACCAATATACATCCTGCTATATCTCCCACATGGAAAGTGCCAGGAGGGAGAAGTGGGGATTATGTTTAGACTTTCTCGGAACTGCTTCAAATCAACTAGATATCTTTGTGCTGTAAATCTCCCAACAGCCAAACGCAAAAGCAGCAAACCTCTCGCTGTATGTCCCACATCCAAAGTGCCAAGAGAGAGCTTGCTCTCCCTGTCTTTGAGTACTGTTTTCACTGTCCCGGTTACCTCTTTGCTAACGTTCTCTTCAGAGCTGCAGTGAAACCAGGAACCACGTGGAGAAGGCACCCACACTGAAAGTGCCTGGAGGGAACATTGGGGCTTCTTCTCAGTGTCTCTGACATAGGGTTTCACTGTCCCGGGAAAGTCTCTGCTAACACTGTGCAGAGCGCTGTGCCCAATCTACAGAAACGTCTTGCGGTATCTCCTACAGGGAAAGTGCCAGGAGGGAATTGTCGAGCTTGTTCTCAGTGTCTCTGAGAATTGCTCTGATTATCCCTGTGACCTCTTTGCTAAGACTCTCCAGAGAGCCGTCCTCAAAACAAACACACATCTTGACATATCTCCCACATTGATCGCAGTGTCTCCAGAAACGGCATTCAAGGAGCCAGGACCTTTTCTCCCTACACTGTCCATTGAGTTGTCCTCAAAACCAATATACATCCTGCTATATCTCCCACATGGAAAGTGCCAGGAGGGAGAAGTGGGGATTATGTTTAGACTTTCTCGGAACTGCTTCAAATCAACTAGATATCTTTGTGCTGTAAATCTCCCAACAGCCAAACGCAAAAGCAGCAAACATCTCGCTGTATGTCCCACACCCAAAGTGCCAAGAGAGAGCTTGCTCTCCCTGTCTTTGAGTACTGTTTTCACTGTCCCGGTTACCTCTTTGCTAACGTTCTCTTCAGAGCTGCAGTGAAACCAGGAACCACGTGGAGAAGGCACCCACACTGAAAGTGCCTGGAGGGAACATTGGGGCTTCTTCTCAGTGTCTCTGACATAGGGTTTCACTGTCCCGGGAAAGTCTCTGCTAACACCGTGCAGAGCGCTGTGCCCAATCTACAGAAACGTCTTGCGGTATCTCCTACAGGGAAAGTGCCAGGAGGGAATTGTCGAGCTTGTTCTCAGTGTCTCTGAGAATTGCTCTGATTATCCCTGTGACCTGTTTGCTAAGACTCTCCAGAGAGACGTCCTCAAAACAAACACACATCTTGACATATCTCCCACATTGATCGCAGTGTCTCCAGAAACGGCATTCAAGGAGCCAGGACCTTTTCTCCCTACACTGTCCATTGAGTTGTCCTCAAAACCAATATACATCCTGCTATATCTCCCACATGGAAAGTGCCAGGAGGGAGAAGTGGGGATTATGTTTAGACTTTCTCGGAACTGCTTCAAATCAACTAGATATCTTTGTGCTGTAAATCTCCCAACAGCCAAACGCAAAAGCAGCAAACATCTCGCTGTATGTCCCACACCCAAAGTGCCAAGAGAGAGCTTGCTCTCCCTGTCTTTGAGTACTGTTTTCACTGTCCCGGTTACCTCTTTGCTAACGTTCTCTTCAGAGCTGCAGTGAAACCAGGAACCACGTGGAGAAGGCATCCACACTGAAAGTGCCTGGAGGGAACATTGGGGCTTCTTCTCAGTGTCTCTGACATAGGGTTTCACTGTCCCGGGAAAGTCTCTGCTAACACTGTGCAGAGCGCTGTGCCCAATCTACAGAAACGTCTTGCGGTATCTCCTACAGGGAAAGCGCCAGGAGGGAATTGTCGAGCTTGTTCTCAGTGTCTCTGAGAATTGCTCTCATTATCTGTGTGACCTCTTTGCTAAGACTCTCCAGAGAGCCGTCCTCAAAACAAACACACATCTTGACATATCTCCCACATTGATCGCAGTGTCTCCAGAAACGGCATTCAAGGAGCCAGGACCTTTTCTCCCTACACTGTCCATTGAGTTGTCCTCAAAACCAATATACATCCTGCTATATCTCCCACATGGAAAGTGCCAGGAGGGAGAAGTGGGGATTATGTTTAGACTTTCTCGGAACTGCTTCAAATCAACTAGATATCTTTGTGCTGTAAATCTCCCAACAGCCAAATGCAAAAGCAGCAAACATCTCGCTGTATGTCCCACACCCAAAGTGCCAAGAGAGAGCTTGCTCTCCCTGTCTTTGAGTACTGTTTTCACTGTCCCGGTTACCTCTTTGCTAACGTTCTCTTCAGAGCTGCAGTGAAACCAGGAACCACGTGGAGAAGGCATCCACACTGAAAGTGCCTGGAGGGAACATTGGGGCTTCTTCTCAGTGTCTCTGACATAGGGTTTCACTGTCCCGCGAAAGTCTCTGCTAACACTGTGCAGAGCGCTGTGCCCAATCTACAGAAACGTCTTGCGGTAACTCCTACAGGGAAAGTGCCAGGAGGGAATTGTCGAGCTTGTTCTCAGTGTCTCTGAGAATTGCTCTGATTATCCCTGTGACCTGTTTGCTAAGACTCTCCAGAGAGACGTCCTCAAAACAAACACACATCTTGACATATCTCCCACATTGATCGCAGTGTCTCCAGAAACGGCATTCAAGGAGCCAGGACCTTTTCTCCCTACACTGTCCATTGAGTTGTCCTCAAAACCAATATACATCCTGCTATATCTCCCACATGGAAAGTGCCAGGAGGGAGAAGTGGCGATTATGTTTAGACTTTCTCGGAACTGCTTCAAATCAACTAGATATCTTTGTGCTGTAAATCTCCCAACAGCCAAACGCAAAAGCAGCAAACATCTCGCTGTATGTCCCACACCCAAAGTGCCAAGAGAGAGCTTGCTCTCCCTGTCTTTGAGTACTGTTTTCACTGTCCCGGTTACCTCTTTGCTAACGTTCTCTTCAGAGCTGCAGTGAAACCAGGAACCACGTGGAGAAGGCATCCACACTGAAAGTGCCTGGAGGGAACATTGGGGCTTCTTCTCAGTGTCTCTGACATAGGGTTTCACTGTCCCGGGAAAGTCTCTGCTAACACTGTGCAGAGCGCTGTGCCCAATCTACAGAAACGTCTTGCGGTATCTCCTACAGGGAAAGTGCCAGGAGGGAATTGTCGAGCTTGTTCTCAGTGTCTCTGAGAATTGCTCTGATTATCCCTGTGACCTCTTTGCTAAGACTCTCCAGAGAGCCGTCCTCAAAACAAACACACATCTTGACATATCTCCCACATTGATCGCAGTGTCTCCAGAAACGGCATTCAAGGAGCCAGGACCTTTTCTCCCTACACTGTCCATTGAGTTGTCCTCAAAACCAATATACATCCTGCTATATCTCCCACATGGAAAGTGCCAGGAGGGAGAAGTGGCGATTATGTTTAGACTTTCTCGGAACTGCTTCAAATCAACTAGATATCTTTGTGCTGTAAATCTCCCAACAGCCAAACGCAAAAGCAGCAAACATCTCGCTGCATGTCCCACATCCAAAGTGCCAAGAGAGAGCTTGCTCTCCCTGTCTTTGAGTACTGTTTTCACTGTCCCGGTTACCTCTTTGCTAACGTTCTCTTCAGAGCTGCAGTGAAACCAGGAACCACGTGGAGAAGGCACCCACACTGAAAGTGCCTGGAGGGAACATTGGGGCTTCTTCTCAGTGTCTCTGACATAGGGTTTCACTGTCCCGGGAAAGTCTCTGCTAACACTGTGCAGAGCGCTGTGCCCAATCTACAGAAACGTCTTGCGGTATCTCCTACAGGGAAAGTGCCAGGAGGGAATTCTGGAGCTTGTTCTCAGTGTCTCTCAGAATTGCTCTGATTATCTGTGTGACCTCTTTGCTAAGACTCTCCAGAGAGACGTCCTCAAAACAAACACACATCTTGACATATCTCCCACATTGATCGCAGTGTCTCCAGAAACGGCATTCAAGGAGCCAGGACCTTTTCTCCCTACACTGTCCATTGAGTTGTCCTCAAAACCAATATACATCCTGCTATATCTCCCACATGGAAAGTGCCAGGAGGGAGAAGTGGGGATTATGTTTAGACTTTCTCGGAACTGCTTCAAATCAACTAGATATCTTTGTGCTGTAAATCTCCCAACAGCCAAACGCAAAAGCAGCAAACCTCTCGCTGTATGTCCCACATCCAAAGTGCCAAGAGAGAGCTTGCTCTCCCTGTCTTTGAGTACTGTTTTCACTGTCCCGGTTACCTCTTTGCTAACGTTCTCTTCAGAGCTGCAGTGAAACCAGGAACCACGTGGAGAAGGCACCCACACTGAAAGTGCCTGGAGGGAACATTGGGGCTTCTTCTCAGTGTCTCTGACATAGGGTTTCACTGTCCCGGGAAAGTCTCTGCTAACACTGTGCAGAGCGCTGTGCCCAATCTACAGAAACGTCTTGCGGTATCTCCTACAGGGAAAGTGCCAGGAGGGAATTGTCGAGCTTGTTCTCAGTGTCTCTGAGAATTGCTCTGATTATCCCTGTGACCTCTTTGCTAAGACTCTCCAGAGAGCCGTCCTCAAAACAAACACACATCTTGACATATCTCCCACATTGATCGCAGTGTCTCCAGAAACGGCATTCAAGGAGCCAGGACCTTTTCTCCCTACACTGTCCATTGAGTTGTCCTCAAAACCAATATACATCCTGCTATATCTCCCACATGGAAAGTGCCAGGAGGGAGAAGTGGGGATTATGTTTAGACTTTCTCGGAACTGCTTCAAATCAACTAGATATCTTTGTGCTGTAAATCTCCCAACAGCCAAACGCAAAAGCAGCAAACATCTCGCTGTATGTCCCACACCCAAAGTGCCAAGAGAGAGCTTGCTCTCCCTGTCTTTGAGTACTGTTTTCACTGTCCCGGTTACCTCTTTGCTAACGTTCTCTTCAGAGCTGCAGTGAAACCAGGAACCACGTGGAGAAGGCACCCACACTGAAAGTGCCTGGAGGGAACATTGGGGCTTCTTCTCAGTGTCTCTGACATAGGGTTTCACTGTCCCGGGAAAGTCTCTGCTAACACCGTGCAGAGCGCTGTGCCCAATCTACAGAAACGTCTTGCGGTATCTCCTACAGGGAAAGTGCCAGGAGGGAATTGTCGAGCTTGTTCTCAGTGTCTCTGAGAATTGCTCTGATTATCCCTGTGACCTGTTTGCTAAGACTCTCCAGAGAGACGTCCTCAAAACAAACACACATCTTGACATATCTCCCACATTGATCGCAGTGTCTCCAGAAACGGCATTCAAGGAGCCAGGACCTTTTCTCCCTACACTGTCCATTGAGTTGTCCTCAAAACCAATATACATCCTGCTATATCTCCCACATGGAAAGTGCCAGGAGGGAGAAGTGGGGATTATGTTTAGACTTTCTCGGAACTGCTTCAAATCAACTAGATATCTTTGTGCTGTAAATCTCCCAACAGCCAAACGCAAAAGCAGCAAACATCTCGCTGTATGTCCCACACCCAAAGTGCCAAGAGAGAGCTTGCTCTCCCTGTCTTTGAGTACTGTTTTCACTGTCCCGGTTACCTCTTTGCTAACGTTCTCTTCAGAGCTGCAGTGAAACCAGGAACCACGTGGAGAAGGCATCCACACTGAAAGTGCCTGGAGGGAACATTGGGGCTTCTTCTCAGTGTCTCTGACATAGGGTTTCACTGTCCCGGGAAAGTCTCTGCTAACACTGTGCAGAGCGCTGTGCCCAATCTACAGAAACGTCTTGCGGTATCTCCTACAGGGAAAGCGCCAGGAGGGAATTGTCGAGCTTGTTCTCAGTGTCTCTGAGAATTGCTCTGATTATCTGTGTGACCTCTTTGCTAAGACTCTCCAGAGAGCCGTCCTCAAAACAAACACACATCTTGACATATCTCCCACATTGATCGCAGTGTCTCCAGAAACGGCATTCAAGGAGCCAGGACCTTTTCTCCCTACACTGTCCATTGAGTTGTCCTCAAAACCAATATACATCCTGCTATATCTCCCACATGGAAAGTGCCAGGAGGGAGAAGTGGGGATTATGTTTAGACTTTCTCGGAACTGCTTCAAATCAACTAGATATCTTTGTGCTGTAAATCTCCCAACAGCCAAACGCAAAAGCAGCAAACATCTCGCTGTATGTCCCACACCCAAAGTGCCAAGAGAGAGCTTGCTCTCCCTGTCTTTGAGTACTGTTTTCACTGTCCCGGTTACCTCTTTGCTAACGTTCTCTTCAGAGCTGCAGTGAAACCAGGAACCACGTGGAGAAGGCACCCACACTGAAAGTGCCTGGAGGGAACATTGGGGCTTCTTCTCAGTGTCTCTGACATAGGGTTTCACTGTCCCGGGAAAGTCTCTGCTAACACCGTGCAGAGCGCTGTGCCCAATCTACAGAAACGTCTTGCGGTATCTCCTACAGGGAAAGTGCCAGGAGGGAATTGTCGAGCTTGTTCTCAGTGTCTCTGAGAATTGCTCTGATTATCCCTGTGACCTGTTTGCTAAGACTCTCCAGAGAGACGTCCTCAAAACAAACACACATCTTGACATATCTCCCACATTGATCGCAGTGTCTCCAGAAACGGCATTCAAGGAGCCAGGACCTTTTCTCCCTACACTGTCCATTGAGTTGTCCTCAAAACCAATATACATCCTGCTATATCTCCCACATGGAAAGTGCCAGGAGGGAGAAGTGGGGATTATGTTTAGACTTTCTCGGAACTGCTTCAAATCAACTAGATATCTTTGTGCTGTAAATCTCCCAACAGCCAAACGCAAAAGCAGCAAACATCTCGCTGTATGTCCCACACCCAAAGTGCCAAGAGAGAGCTTGCTCTCCCTGTCTTTGAGTACTGTTTTCACTGTCCCGGTTACCTCTTTGCTAACGTTCTCTTCAGAGCTGCAGTGAAACCAGGAACCACGTGGAGAAGGCATCCACACTGAAAGTGCCTGGAGGGAACATTGGGGCTTCTTCTCAGTGTCTCTGACATAGGGTTTCACTGTCCCGGGAAAGTCTCTGCTAACACTGTGCAGAGCGCTGTGCCCAATCTACAGAAACGTCTTGCGGTATCTCCTACAGGGAAAGCGCCAGGAGGGAATTGTCGAGCTTGTTCTCAGTGTCTCTGAGAATTGCTCTGATTATCTGTGTGACCTCTTTGCTAAGACTCTCCAGAGAGCCGTCCTCAAAACAAACACACATCTTGACATATCTCCCACATTGATCGCAGTGTCTCCAGAAACGGCATTCAAGGAGCCAGGACCTTTTCTCCCTACACTGTCCATTGAGTTGTCCTCAAAACCAATATACATCCTGCTATATCTCCCACATGGAAAGTGCCAGGAGGGAGAAGTGGGGATTATGTTTAGACTTTCTCGGAACTGCTTCAAATCAACTAGATATCTTTGTGCTGTAAATCTCCCAACAGCCAAACGCAAAAGCAGCAAACATCTCGCTGTATGTCCCACACCCAAAGTGCCAAGAGAGAGCTTGCTCTCCCTGTCTTTGAGTACTGTTTTCACTGTCCCGGTTACCTCTTTGCTAACGTTCTCTTCAGAGCTGCAGTGAAACCAGGAACCACGTGGAGAAGGCATCCACACTGAAAGTGCCTGGAGGGAACATTGGGGCTTCTTCTCAGTGTCTCTGACATAGGGTTTCACTGTCCCGGGAAAGTCTCTGCTAACACTGTGCAGAGCGCTGTGCCCAATCTACAGAAACGTCTTGCGGTATCTCCTACAGGGAAAGCGCCAGGAGGGAATTGTCGAGCTTGTTCTCAGTGTCTCTGAGAATTGCTCTGATTATCTGTGTGACCTCTTTGCTAAGACTCTCCAGAGAGCCGTCCTCAAAACAAACACACATCTTGACATATCTCCCACATTGATCGCAGTGTCTCCAGAAACGGCATTCAAGGAGCCAGGACCTTTTCTCCCTACACTGTCCATTGAGTTGTCCTCAAAACCAATATACATCCTGCTATATCTCCCACATGGAAAGTGCCAGGAGGGAGAAGTGGGGATTATGTTTAGACTTTCTCGGAACTGCTTCAAATCAACTAGATATCTTTGTGCTGTAAATCTCCCAACAGCCAAACGCAAAAGCAGCAAACATCTCGCTGTATGTCCCACATCCAAAGTGCCAAGAGAGAGCTTGCTCTCCCTGTCTTTGAGTACTGTTTTCACTGTCCCGGTTACCTCTTTGCTAACGTTCTCTTCAGAGCTGCAGTGAAACCAGGAACCACGTGGAGAAGGCACCCACACTGAAAGTGCCTGGAGGGAACATTGGGGCTTCTTCTCAGTGTCTCTGACATAGGGTTTCACTGTCCCGGGAAAGTCTCTGCTAACACTGTGCAGAGCGCTGTGCCCAATCTACAGAAACGTCTTGTGGTATCTCCTACAGGGAAAGTGCCAGGAGGGAATTGTCGAGCTTGTTCTCAGTGTCTCTGAGAATTGCTCTGATTATCCCTGTGACCTCTTTGCTAAGACTCTCCAGAGAGCCGTCCTCAAAACAAACACACATCTTGACATATCTCCCACATTGATCGCAGTGTCTCCAGAAACGGCATTCAAGGAGCCAGGACCTTTTCTCCCTACACTGTCCATTGAGTTGTCCTCAAAACCAATATACATCCTGCTATATCTCCCACATGGAAAGTGCCAGGAGGGAGAAGTGGGGATTTTGTTTAGACTTTCTCGGAACTGCTTCAAATCAACTAGATATCTTTGTGCTGTAAATCTCCCAACAGCCAAACGCAAAAGCAGCAAACATCTCGCTGTATGTCCCACACCCAAAGTGCCAAGAGAGAGCTTGCTCTCCCTGTCTTTGAGTACTGTTTTCACTGTCCCGGTTACCTCTTTGCTAACGTTCTCTTCAGAGCTGCAGTGAAACCAGGAACCACGTGGAGAAGGCACCCACACTGAAAGTGCCTGGAGGGAACATTGGGGCTTCTTCTCAGTGTCTCTGACATAGGGTTTCACTGTCCCGCGAAAGTCTCTGCTAACACCGTGCAGAGCGCTGTGCCCAATCTACAGAAACGTCTTGCGGTATCTCCTACAGGGAAAGTGCCAGGAGGGAATTGTCGAGCTTGTTCTCAGTGTCTCTGAGAATTGCTCTGATTATCTGTGTGACCTGTTTGCTAAGACTCTCCAGAGAGACGTCCTCAAAACAAACACACATCTTGACATATCTCCCACATTGATCGCAGTGTCTCCAGAAACGGCATTCAAGGAGCCAGGACCTTTTCTCCCTACACTGTCCATTGAGTTGTCCTCAAAACCAATATACATCCTGCTATATCTCCCACATGGAAAGTGCCAGGAGGGAGAAGTGGCGATTATGTTTAGAAGTTCTCGGAACTGCTTCAAATCAACTAGATATCTTTGTGCTGTAAATCTCCCAACAGCCAAACGCAAAAGCAGCAAACATCTCGCTGTATGTCCCACACCCAAAGTGCCAAGAGAGAGCTTGCTCTCCCTGTCTTTGAGTACTGTTTTCACTGTCCCGGTTACCTCTTTGCTAACGTTCTCTTCAGAGCTGCAGTGAAACCAGGAACCACGTGGAGAAGGCACCCACACTGAAAGTGCCTGGAGGGAACATTGGGGCTTCTTCTCAGTGTCTCTGACATAGGGTTTCACTGTCCCGGGAAAGTCTCTGCTAACACTGTGCAGAGCGCTGTGCCCAATCTACAGAAACGTCTTGCGGTATCTCCTACAGGGAAAGTGCCAGGAGGGAATTGTCGAGCTTGTTCTCAGTGTCTCTGAGAATTGCTCTGATTATCCCTGTGACCTCTTTGCTAAGACTCTCCAGAGAGCCGTCCTCAAAACAAACACACATCTTGACATATCTCCCACATTGATCGCAGTGTCTCCAGAAACGGCATTCAAGGAGCCAGGACCTTTTCTCCCTACACTGTCCATTGAGTTGTCCTCAAAACCAATATACATCCTGCTATATCTCCCACATGGAAAGTGCCAGGAGGGAGAAGTGGGGATTATGTTTAGACTTTCTCGGAACTGCTTCAAATCAACTAGATATCTTTGTGCTGTAAATCTCCCAACAGCCAAACGCAAAAGCAGCAAACATCTCGCTGTATGTCCCACATCCAAAGTGCCAAGAGAGAGCTTGCTCTCCCTGTCTTTGAGTACTGTTTTCACTGTCCCGGTTACCTCTTTGCTAACGTTCTCTTCAGAGCTGCAGTGAAACCAGGAACCACGTGGAGAAGGCACCCACACTGAAAGTGCCTGGAGGGAACATTGGGGCTTCTTCTCAGTGTCTCTGACATAGGGTTTCACTGTCCCGGGAAAGTCTCTGCTAACACTGTGCAGAGCGCTGTGCCCAATCTACAGAAACGTCTTGTGGTATCTCCTACAGGGAAAGTGCCAGGAGGGAATTGTCGAGCTTGTTCTCAGTGTCTCTCAGAATTGCTCTGAATATCTGTGTGACCTTTTTGCTAAGACTCTCCAGAGAGACGTCCTCAAAACAAACACACATCTTGACATATCTCCCACATTGATCGCAGTGTCTCCAGAAACGGCATTCAAGGAGCCAGGACCTTTTCTCCCTACACTGTCCATTGAGTTGTCCTCAAAACCAATATACATCCTGCTATATCTCCCACATGGAAAGTGCCAGGAGGGAGAAGTGGGGATTATGTTTAGACTTTCTCGGAACTGCTCCAAATCAACTAGATATCTTTGTGCTGTAAATCTCCCAACAGCCAAACGCAAAAGCAGCAAACATCTCGCTGTATGTCCCACACCCAAAGTGCCAAGAGAGAGCTTGCTCTCCCTGTCTTTGAGTACTGTTTTCACTGTCCCGGTTACCTCTTTGCTAACGTTCTCTTCAGAGCTGCAGTGAAACCAGGAACCACGTGGAGAAGGCACCCACACTGAAAGTGCCTGGAGGGAACATTGGGGCTTCTTCTCAGTGTCTCTGACATAGGGTTTCACTGTCCCGGGAAAGTCTCTGCTAACACCGTGCAGAGCGCTGTGCCCAATATACAGAAACGTCTTGCGGTATCTCCTACAGGGAAAGTGCCAGGAGGGAATTGTCGAGCTTGTTCTCAGTGTCTCTGAGAATTGCTCTGATTATCCCTGTGACCTCTTTGCTAAGACTCTCCAGAGAGCCGTCCTCAAAACAAACACACATCTTGACATATCTCCCACATTGATCGCAGTGTCTCCAGAAACGGCATTCAAGGAGCCAGGACCTTTTCTCCCTACACTGTCCATTGAGTTGTCCTCAAAACCAATATACATCCTGCTATATCTCCCACATGGAAAGTGCCAGGAGGGAGAAGTGGGGATTTTGTTTAGACTTTCTCGGAACTGCTTCAAATCAACTAGATATCTTTGTGCTGTAAATCTCCCAACAGCCAAACGCAAAAGCAGCAAACATCTCGCTGTATGTCCCACACCCAAAGTGCCAAGAGAGAGCTTGCTCTCCCTGTCTTTGAGTACTGTTTTCACTGTCCCGGTTACCTCTTTGCTAACGTTCTCTTCAGAGCTGCAGTGAAACCAGGAACCACGTGGAGAAGGCACCCACACTGAAAGTGCCTGGAGGGAACATTGGGGCTTCTTCTCAGTGTCTCTGACATAGGGTTTCACTGTCCCGCGAAAGTCTCTGCTAACACCGTGCAGAGCGCTGTGCCCAATCTACAGAAACGTCTTGCGGTATCTCCTACAGGGAAAGTGCCAGGAGGGAATTGTCGAGCTTGTTCTCAGTGTCTCTGAGAATTGCTCTGATTATCTGTGTGACCTGTTTGCTAAGACTCTCCAGAGAGACGTCCTCAAAACAAACACACATCTTGACATATCTCCCACATTGATCGCAGTGTCTCCAGAAACGGCATTCAAGGAGCCAGGACCTTTTCTCCCTACACTGTCCATTGAGTTGTCCTCAAAACCAATATACATCCTGCTATATCTCCCAAATGGAAAGTGCCAGGAGGGAGAAGTGGCGATTATGTTTAGAAGTTCTCGGAACTGCTTCAAATCAACTAGATATCTTTGTGCTGTAAATCTCCCAACAGCCAAACGCAAAAGCAGCAAACATCTCGCTGTATGTCCCACACCCAAAGTGCCAAGAGAGAGCTTGCTCTCCCTGTCTTTGAGTACTGTTTTCACTGTCCCGGTTACCTCTTTGCTAACGTTCTCTTCAGAGCTGCAGTGAAACCAGGAACCACGTGGAGAGGGCACCCACACTGAAAGTGCCTGGAGGGAACATTGGGGCTTCTTCTCAGTGTCTCTGACATAGGGTTTCACTGTCCCGGGAAAGTCTCTGCTAACACTGTGCAGAGCGCTGTGCCCAATCTACAGAAACGTCTTGTGGTATCTCCTACAGGGAAAGTGCCAGGAGGGAATTGTCGAGCTTGTTCTCAGTGTCTCTGAGAATTGCTCTGATTATCCCTGTGACCTCTTTGCTAAGACTCTCCAGAGAGCCGTCCTCAAAACAAACACACATCTTGACATATCTCCCACATTGATCGCAGTGTCTCCAGAAACGGCATTCAAGGAGCCAGGACCTTTTCTCCCTACACTGTCCATTGAGTTGTCCTCAAAACCAATATACATCCTGCTATATCTCCCACATGGAAAGTGCCAGGAGGGAGAAGTGGGGATTATGTTTAGACTTTCTCGGAACTGCTTCAAATCAACTAGATATCTTTGTGCTGTAAATCTCCCAACAGCCAAACGCAAAAGCAGCAAACATCTCGCTGTATGTCCCACATCCAAAGTGCCAAGAGAGAGCTTGCTCTCCCTGTCTTTGAGTACTGTTTTCACTGTCCCGGTTACCTCTTTGCTAACGTTCTCTTCAGAGCTGCAGTGAAACCAGGAACCACGTGGAGAAGGCACCCACACTGAAAGTGCCTGGAGGGAACATTGGGGCTTCTTCTCAGTGTCTCTGACATAGGGTTTCACTGTCCCGGGAAAGTCTCTGCTAACACCCTGCAGAGCGCTGTGCCCAATCTACAGAAACGTCTTGCGGTATCTCCTACAGGGAAAGTGCCAGGAGGGAATTGTCGAGCTTGTTCTCAGTGTCTCTCAGAATTGCTCTGAATATCTGTGTGACCTTTTTGCTAAGACTCTCCAGAGACACGTCCTCAAAACAAACACACATCTTGACATATCTCCCACATTGATCGCAGTGTCTCCAGAAACGGCATTGAAGGAGCCAGGACCTTTTCTCCCTACACTGTCCATTGAGTTGTCCTCAAAACCAATATACATCCTGCTATATCTCCCACATGGAAAGTGCCAGGAGGGAGAAGTGGGGATTATGTTTAGACTTTCTCGGAACTGCTCCAAATCAACTAGATATCTTTGTGCTGTAAATCTCCCAACAGCCAAACGCAAAAGCAGCAAACATCTCGCTGTATGTCCCACACCCAAAGTGCCAAGAGAGAGCTTGCTCTCCCTGTCTTTGAGTACTGTTTTCACTGTCCCGGTTACCTCTTTGCTAACGTTCTCTTCAGAGCTGCAGTGAAACCAGGAACCATGTGGAGAAGGCACCCACACTGAAAGTGCCTGGAGGGAACATTGGGGCTTCTTCTCAGTGTCTCTGACATAGGGTTTCACTGTCCCGGGAAAGTCTCTGCTAACACCGTGCAGAGCGCTGTGCCCAATATACAGAAACGTCTTGCGGTATCTCCTACAGGGAAAGTGCCAGGAGGGAATTGTCGAGCTTGTTCTCAGTGTCTCTGAGAATTGCTCTGATTATCCCTGTGACCTCTTTGCTAAGACTCTCCAGAGAGCCGTCCTCAAAACAAACACACATCTTGACATATCTCCCACATTGATCGCAGTGTCTCCAGAAACGGCATTCAAGGAGCCAGGACCTTTTCTCCCTACACTGTCCATTGAGTTGTCCTCAAAACCAATATACATCCTGCTATATCTCCCACATGGAAAGTGCCAGGAGGGAGAAGTGGGGATTTTGTTTAGACTTTCTCGGAACTGCTTCAAATCAACTAGATATCTTTGTGCTGTAAATCTCCCAACAGCCAAACGCAAAAGCAGCAAACATCTCGCTGCATGTCCCACATCCAAAGTGCCAAGAGAGAGCTTGCTCTCCCTGTCTTTGAGTACTGTTTTCACTGCCCCGGTTACCTCTTTGCTAACGTTCTCTTCAGAGCTGCAGTGAAACCAGGAACCACGTGGAGAAGGCACCCACACTGAAAGTGCCTGGAGGGAACATTGGGGCTTCTTCTCAGTGTCTCTGACATAGGGTTTCACTGTCCCGGGAAAGTCTCTGCTAACACTGTGCAGAGCGCTGTGCCCAATCTACAGAAACGTCTTGCGGTATCTCCTACAGGGAAAGTGCCAGGAGGGAATTGTCGAGCTTGTTCTCAGTGTCTCTGAGAATTGCTCTGATTATCTGTGTGACCTCTTTGCTAAGACTCTCCAGAGAGCCGTCCTCAAAACAAACACACATCTTGACATATCTCCCACATTGATCGCAGTGTCTCCAGAAACGGCATTCAAGGAGCCAGGACCTTTTCTCCCTACACTGTCCATTGAGTTGTCCTCAAAACCAATATACATCCTGCTATATCTCCCACATGGAAAGTGCCAGGAGGGAGAAGTGGCGATTATGTTTAGAAGTTCTCGGAACTGCTTCAAATCAACTAGATATCTTTGTGCTGTAAATCTCCCAACAGCCAAACGCAAAAGCAGCAAACATCTCGCTGTATGTCCCACACCCAAAGTGCCAAGAGAGAGCTTGCTCTCCCTGTCTTTGAGTACTGTTTTCACTGTCCCGGTTACCTCTTTGCTAACGTTCTCTTCAGAGCTGCAGTGAAACCAGGAACCACGTGGAGAAGGCACCCACACTGAAAGTGCCTGGAGGGAACATTGGGGCTTCTTCTCAGTGTCTCTGACATAGGGTTTCACTGTCCCGGGAAAGTCTCTGCTAACACTGTGCAGAGCGCTGTGCCCAATCTACAGAAACGTCTTGCGGTATCTCCTACAGGGAAAGTGCCAGGAGGGAATTGTCGAGCTTGTTCTCAGTGTCTCTCAGAATTGCTCTGAATATCTGTGTGACCTTTTTGCTAAGACTCTCCAGAGACACGTCCTCAAAACAAACACACATCTTGACATATCTCCCACATTGATCGCAGTGTCTCCAGAAACGGCATTGAAGGAGCCAGGACCTTTTCTCCCTACACTGTCCATTGAGTTGTCCTCAAAACCAATATACATCCTGCTATATCTCCCACATGGAAAGTGCCAGGAGGGAGAAGTGGGGATTATGTTTAGACTTTCTCGGAACTGCTCCAAATCAACTAGATATCTTTGTGCTGTAAATCTCCCAACAGCCAAACGCAAAAGCAGCAAACATCTCGCTGTATGTCCCACACCCAAAGTGCCAAGAGAGAGCTTGCTCTCCCTGTCTTTGAGTACTG
Organism: Chroicocephalus ridibundus; assembly: GCF_963924245.1. Lineage (NCBI taxonomy): Eukaryota > Metazoa > Chordata > Aves > Charadriiformes > Laridae > Chroicocephalus > Chroicocephalus ridibundus. The sequence continues at coordinate 156,360 of NW_026961336.1, forward strand.
TTTTCACTGTCCCGGTTACCTCTTTGCTAACGTTCTCTTCAGAGCTGCAGTGAAACCAGGAACCATGTGGAGAAGGCACCCACACTGAAAGTGCCTGGAGGGAACATTGGGGCTTCTTCTCAGTGTCTCTGACATAGGGTTTCACTGTCCCGGGAAAGTCTCTGCTAACACCGTGCAGAGCGCTGTGCCCAATATACAGAAACGTCTTGCGGTATCTCCTACAGGGAAAGTGCCAGGAGGGAATTGTCGAGCTTGTTCTCAGTGTCTCTGAGAATTGCTCTGATTATCCCTGTGACCTCTTTGCTAAGACTCTCCAGAGAGCCGTCCTCAAAACAAACACACATCTTGACATATCTCCCACATTGATCGCAGTGTCTCCAGAAACGGCATTCAAGGAGCCAGGACCTTTTCTCCCTACACTGTCCATTGAGTTGTCCTCAAAACCAATATACATCCTGCTATATCTCCCACATGGAAAGTGCCAGGAGGGAGAAGTGGGGATTTTGTTTAGACTTTCTCGGAACTGCTTCAAATCAACTAGATATCTTTGTGCTGTAAATCTCCCAACAGCCAAACGCAAAAGCAGCAAACATCTCGCTGCATGTCCCACATCCAAAGTGCCAAGAGAGAGCTTGCTCTCCCTGTCTTTGAGTACTGTTTTCACTGCCCCGGTTACCTCTTTGCTAACGTTCTCTTCAGAGCTGCAGTGAAACCAGGAACCACGTGGAGAAGGCACCCACACTGAAAGTGCCTGGAGGGAACATTGGGGCTTCTTCTCAGTGTCTCTGACATAGGGTTTCACTGTCCCGGGAAAGTCTCTGCTAACACTGTGCAGAGCGCTGTGCCCAATCTACAGAAACGTCTTGCGGTATCTCCTACAGGGAAAGTGCCAGGAGGGAATTGTCGAGCTTGTTCTCAGTGTCTCTGAGAATTGCTCTGATTATCCCTGTGACCTCTTTGCTAAGACTCTCCAGAGAGCCGTCCTCAAAACAAACACACATCTTGACATATCTCCCACATTGATCGCAGTGTCTCCAGAAACGGCATTCAAGGAGCCAGGACCTTTTCTCCCTACACTGTCCATTGAGTTGTCCTCAAAACCAATATACATCCTGCTATATCTCCCACATGGAAAGTGCCAGGAGGGAGAAGTGGGGATTATGTTTAGAAGTTCTCGGAACTGCTTCAAATCAACTAGATATCTTTGTGCTGTAAATCTCCCAACAGCCAAACGCAAAAGCAGCAAACATCTCGCTGCATGTCCCACATCCAAAGTGCCAAGAGAGAGCTTGCTCTCCCTGTCTTTGAGTACTGTTTTCACTGTCCCGGTTACCTCTTTGCTAACGTTCTCTTCAGAGCTGCAGTGAAACCAGGAACCACGTGGAGAAGGCACCCACACTGAAAGTGCCTGGAGGGAACATTGGGGCTTCTTCTCAGTGTCTCTGACATAGGGTTTCACTGTCCCGGGAAAGTCTCTGCTAACACTGTGCAGAGCGCTGTGCCCAATATACAGAAACGTCTTGCGGTATCTCCTACAGGGAAAGTGCCAGGAGGGAATTGTCGAGCTTGTTCTCAGTGTCTCTCAGAATTGCTCTGAATATCCCTGTGACCTGTTTGCTAAGACTCTCCAGAGAGACGTCCTCAAAACAAACACACATCTTGACATATCTCTCACATTGATCGCAGTGTCTCCAGAAACGGCATTCAAGGAGCCAGGACCTTTTCTCCCTACACTGTCCATTGAGTTGTCCTCAAAACCAATATACATCCTGCTATATCTCCCACATGGAAAGTGCCAGGAGGGAGAAGTGGGGATTATGTTTAGACTTTCTCGGAACTGCTCCAAATCAACTAGATATCTTTGTGCTGTAAATCTCCCAACAGCCAAACGCAAAAGCAGCAAACATCTCGCTGTATGTCCCACACCCAAAGTGCCAAGAGAGAGCTTGCTCTCCCTGTCTTTGAGTACTGTTTTCACTGTCCCGGTTACTTCTTTGCTAACGTTCTCTTCAGAGCTGCAGTGAAACCAGGAACCACGTGGAGAAGGCACCCACACTGAAAGTGCCTGGAGGGAACATTGGGGCTTCTTCTCAGTGTCTCTGACATAGGGTTTCATTGTCCCGGGAAAGTCTCTGCTAACACCGTGCAGAGCGCTGTGCCCAATCTACAGAAACGTCTTGCGGTATCTCCTACAGGGAAAGTGCCAGGAGGGAATTGTCGAGCTTGTTCTCAGTGTCTCTGAGAATTGCTCTGATTATCCCTGTGACCTCTTTGCTAAGACTCTCCAGAGAGCCGTCCTCAAAACAAACACACATCTTGACATATCTCCCACATTGATCGCAGTGTCTCCAGAAACGGCATTCAAGGAGCCAGGACCTTTTCTCCCTACACTGTCCATTGAGTTGTCCTCAAAACCAAGATACATCCTGCTATATCTCCCACATGGAAAGTGCCAGGAGGGAGAAGTGGGGATTTTGTTTAGACTTTCTCGGAACTGCTTCAAATCAACTAGATATCTTTGTGCTGTAAATCTCCCAACAGCCAAACGCAAAAGCAGCAAACATCTCGCTGTATGTCCCACACCCAAAGTGCCAAGAGAGAGCTTGCTCTCCCTGTCTTTGAGTACTGTTTTCACTGTCCCGGTTACCTCTTTGCTAACGTTCTCTTCAGAGCTGCAGTGAAACCAGGAACCACGTGGAGAAGGCACCCACACTGAAAGTGCCTGGAGGGAACATTGGGGCTTCTTCTCAGTGTCTCTGACATAGGGTTTCATTGTCCCGGGAAAGTCTCTGCTAACACCGTGCAGAGCGCTGTGCCCAATCTACAGAAACGTCTTGCGGTATCTCCTACAGGGAAAGTGCCAGGAGGGAATTGTCGAGCTTGTTCTCAGTGTCTCTGAGAATTGCTCTGATTATCCCTGTGACCTGTTTGCTAAGACTCTCCAGAGAGACATCCTCAAAACAAACACACATCTTGACATATCTCCCACATTGATCGCAGTGTCTCCAGGAACGGCATTCAAGGAGCCAGGACCTTTTCTCCCTACACTGTCCATTGAGTTGTCCTCAAAACCAATATACATCCTGCTATATCTCCCACATGGAAAGTGCCAGGAGGGAGAAGTGGCGATTATGTTTAGACTTTCTCGGAACTGCTTCAAATCAACTAGATATCTTTGTGCTGTAAATCTCCCAACAGCCAAACGCAAAAGCAGCAAACATCTCGCTGTATGTCCCACACCCAAAGTGCCAAGAGAGAGCTTGCTCTCCCTGTCTTTGAGTACTGTTTTCACTGTCCCGGTTACCTCTTTGCTAACGTTCTCTTCAGAGCTGCAGTGAAACCAGGAACCACGTGGAGAAGGCACCCACACTGAAAGTGCCTGGAGGGAACATTGGGGCTTCTTCTCAGTGTCTCTGACATAGGGTTTCACTGTCCCGGGAAAGTCTCTGCTAACACTGTGCAGAGCGCTGTGCCCAATCTACAGAAACGTCTTGCGGTATCTCCTACAGGGAAAGTGCCAGGAGGGAATTGTCGAGCTTGTTCTCAGTGTCTCTGAGAATTGCTCTGAATATCTGTGTGACCTTTTTGCTAAGACTCTCCAGAGAGCCGTCCTCAAAACAAACACACATCTTGACATATCTCTCACATTGATCGCAGTGTCTCCAGAAACGGCATTGAAGGAGCCAGGACCTTTTCTCCCTACACTGTCCATTGAGTTGTCCTCAAAACCAATATACATCCTGCTATATCTCCCACATGGAAAGTGCCAGGAGGGAGAAGTGGGGATTATGTTTAGACTTTCTCGGAACTGCTCCAAATCAACTAGATATCTTTGTGCTGTAAATCTCCCAACAGCCAAACGCAAAAGCAGCAAACATCTCGCTGTATGTCCCACACCCAAAGTGCCAAGAGAGAGCTTGCTCTCCCTGTCTTTGAGTACTGTTTTCACTGTCCCGGTTACCTCTTTGCTAACGTTCTCTTCAGAGCTGCAGTGAAACCAGGAACCATGTGGAGAAGGCACCCACACTGAAAGTGCCTGGAGGGAACATTGGGGCTTCTTCTCAGTGTCTCTGACATAGGGTTTCACTGTCCTGGGAAAGTCTCTGCTAACACCGTGCAGAGCGCTGTGCCCAATATACAGAAACGTCTTGCGGTATCTCCTACAGGGAAAGTGCCAGGAGGGAATTGTCGAGCTTGTTCTCAGTGTCTCTGAGAATTGCTCTGATTATCTGTGTGACCTCTTTGCTAAGACTCTCCAGAGAGCCGTCCTCAAAACAAACACACATCTTGACATATCTCCCACATTGATCGCAGTGTCTCCAGAAACGGCATTGAAGGAGCCAGGACCTTTTCTCCCTACACTGTCCATTGAGTTGTCCTCAAAACCAATATACATCCTGCTATATCTCCCACATGGAAAGTGCCAGGAGGGAGAAGTTGTGATTATGTTTAGACTTTCTCGGAACTGCTTCAAATCAACTAGATATCTTTGTGCTGTAAATCTCCCAACAGCCAAACGCAAAAGCAGCAAACATCTCGCTGTATGTCCCACATCCAAAGTGCCAAGAGAGAGCTTGCTCTCCCTGTCTTTGAGTACTGTTTTCACTGTCCCGGTTACCTCTTTGCTAACGTTCTCTTCAGAGCTGCAGTGAAACCAGGAACCACGTGGAGAAGGCACCCACACTGAAAGTGCCTGGAGGGAACATTGGGGCTTCTTCTCAGTGTCTCTGACATAGGGTTTCACTGTCCCGGGAAAGTCTCTGCTAACACCGTGCAGAGCGCTGTGCCCAATATACAGAAACGTCTTGCGGTATCTCCTACAGGGAAAGTGCCAGGAGGGAATTGTCGAGCTTGTTCTCAGTGTCTCTGAGAATTGCTCTGATTATCCCTGTGACCTCTTTGCTAAGACTCTCCAGAGAGCCGTCCTCAAAACAAACACACATCTTGACATATCTCCCACATTGATCGCAGTGTCTCCAGAAACGGCATTGAAGGAGCCAGGACCTTTTCTCCCTACACTGTCCATTGAGTTGTCCTCAAAACCAATATACATCCTGCTATATCTCCCACATGGAAAGTGCCAGGAGGGAGAAGTGGGGATTATGTTTAGACTTTCTCGGAACTGCTTCAAATCAACTAGATATCTTTGTGCTGTAAATCTCCCAACAGCCAAACGCAAAAGCAGCAAACATCTCGCTGTATGTCCCACATCCAAAGTGCCAAGAGAGAGCTTGCTCTCCCTGTCTTTGAGTACTGTTTTCACTGTCCCGGTTACCTCTTTGCTAACGTTCTCTTCAGAGCTGCAGTGAAACCAGGAACCACGTGGAGAAGGCACCCACACTGAAAGTGCCTGGAGGGAACATTGGGGCTTCTTCTCAGTGTCTCTGACATAGGGTTTCACTGTCCCGGGAAAGTCTCTGCTAACACTGTGCAGAGCGCTGTGCCCAATCTACAGAAACGTCTTGCGGTATCTCCTACAGGGAAAGTGCCAGGAGGGAATTGTCGAGCTTGTTCTCAGTGTCTCTCAGAATTGCTCTGAATATCTGTGTGACCTTTTTGCTAAGACTCTCCAGAGACACGTCCTCAAAACAAACACACATCTTGACATATCTCCCACATTGATCGCAGTGTCTCCAGAAACGGCATTGAAGGAGCCAGGACCTTTTCTCCCTACACTGTCCATTGAGTTGTCCTCAAAACCAATATACATCCTGCTATATCTCCCACATGGAAAGTGCCAGGAGGGAGAAGTGGCGATTATGTTTAGACTTTCTCGGAACTGCTCCAAATCAACTAGATATCTTTGTGCTGTAAATCTCCCAACAGCCAAACGCAAAAGCAGCAAACATCTCGCTGTATGTCCCACACCCAAAGTGCCAAGAGAGAGCTTGCTCTCCCTGTCTTTGAGTACTGTTTTCACTGTCCCGGTTACCTCTTTGCTAACGTTCTCTTCAGAGCTGCAGTGAAACCAGGAACCATGTGGAGAAGGCACCCACACTGAAAGTGCCTGGAGGGAACATTGGGGCTTCTTCTCAGTGTCTCTGACATAGGGTTTCACTGTCCCGGGAAAGTCTCTGCTAACACCGTGCAGAGCGCTGTGCCCAATATACAGAAACGTCTTGCGGTATCTCCTACAGGGAAAGTGCCAGGAGGGAATTGTCGAGCTTGTTCTCAGTGTCTCTGAGAATTGCTCTGATTATCCCTGTGACCTCTTTGCTAAGACTCTCCAGAGAGCCGTCCTCAAAACAAACACACATCTTGACATATCTCCCACATTGATCGCAGTGTCTCCAGAAACGGCATTGAAGGAGCCAGGACCTTTTCTCCCTACACTGTCCATTGAGTTGTCCTCAAAACCAATATACATCCTGCTATATCTCCCACATGGAAAGTGCCAGGAGGGAGAAGTGGGGATTTTGTTTAGACTTTCTCGGAACTGCTTCAAATCAACTAGATATCTTTGTGCTGTAAATCTCCCAACAGCCAAACGCAAAAGCAGCAAACATCTCGCTGCATGTCCCACATCCAAAGTGCCAAGAGAGAGCTTGCTCTCCCTGTCTTTGAGTACTGTTTTCACTGCCCCGGTTACCTCTTTGCTAACGTTCTCTTCAGAGCTGCAGTGAAACCAGGAACCACGTGGAGAAGGCACCCACACTGAAAGTGCCTGGAGGGAACATTGGGGCTTCTTCTCAGTGTCTCTGACATAGGGTTTCACTGTCCCGGGAAAGTCTCTGCTAACACCGTGCAGAGCGCTGTGCCCAATATACAGAAACGTCTTGCGGTATCTCCTACAGGGAAAGTGCCAGGAGGGAATTGTCGAGCTTGTTCTCAGTGTCTCTGAGAATTGCTCTGATTATCTGTGTGACCTCTTTGCTAAGACTCTCCAGAGAGCCGTCCTCAAAACAAACACACATCTTGACATATCTCCCACATTGATCGCAGTGTCTCCAGAAACGGCATTGAAGGAGCCAGGACCTTTTCTCCCTACACTGTCCATTGAGTTGTCCTCAAAACCAATATACATCCTGCTATATCTCCCACATGGAAAGTGCCAGGAGGGAGAAGTGGGGATTATGTTTAGACTTTCTCGGAACTGCTTCAAATCAACTAGATATCTTTGTGCTGTAAATCTCCCAACAGCCAAACGCAAAAGCAGCAAACATCTCGCTGCATGTCCCACATCCAAAGTGCCAAGAGAGAGCTTGCTCTCCCTGTCTTGGAGTACTGTTTTCACTGTCCCGGTTACCTCTTTGCTAACGTTCTCTTCAGAGCTGCAGTGAAACCAGGAACCACGTGGAGAAGGCACCCACACTGAAAGTGCCTGGAGGGAACATTGGGGCTTCTTCTCAGTGTCTCTGACATAGGGTTTCACTGTCCCGGGAAAGTCTCTGCTAACACTGTGCAGAGCGCTGTGCCCAATATACAGAAACGTCTTGCGGTATCTCCTACAGGGAAAGTGCCAGGAGGGAATTGTCGAGCTTGTTCTCAGTGTCTCTCAGAATTGCTCTGAATATCCCTGTGACCTGTTTGCTAAGACTCTCCAGAGAGACGTCCTCAAAACAAACACACATCTTGACATATCTCTCACATTGATCGCAGTGTCTCCAGAAACGGCATTCAAGGAGCCAGGACCTTTTCTCCCTACACTGTCCATTGAGTTGTCCTCAAAACCAATATACATCCTGCTATATCTCCCACATGGAAAGTGCCAGGAGGGAGAAGTGGCGATTATGTTTAGACTTTCTCGGAACTGCTCCAAATCAACTAGATATCTTTGTGCTGTAAATCTCCCAACAGCCAAACGCAAAAGCAGCAAACATCTCGCTGTATGTCCCACACCCAAAGTGCCAAGAGAGAGCTTGCTCTCCCTGTCTTTGAGTACTGTTTTCACTGTCCCGGTTACTTCTTTGCTAACGTTCTCTTCAGAGCTGCAGTGAAACCAGGAACCACGTGGAGAAGGCACCCACACTGAAAGTGCCTGGAGGGAACATTGGGGCTTCTTCTCAGTGTCTCTGACATAGGGTTTCATTGTCCCGGGAAAGTCTCTGCTAACACCGTGCAGAGCGCTGTGCCCAATCTACAGAAACGTCTTGCGGTATCTCCTACAGGGAAAGTGCCAGGAGGGAATTGTCGAGCTTGTTCTCAGTGTCTCTGAGAATTGCTCTGATTATCCCTGTGACCTCTTTGCTAAGACTCTCCAGAGAGCCGTCCTCAAAACAAACACACATCTTGACATATCTCCCACATTGATCGCAGTGTCTCCAGAAACGGCATTCAAGGAGCCAGGACCTTTTCTCCCTACACTGTCCATTGAGTTGTCCTCAAAACCAATATACATCCTGCTATATCTCCCACATGGAAAGTGCCAGGAGGGAGAAGTGGGGATTTTGTTTAGACTTTCTCGGAACTGCTTCAAATCAACTAGATATCTTTGTGCTGTAAATCTCCCAACAGCCAAACGCAAAAGCAGCAAACATCTCGCTGTATGTCCCACACCCAAAGTGCCAAGAGAGAGCTTGCTCTCCCTGTCTTTGAGTACTGTTTTCACTGTCCCGGTTACCTCTTTGCTAACGTTCTCTTCAGAGCTGCAGTGAAACCAGGAACCACGTGGAGAAGGCACCCACACTGAAAGTGCCTGGAGGGAACATTGGGGCTTCTTCTCAGTGTCTCTGACATAGGGTTTCATTGTCCCGGGAAAGTCTCTGCTAACACCGTGCAGAGCGCTGTGCCCAATCTACAGAAACGTCTTGCGGTATCTCCTACAGGGAAAGTGCCAGGAGGGAATTGTCGAGCTTGTTCTCAGTGTCTCTCAGAATTGCTCTGAATATCTGTGTGACCTTTTTGCTAAGACTCTCCAGAGAGACGTCCTCAAAACAAACACACATCTTGACATATCTCTCACATTGATCGCAGTGTCTCCAGAAACGGCATTGAAGGAGCCAGGACCTTTTCTCCCTACACTGTCCATTGAGTTGTCCTCAAAACCAATATACATCCTGCTATATCTCCCACATGGAAAGTGCCAGGAGGGAGAAGTGGGGATTATGTTTAGACTTTCTCGGAACTGCTCCAAATCAACTAGATATCTTTGTGCTGTAAATCTCCCAACAGCCAAACGCAAAAGCAGCAAACATCTCGCTGTATGTCCCACACCCAAAGTGCCAAGAGAGAGCTTGCTCTCCCTGTCTTTGAGTACTGTTTTCACTGTCCCGGTTACCTCTTTGCTAACGTTCTCTTCAGAGCTGCAGTGAAACCAGGAACCATGTGGAGAAGGCACCCACACTGAAAGTGCCTGGAGGGAACATTGGGGCTTCTTCTCAGTGTCTCTGACATAGGGTTTCACTGTCCCGGGAAAGTCTCTGCTAACACCGTGCAGAGCGCTGTGCCCAATATACAGAAACGTCTTGCGGTATCTCCTACAGGGAAAGTGCCAGGAGGGAATTGTCGAGCTTGTTCTCAGTGTCTCTGAGAATTGCTCTGATTATCTGTGTGACCTCTTTGCTAAGACTCTCCAGAGAGCCGTCCTCAAAACAAACACACATCTTGACATATCTCCCACATTGATCGCAGTGTCTCCAGAAACGGCATTCAAGGAGCCAGGACCTTTTCTCCCTACACTGTCCATTGAGTTGTCCTCAAAACCAATATACATCCTGCTATATCTCCCACATGGAAAGTGCCAGGAGGGAGAAGTTGTGATTATGTTTAGACTTTCTCGGAACTGCTTCAAATCAACTAGATATCTTTGTGCTGTAAATCTCCCAACAGCCAAACGCAAAAGCAGCAAACATCTCGCTGTATGTCCCACATCCAAAGTGCCAAGAGAGAGCTTGCTCTCCCTGTCTTTGAGTACTGTTTTCACTGTCCCGGTTACCTCTTTGCTAACGTTCTCTTCAGAGCTGCAGTGAAACCAGGAACCACGTGGAGAAGGCACCCACACTGAAAGTGCCTGGAGGGAACATTGGGGCTTCTTCTCAGTGTCTCTGACATAGGGTTTCACTGTCCCGGGAAAGTCTCTGCTAACACCCTGCAGAGCGCTGTGCCCAATATACAGAAACGTCTTGCGGTATCTCCTACAGGGAAAGTGCCAGGAGGGAATTGTCGAGCTTGTTCTCAGTGTCTCTGAGAATTGCTCTGATTATCTGTGTGACCTCTTTGCTAAGACTCTCCAGAGAGACGTCCTCAAAACAAACACACATCTTGACATATCTCCCACATTGATCGCAGTGTCTCCAGAAACGGCATTCAAGGAGCCAGGACCTTTTCTCCCTACACTGTCCATTGAGTTGTCCTCAAAACCAATATACATCCTGCTATATCTCCCACATGGAAAGTGCCAGGAGGGAGAAGTGGGGATTTTGTTTAGACTTTCTCGGAACTGCTTCAAATCAACTAGATATCTTTGTGCTGTAAATCTCCCAACAGCCAAACGCAAAAGCAACAAACATCTCGCTGCATGTCCCACATCCAAAGTGCCAAGAGAGAGCTTGCTCTCCCTGTCTTTGAGTACTGTTTTCACTGTCCCGGTTACCTCTTTGCTAACGTTCTCTTCAGAGCTGCAGTGAAACCAGGAACCACGTGGAGAAGGCACCCACACTGAAAGTGCCTGGAGGGAACATTGGGGCTTCTTCTCAGTGTCTCTGACATAGGGTTTCACTGTCCCGGGAAAGTCTCTGCTAACACCGTGCAGAGCGCTGTGCCCAATCTACAGAAACGTCTTGCGGTATCTCCTACAGGGAAAGTGCCAGGAGGGAATTGTCGAGCTTGTTCTCAGTGTCTCTGAGAATTGCTCTGATTATCTGTGTGACCTCTTTGCTAAGACTCTCCAGAGAGCCGTCCTCAAAACAAACACACATCTTGACATATCTCCCACATTGATCGCAGTGTCTCCAGAAACGGCATTGAAGGAGCCAGGACCTTTTCTCCCTACACTGTCCATTGAGTTGTCCTCAAAACCAATATACATCCTGCTATATCTCCCACATGGAAAGTGCCAGGAGGGAGAAGTGGCGATTATGTTTAGACTTTCTCGGAACTGCTTCAAATCAACTAGATATCTTTGTGCTGTAAATCTCCCAACAGCCAAACGCAAAAGCAGCAAACATCTCGCTGCATGTCCCACATCCAAAGTGCCAAGAGAGAGCTTGCTCTCCCTGTCTTGGAGTACTGTTTTCACTGTCCCGGTTACCTCTTTGCTAACGTTCTCTTCAGAGCTGCAGTGAAACCAGGAACCACGTGGAGAAGGCACCCACACTGAAAGTGCCTGGAGGGAACATTGGGGCTTCTTCTCAGTGTCTCTGACATAGGGTTTCACTGTCCCGGGAAAGTCTCTGCTAACACTGTGCAGAGCGCTGTGCCCAATCTACAGAAACGTCTTGCGGTATCTCCTACAGGGAAAGTGCCAGGAGGGAATTGTCGAGCTTGTTCTCAGTGTCTCTGAGAATTGCTCTGATTATCCCTGTGACCTCTTTGCTAAGACTCTCCAGAGAGACGTCCTCAAAACAAACACACATCTTGACATATCTCCCACATTGATCGCAGTGTCTCCAGAAACGGCATTCAAGGAGCCAGGACCTTTTCTCCCTACACTGTCCATTGAGTTGTCCTCAAAACCAATATACATCCTGCTATATCTCCCACATGGAAAGTGCCAGGAGGGAGAAGTGGGGATTATGTTTAGACTTTCTCGGAACTGCTTCAAATCAACTAGATATCTTTGTGCTGTAAATCTCCCAACAGCCAAACGCAAAAGCAGCAAACATCTCGCTGTATGTCCCACACCCAAAGTGCCAAGAGAGAGCTTGCTCTCCCTGTCTTTGAGTACTGTTTTCACTGTCCCGGTTACCTCTTTGCTAACGTTCTCTTCAGAGCTGCAGTGAAACCAGGAACCACGTGGAGAAGGCATCCACACTGAAAGTGCCTGGAGGGAACATTGGGGCTTCTTCTCAGTGTCTCTGACATAGGGTTTCACTGTCCCGGGAAAGTCTCTGCTAACACTGTGCAGAGCGCTGTGCCCAATCTACAGAAACGTCTTGCGGTATCTCCTACAGGGAAAGTGCCAGGAGGGAATTGTCGAGCTTGTTCTCAGTGTCTCTCAGAATTGCTCTGAATATCTGTGTGACCTTTTTGCTAAGACTCTCCAGAGAGACGTCCTCAAAACAAACACACATCTTGACATATCTCTCACATTGATCGCAGTGTCTCCAGAAACGGCATTGAAGGAGCCAGGACCTTTTCTCCCTACACTGTCCATTGAGTTGTCCTCAAAACCAATATACATCCTGCTATATCTCCCACATGGAAAGTGCCAGGAGGGAAAAGTGGGGATTATGTTTAGACTTTCTCGGAACTGCTCCAAATCAACTAGATATCTTTGTGCTGTAAATCTCCCAACAGCCAAACGCAAAAGCAGCAAACATCTCGCTGTATGTCCCACACCCAAAGTGCCAAGAGAGAGCTTGCTCTCCCTGTCTTTGAGTACTGTTTTCACTGTCCCGGTTACCTCTTTGCTAACGTTCTCTTCAGAGCTGCAGTGAAACCAGGAACCACGTGGAGAAGGCACCCACACTGAAAGTGCCTGGAGGGAACATTGGGGCTTCTTCTCAGTGTCTCTGACATAGGGTTTCACTGTCCCGGGAAAGTCTCTGCTAACACCGTGCAGAGCGCTGTGCCCAATATACAGAAACGTCTTGCGGTATCTCCTACAGGGAAAGTGCCAGGAGGGAATTGTCGAGCTTGTTCTCAGTGTCTCTGAGAATTGCTCTGATTATCCCTGTGACCTCTTTGCTAAGACTCTCCAGAGAGCCGTCCTCAAAACAAACACACATCTTGACATATCTCCCACATTGATCGCAGTGTCTCCAGAAACGGCATTCAAGGAGCCAGGACCTTTTCTCCCTACACTGTCCATTGAGTTGTCCTCAAAACCAATATACATCCTGCTATATCTCCCACATGGAAAGTGCCAGGAGGGAGAAGTGGGGATTATGTTTAGACTTTCTCGGAACTGCTCCAAATCAACTAGATATCTTTGTGCTGTAAATCTCCCAACAGCCAAACGCAGAAGCAGCAAACATCTCGCTGTATGTCCCACACCCAAAGTGCCAAGAGAGAGCTTGCTCTCCCTGTCTTTGAGTACTGTTTTCACTGTCCCGGTTACCTCTTTGCTAACGTTCTCTTCAGAGCTGCAGTGAAACCAGGAACCACGTGGAGAAGGCACCCACACTGAAAGTGCCTGGAGGGAACATTGGGGCTTCTTCTCAGTGTCTCTGACATAGGGTTTCACTGTCCCGGGAAAGTCTCTGCTAACACCGTGCAGAGCGCTGTGCCCAATATACAGAAACGTCTTGCGGTATCTCCTACAGGGAAAGTGCCAGGAGGGAATTGTCGAGCTTGTTCTCAGTGTCTCTGAGAATTGCTCTGATTATCTGTGTGACCTCTTTGCTAAGACTCTCCAGAGAGACGTCCTCAAAACAAACACACATCTTGACATATCTCCCACATTGATCGCAGTGTCTCCAGAAACGGCATTCAAGGAGCCAGGACCTTTTCTCCCTACACTGTCCATTGAGTTGTCCTCAAAACCAATATACATCCTGCTATATCTCCCACATGGAAAGTGCCAGGAGGGAGAAGTGGGGATTTTGTTTAGACTTTCTCGGAACTGCTTCAAATCAACTAGATATCTTTGTGCTGTAAATCTCCCAACAGCCAAACGCAAAAGCAGCAAACATCTCGCTGCATGTCCCACATCCAAAGTGCCAAGAGAGAGCTTGCTCTCCCTGTCTTTGAGTACTGTTTTCACTGCCCCGGTTACCTCTTTGCTAACGTTCTCTTCAGAGCTGCAGTGAAACCAGGAACCACGTGGAGAAGGCACCCACACTGAAAGTGCCTGGAGGGAACATTGGGGCTTCTTCTCAGTGTCTCTGACATAGGGTTTCACTGTCCCGCGAAAGTCTCTGCTAACACCGTGCAGAGCGCTGTGCCCAATCTACAGAAACGTCTTGCGGTATCTCCTACAGGGAAAGTGCCAGGAGGGAATTGTCGAGCTTGTTCTCAGTGTCTCTGAGAATTGCTCTGATTATCTGTGTGACCTCTTTGCTAAGACTCTCCAGAGAGCCGTCCTCAAAACAAACACACATCTTGACATATCTCCCACATTGATCGCAGTGTCTCCAGAAACGGCATTGAAGGAGCCAGGACCTTTTCTCCCTACACTGTCCATTGAGTTGTCCTCAAAACCAATATACATCCTGCTATATCTCCCACATGGAAAGTGCCAGGAGGGAGAAGTGGGGATTATGTTTAGACTTTCTCGGAATTGCTTCAAATCAACTAGATATCTTTGTGCTGTAAATCTCCCAACAGCCAAACGCAAAAGCAGCAAACATCTCGCTGCATGTCCCACATCCAAAGTGCCAAGAGAGAGCTTGCTCTCCCTGTCTTTGAGTACTGTTTTCACTGTCCCGGTTACCTCTTTGCTAACGTTCTCTTCAGAGCTGCAGTGAAACCAGGAACCACGTGGAGAAGGCATCCACACTGAAAGTGCCTGGAGGGAACATTGGGGCTTCTTCTCAGTGTCTCTGACATAGGGTTTCACTGTCCCGGGAAAGTCTCTGCTAACACTGTGCAGAGCGCTGTGCCCAATATACAGAAACGTCTTGCGGTATCTCCTACAGGGAAAGTGCCAGGAGGGAATTGTCGAGCTTGTTCTCAGTGTCTCTCAGAATTGCTCTGAATATCTGTGTGACCTTTTTGCTAAGACTCTCCAGAGAGACGTCCTCAAAACCAACACACATCTTGACATATCTCTCACATTGATCGCAGTGTCTCCAGAAACGGCATTCAAGGAGCCAGGACCTTTTCTCCCTACACTGTCCATTGAGTTGTCCTCAAAACCAATATACATCCTGCTATATCTCCCACATGGAAAGTGCCAGGAGGGAGAAGTGGGGATTATGTTTAGACTTTCTCGGAACTGCTCCAAATCAACTAGATATCTTTGTGCTGTAAATCTCCCAACAGCCAAACGCAAAAGCAGCAAACATCTCGCTGTATGTCCCACACCCAAAGTGCCAAGAGAGAGCTTGCTCTCCCTGTCTTTGAGTACTGTTTTCACTGTCCCGGTTACTTCTTTGCTAACCTTCTCTTCAGAGCTGCAGTGAAACCAGGAACCACGTGGAGAAGGCACCCACACTGAAAGTGCCTGGAGGGAACATTGGGGCTTCTTCTCAGTGTCTCTGACATAGGGTTTCACTGTCCCGGGAAAGTCTCTGCTAACACCGTGCAGAGCGCTGTGCCCAATATACAGAAACGTCTTGCGGTATCTCCTACAGGGAAAGTGCCAGGAGGGAATTGTCGAGCTTGTTCTCAGTGTCTCTGAGAATTGCTCTGATTATCCCTGTGACCTCTTTGCTAAGACTCTCCAGAGAGCCGTCCTCAAAACAAACACACATCTTGACATATCTCCCACATTGATCGCAGTGTCTCCAGAAACGGCATTCAAGGAGCCAGGACCTTTTCTCCCTACACTGTCCATTGAGTTGTCCTCAAAACCAATATACATCCTGCTATATCTCCCACATGGAAAGTGCCAGGAGGGAGAAGTGGGGATTTTGTTTAGACTTTCTCGGAACTGCTTCAAATCAACTAGATATCTTTGTGCTGTAAATCTCCCAACAGCCAAACGCAAAAGCAGCAAACATCTCGCTGTATGTCCCACACCCAAAGTGCCAAGAGAGAGCTTGCTCTCCCTGTCTTTGAGTACTGTTTTCACTGTCCCGGTTACCTCTTTGCTAACGTTCTCTTCAGAGCTGCAGTGAAACCAGGAACCACGTGGAGAAGGCATCCACACTGAAAGTGCCTGGAGGGAACATTGGGGCTTCTTCTCAGTGTCTCTGACATAGGGTTTCACTGTCCCGGGAAAGTCTCTGCTAACACTGTGCAGAGCGCTGTGCCCAATCTACAGAAACGTCTTGCGGTATCTCCTACAGGGAAAGTGCCAGGAGGGAATTGTCGAGCTTGTTCTCAGTGTCTCTCAGAATTGCTCTGATTATCCCTGTGACCTGTTTGCTAAGACTCTCCAGAGAGACGTCCTCAAAACAAACACACATCTTGACATATCTCCCACATTGATCGCAGTGTCTCCAGAAACGGCATTGAAGGAGCCAGGACCTTTTCTCCCTACACTGTCCATTGAGTTGTCCTCAAAACCAATATACATCCTGCTATATCTCCCACATGGAAAGTGCCAGGAGGGAGAAGTGGGGATTATGTTTAGACTTTCTCGGAACTGCTCCAAATCAACTAGATATCTTTGTGCTGTAAATCTCCCAACAGCCAAACGCAAAAGCAGCAAACATCTCGCTGTATGTCCCACACCCAAAGTGCCAAGAGAGAGCTTGCTCTCCCTGTCTTTGAGTACTGTTTTCACTGTCCCGGTTACCTCTTTGCTAACGTTCTCTTCAGAGCCGCAGTGAAACCAGGAACCATGTGGAGAAGGCACCCACACTGAAAGTGCCTGGAGGGAACATTGGGGCTTCTTCTCAGTGTCTCTGACATAGGGTTTCACTGTCCCGGGAAAGTCTCTGCTAACACCGTGCAGAGCGCTGTGCCCAATATACAGAAACGTCTTGCGGTATCTCCTACAGGGAAAGTGCCAGGAGGGAATTGTCGAGCTTGTTCTCAGTGTCTCTGAGAATTGCTCTGATTATCCCTGTGACCTCTTTGCTAAGACTCTCCAGAGAGCCGTCCTCAAAACAAACACACATCTTGACATATCTCCCACATTGATCGCAGTGTCTCCAGAAACGGCATTGAAGGAGCCAGGACCTTTTCTCCCTACACTGTCCATTGAGTTGTCCTCAAAACCAATATACATCCTGCTATATCTCCCACATGGAAAGTGCCAGGAGGGAGAAGTTGTGATTATGTTTAGACTTTCTCGGAACTGCTTCAAATCAACTAGATATCGTTGTGCTGTAAATCTCCCAACAGCCAAACGCAAAAGCAGCAAACATCTCGCTGTATGTCCCACATCCAAAGTGCCAAGAGAGAGCTTGCTCTCCCTGTCTTTGAGTACTGTTTTCACTGTCCCGGTTACCTCTTTGCTAACGTTCTCTTCAGAGCTGCAGTGAAACCAGGAACCACGTGGAGAAGGCACCCACACTGAAAGTGCCTGGAGGGAACATTGGGGCTTCTTCTCAGTGTCTCTGACATAGGGTTTCACTGTCCCGGGAAAGTCTCTGCTAACACTGTGCAGAGCGCTGTGCCCAATCTACAGAAACGTCTTGCGGTATCTCCTACAGGGAAAGTGCCAGGAGGGAATTGTCGAGCTTGTTCTCAGTGTCTCTCAGAATTGCTCTGAATATCTGTGTGACCTTTTTGCTAAGACTCTCCAGAGAGACGTCCTCAAAACAAACACACATCTTGACATATCTCTCACATTGATCGCAGTGTCTCCAGAAACGGCATTGAAGGAGCCAGGACCTTTTCTCCCTACACTGTCCATTGAGTTGTCCTCAAAACCAATATACATCCTGCTATATCTCCCACATGGAAAGTGCCAGGAGGGAAAAGTGGGGATTATGTTTAGACTTTCTCGGAACTGCTCCAAATCAACTAGATATCTTTGTGCTGTAAATCTCCCAACAGCCAAACGCAAAAGCAGCAAACATCTCGCTGTATGTCCCACACCCAAAGTGCCAAGAGAGAGCTTGCTCTCCCTGTCTTTGAGTACTGTTTTCACTGTCCCGGTTACCTCTTTGCTAACGTTCTCTTCAGAGCTGCAGTGAAACCAGGAACCACGTGGAGAAGGCACCCACACTGAAAGTGCCTGGAGGGAACATTGGGGCTTCTTCTCAGTGTCTCTGACATAGGGTTTCACTGTCCCGGGAAAGTCTCTGCTAACACCGTGCAGAGCGCTGTGCCCAATATACAGAAACGTCTTGCGGTATCTCCTACAGGGAAAGTGCCAGGAGGGAATTGTCGAGCTTGTTCTCAGTGTCTCTGAGAATTGCTCTGATTATCCCTGTGACCTCTTTGCTAAGACTCTCCAGAGAGCCGTCCTCAAAACAAACACACATCTTGACATATCTCCCACATTGATCGCAGTGTCTCCAGAAACGGCATTCAAGGAGCCAGGACCTTTTCTCCCTACACTGTCCATTGAGTTGTCCTCAAAACCAATATACATCCTGCTATATCTCCCACATGGAAAGTGCCAGGAGGGAGAAGTGGGGATTATGTTTAGACTTTCTCGGAACTGCTCCAAATCAACTAGATATCTTTGTGCTGTAAATCTCCCAACAGCCAAACGCAGAAGCAGCAAACATCTCGCTGTATGTCCCACATCCAAAGTGCCAAGAGAGAGCTTGCTCTCCCTGTCTTTGAGTACTGTTTTCACTGTCCCGGTTACCTCTTTGCTAACGTTCTCTTCAGAGCTGCAGTGAAACCAGGAACCACGTGGAGAAGGCACCCACACTGAAAGTGCCTGGAGGGAACATTGGGGCTTCTTCTCAGTGTCTCTGACATAGGGTTTCACTGTCCCGGGAAAGTCTCTGCTAACACCGTGCAGAGCGCTGTGCCCAATATACAGAAACGTCTTGCGGTATCTCCTACAGGGAAAGTGCCAGGAGGGAATTGTCGAGCTTGTTCTCAGTGTCTCTGAGAATTGCTCTGATTATCTGTGTGACCTCTTTGCTAAGACTCTCCAGAGAGACGTCCTCAAAACAAACACACATCTTGACATATCTCCCACATTGATCGCAGTGTCTCCAGAAACGGCATTCAAGGAGCCAGGACCTTTTCTCCCTACACTGTCCATTGAGTTGTCCTCAAAACCAATATACATCCTGCTATATCTCCCACATGGAAAGTGCCAGGAGGGAGAAGTGGGGATTTTGTTTAGACTTTCTCGGAACTGCTTCAAATCAACTAGATATCTTTGTGCTGTAAATCTCCCAACAGCCAAACGCAAAAGCAGCAAACATCTCGCTGCATGTCCCACATCCAAAGTGCCAAGAGAGAGCTTGCTCTCCCTGTCTTTGAGTACTGTTTTCACTGCCCCGGTTACCTCTTTGCTAACGTTCTCTTCAGAGCTGCAGTGAAACCAGGAACCACGTGGAGAAGGCACCCACACTGAAAGTGCCTGGAGGGAACATTGGGGCTTCTTCTCAGTGTCTCTGACATAGGGTTTCACTGTCCCGGGAAAGTCTCTGCTAACACCGTGCAGAGCGCTGTGCCCAATCTACAGAAACGTCTTGCGGTATCTCCTACAGGGAAAGTGCCAGGAGGGAATTGTCGAGCTTGTTCTCAGTGTCTCTGAGAATTGCTCTGATTATCTGTGTGACCTCTTTGCTAAGACTCTCCAGAGAGCCGTCCTCAAAACAAACACACATCTTGACATATCTCCCACATTGATCGCAGTGTCTCCAGAAACGGCATTGAAGGAGCCAGGACCTTTTCTCCCTACACTGTCCATTGAGTTGTCCTCAAAACCAATATACATCCTGCTATATCTCCCACATGGAAAGTGCCAGGAGGGAGAAGTGGGGATTATGTTTAGACTTTCTCGGAACTGCTTCAAATCAACTAGATATCTTTGTGCTGTAAATCTCCCAACAGCCAAACGCAAAAGCAGCAAACATCTCGCTGCATGTCCCACATCCAAAGTGCCAAGAGAGAGCTTGCTCTCCCTGTCTTTGAGTACTGTTTTCACTGTCCCGGTTACCTCTTTGCTAACGTTCTCTTCAGAGCTGCAGTGAAACCAGGAACCACGTGGAGAAGGCACCCACACTGAAAGTGCCTGGAGGGAACATTGGGGCTTCTTCTCAGTGTCTCTGACATAGGGTTTCACTGTCCCGGGAAAGTCTCTGCTAACACTGTGCAGAGCGCTGTGCCCAATATACAGAAACGTCTTGCGGTATCTCCTACAGGGAAAGTGCCAGGAGGGAATTGTCGAGCTTGTTCTCAGTGTCTCTCAGAATTGCTCTGAATATCTGTGTGACCTTTTTGCTAAGACTCTCCAGAGAGACGTCCTCAAAACCAACACACATCTTGACATATCTCTCACATTGATCGCAGTGTCTCCAGAAACGGCATTGAAGGAGCCAGGACCTTTTCTCCCTACACTGTCCATTGAGTTGTCCTCAAAACCAATATACATCCTGCTATATCTCCCACATGGAAAGTGCCAGGAGGGAGAAGTGGGGATTATGTTTAGACTTTCTCGGAACTGCTCCAAATCAACTAGATATCTTTGTGCTGTAAATCTCCCAACAGCCAAACGCAAAAGCAGCAAACATCTCGCTGTATGTCCCACACCCAAAGTGCCAAGAGAGAGCTTGCTCTCCCTGTCTTTGAGTACTGTTTTCACTGTCCCGGTTACTTCTTTGCTAACGTTCTCTTCAGAGCTGCAGTGAAACCAGGAACCACGTGGAGAAGGCACCCACACTGAAAGTGCCTGGAGGGAACATTGGGGCTTCTTCTCAGTGTCTCTGACATAGGGTTTCACTGTCCCGGGAAAGTCTCTGCTAACACCGTGCAGAGCGCTGTGCCCAATATACAGAAACGTCTTGCGGTATCTCCTACAGGGAAAGTGCCAGGAGGGAATTGTCGAGCTTGTTCTCAGTGTCTCTGAGAATTGCTCTGATTATCCCTGTGACCTCTTTGCTAAGACTCTCCAGAGAGCCGTCCTCAAAACAAACACACATCTTGACATATCTCCCACATTGATCGCAGTGTCTCCAGAAACGGCATTCAAGGAGCCAGGACCTTTTCTCCCTACACTGTCCATTGAGTTGTCCTCAAAACCAATATACATCCTGCTATATCTCCCACATGGAAAGTGCCAGGAGGGAGAAGTGGGGATTTTGTTTAGACTTTCTCGGAACTGCTTCAAATCAACTAGATATCTTTGTGCTGTAAATCTCCCAACAGCCAAACGCAAAAGCAGCAAACATCTCGCTGTATGTCCCACACCCAAAGTGCCAAGAGAGAGCTTGCTCTCCCTGTCTTTGAGTACTGTTTTCACTGTCCCGGTTACCTCTTTGCTAACGTTCTCTTCAGAGCTGCAGTGAAACCAGGAACCACGTGGAGAAGGCACCCACACTGAAAGTGCCTGGAGGGAACATTGGGGCTTCTTCTCAGTGTCTCTGACATAGGGTTTCATTGTCCCGGGAAAGTCTCTGCTAACACCGTGCAGAGCGCTGTGCCCAATCTACAGAAACGTCTTGCGGTATCTCCTACAGGGAAAGTGCCAGGAGGGAATTGTCGAGCTTGTTCTCAGTGTCTCTGAGAATTGCTCTGATTATCCCTGTGACCTGTTTGCTAAGACTCTCCAGAGAGCCGTCCTCAAAACAAACACACATCTTGACATATCTCCCACATTGATCGCAGTGTCTCCAGGAACGGCATTCAAGGAGCCAGGACCTTTTCTCCCTACACTGTCCATTGAGTTGTCCTCAAAACCAATATACATCCTGCTATATCTCCCACATGGAAAGTGCCAGGAGGGAGAAGTGGGGATTATGTTTAGACTTTCTCGGAACTGCTTCAAATCAACTAGATATCTTTGTGCTGTAAATCTCCCAACAGCCAAACGCAAAAGCAGCAAACATCTCGCTGTATGTCCCACACCCAAAGTGCCAAGAGAGAGCTTGCTCTCCCTGTCTTTGAGTACTGTTTTCACTGTCCCGGTTACCTCTTTGCTAACGTTCTCTTCAGAGCTGCAGTGAAACCAGGAACCACGTGGAGAAGGCATCCACACTGAAAGTGCCTGGAGGGAACATTGGGGCTTCTTCTCAGTGTCTCTGACATAGGGTTTCACTGTCCCGGGAAAGTCTCTGCTAACACTGTGCAGAGCGCTGTGCCCAATCTACAGAAACGTCTTGCGGTATCTCCTACAGGGAAAGTGCCAGGAGGGAATTGTCGAGCTTGTTCTCAGTGTCTCTCAGAATTGCTCTGAATATCTGTGTGACCTTTTTGCTAAGACTCTCCAGAGAGACGTCCTCAAAACCAACACACATCTTGACATATCTCTCACATTGATCGCAGTGTCTCCAGAAACGGCATTGAAGGAGCCAGGACCTTTTCTCCCTACACTGTCCATTGAGTTGTCCTCAAAACCAATATACATCCTGCTATATCTCCCACATGGAAAGTGCCAGGAGGGAGAAGTGGGGATTATGTTTAGACTTTCTCGGAACTGCTCCAAATCAACTAGATATCTTTGTGCTGTAAATCTCCCAACAGCCAAACGCAAAAGCAGCAAACATCTCGCTGTATGTCCCACACCCAAAGTGCCAAGAGAGAGCTTGCTCTCCCTGTCTTTGAGTACTGTTTTCACTGTCCCGGTTACCTCTTTGCTAACGTTCTCTTCAGAGCCGCAGTGAAACCAGGAACCATGTGGAGAAGGCACCCACACTGAAAGTGCCTGGAGGGAACATTGGGGCTTCTTCTCAGTGTCTCTGACATAGGGTTTCACTGTCCCGGGAAAGTCTCTGCTAACACCGTGCAGAGCGCTGTGCCCAATATACAGAAACGTCTTGCGGTATCTCCTACAGGGAAAGTGCCAGGAGGGAATTGTCGAGCTTGTTCTCAGTGTCTCTGAGAATTGCTCTGATTATCCCTGTGACCTCTTTGCTAAGACTCTCCAGAGAGCCGTCCTCAAAACAAACACACATCTTGACATATCTCCCACATTGATCGCAGTGTCTCCAGAAACGGCATTCAAGGAGCCAGGACCTTTTCTCCCTACACTGTCCATTGAGTTGTCCTCAAAACCAATATACATCCTGCTATATCTCCCACATGGAAAGTGCCAGGAGGGAGAAGTTGTGATTATGTTTAGACTTTCTCGGAACTGCTTCAAATCAACTAGATATCTTTGTGCTGTAAATCTCCCAACAGCCAAACGCAAAAGCAGCAAACATCTCGCTGTATGTCCCACATCCAAAGTGCCAAGAGAGAGCTTGCTCTCCCTGTCTTTGAGTACTGTTTTCACTGTCCCGGTTACCTCTTTGCTAACGTTCTCTTCAGAGCTGCAGTGAAACCAGGAACCACGTGGAGAAGGCACCCACACTGAAAGTGCCTGGAGGGAACATTGGGGCTTCTTCTCAGTGTCTCTGACATAGGGTTTCACTGTCCCGGGAAAGTCTCTGCTAACACCGTGCAGAGCGCTGTGCCCAATATACAGAAACGTCTTGCGGTATCTCCTACAGGGAAAGTGCCAGGAGGGAATTGTCGAGCTTGTTCTCAGTGTCTCTGAGAATTGCTCTGATTATCTGTGTGACCTCTTTGCTAAGACTCTCCAGAGAGACGTCCTCAAAACAAACACACATCTTGACATATCTCCCACATTGATCGCAGTGTCTCCAGAAACGGCATTCAAGGAGCCAGGACCTTTTCTCCCTACACTGTCCATTGAGTTGTCCTCAAAACCAATATACATCCTGCTATATCTCCCACATGGAAAGTGCCAGGAGGGAGAAGTGGGGATTTTGTTTAGACTTTCTCGGAACTGCTTCAAATCAACTAGATATCTTTGTGCTGTAAATCTCCCAACAGCCAAACGCAAAAGCAGCAATAATCTCGCTGCATGTCCCACATCCAAAGTGCCAAGAGAGAGCTTGCTCTCCCTGTCTTGGAGTACTGTTTTCACTGCCCCGGTTACCTCTTTGCTAACGTTCTCTTCAGAGCTGCAGTGAAACCAGGAACCACGTGGAGAAGGCACCCACACTGAAAGTGCCTGGAGGGAACATTGGGGCTTCTTCTCAGTGTCTCTGACATAGGGTTTCACTGTCCCGGGAAAGTCTCTGCTAACACCGTGCAGAGCGCTGTGCCCAATCTACAGAAACGTCTTGCGGTATCTCCTACAGGGAAAGCGCCAGGAGGGAATTGTCGAGCTTGTTCTCAGTGTCTCTGAGAATTGCTCTGATTATCTGTGTGACCTCTTTGCTAAGACTCTCCAGAGAGCCGTCCTCAAAACAAACACACATCTTGACATATCTCCCACATTGATCGCAGTGTCTCCAGAAACGGCATTCAAGGAGCCAGGACCTTTTCTCCCTACACTGTCCATTGAGTTGTCCTCAAAACCAATATACATCCTGCTATATCTCCCACATGGAAAGTGCCAGGAGGGAGAAGTGGGGATTTTGTTTAGACTTTCTCGGAACTGCTTCAAAACAACTAGATATCTTTGTGCTGTAAATCTCCCAACAGCCAAACGCAAAAGCAGCAAACATCTCGCTGTATGTCCCACACCCAAAGTGCCAAGAGAGAGCTTGCTCTCCCTGTCTTTGAGTACTGTTTTCACTGTCCCGGTTACCTCTTTGCTAACGTTCTCTTCAGAGCTGCAGTGAAACCAGGAACCACGTGGAGAAGGCATCCACACTGAAAGTGCCTGGAGGGAACATTGGGGCTTCTTCTCAGTGTCTCTGACATAGGGTTTCACTGTCCCGGGAAAGTCTCTGCTAACACTGTGCAGAGCGCTGTGCCCAATCTACAGAAACGTCTTGCGGTATCTCCTACAGGGAAAGTGCCAGGAGGGAATTGTCGAGCTTGTTCTCAGTGTCTCTCAGAATTGCTCTGAATATCTGTGTGACCTTTTTGCTAAGACTCTCCAGAGAGACGTCCTCAAAACAAACACACATCTTGACATATCTCTCACATTGATCGCAGTGTCTCCAGAAACGGCATTGAAGGAGCCAGGACCTTTTCTCCCTACACTGTCCATTGAGTTGTCCTCAAAACCAATATACATCCTGCTATATCTCCCACATGGAAAGTGCCAGGAGGGAGAAGTGGGGATTATGTTTAGACTTTCTCGGAACTGCTCCAAATCAACTAGATATCTTTGTGCTGTAAATCTCCCAACAGCCAAACGCAAAAGCAGCAAACATCTCGCTGTATGTCCCACACCCAAAGTGCCAAGAGAGAGCTTGCTCTCCCTGTCTTTGAGTACTGTTTTCACTGTCCCGGTTACCTCTTTGCTAACGTTCTCTTCAGAGCTGCAGTGAAACCAGGAACCACGTGGAGAAGGCACCCACACTGAAAGTGCCTGGAGGGAACATTGGGGCTTCTTCTCAGTGTCTCTGACATAGGGTTTCACTGTCCCGGGAAAGTCTCTGCTAACACCGTGCAGAGCGCTGTGCCCAATATACAGAAACGTCTTGCGGTATCTCCTACAGGGAAAGTGCCAGGAGGGAATTGTCGAGCTTGTTCTCAGTGTCTCTGAGAATTGCTCTGATTATCCCTGTGACCTCTTTGCTAAGACTCTCCAGAGAGCCGTCCTCAAAACAAACACACATCTTGACATATCTCCCACATTGATCGCAGTGTCTCCAGAAACGGCATTGAAGGAGCCAGGACCTTTTCTCCCTACACTGTCCATTGAGTTGTCCTCAAAACCAATATACATCCTGCTATATCTCCCACATGGAAAGTGCCAGGAGGGAGAAGTGGGGATTTTGTTTAGACTTTCTCGGAACTGCTTCAAATCAACTAGATATCTTTGTGCTGTAAATCTCCCAACAGCCAAACGCAAAAGCAGCAAACATCTCGCTGTATGTCCCACACCCAAAGTGCCAAGAGAGAGCTTGCTCTCCCTGTCTTTGAGTACTGTTTTCACTGTCCCGGTTACTTCTTTGCTAACGTTCTCTTCAGAGCTGCAGTGAAACCAGGAACCACGTGGAGAAGGCACCCACACTGAAAGTGCCTGGAGGGAACATTGGGGCTTCTTCTCAGTGTCTCTGACATAGGGTTTCACTGTCCCGGGAAAGTCTCTGCTAACACCGTGCAGAGCGCTGTGCCCAATCTACAGAAACGTCTTGCGGTATCTCCTACAGGGAAAGTGCCAGGAGGGAATTGTCGAGCTTGTTCTCAGTGTCTCTGAGAATTGCTCTGATTATCCCTGTGACCTGTTTGCTAAGACTCTCCAGAGAGACGTCCTCAAAACAAACACACATCTTGACATATCTCCCACATTGATCGCAGTGTCTCCAGAAACGGCATTCAAGGAGCCAGGACCTTTTCTCCCTACACTGTCCATTGAGTTGTCCTCAAAACCAATATACATCCTGCTATATCTCCCACATGGAAAGTGCCAGGAGGGAGAAGTGGGGATTATGTTTAGACTTTCTCGGAACTGCTTCAAATCAACTAGATATCTTTGTGCTGTAAATCTCCCAACAGCCAAACGCAAAAGCAGCAAACATCTCGCTGTATGTCCCACATCCAAAGTGCCAAGAGAGAGCTTGCTCTCCCTGTCTTTGAGTACTGTTTTCACTGTCCCGGTTACCTCTTTGCTAACGTTCTCTTCAGAGCTGCAGTGAAACCAGGAACCACGTGGAGAAGGCATCCACACTGAAAGTGCCTGGAGGGAACATTGGGGCTTCTTCTCAGTGTCTCTGACATAGGGTTTCACTGTCCCGGGAAAGTCTCTGCTAACACCCTGCAGAGCGCTGTGCCCAATCTACAGAAACGTCTTGCGGTATCTCCTACAGGGAAAGTGCCAGGAGGGAATTGTCGAGCTTGTTCTCAGTGTCTCTGAGAATTGCTCTGATTATCCCTGTGACCTCTTTGCTAAGACTCTCCAGAGAGACGTCCTCAAAACAAACACACATCTTGACATATCTCCCACATTGATCGCAGTGTCTCCAGAAACGGCATTCAAGGAGCCAGGACCTTTTCTCCCTACACTGTCCATTGAGTTGTCCTCAAAACCAATATACATCCTGCTATATCTCCCACATGGAAAGTGCCAGGAGGGAGAAGTGGGGATTATGTTTAGACTTTCTCGGAACTGCTCCAAATCAACTAGATATCTTTGTGCTGTAAATCTCCCAACAGCCAAACGCAAAAGCAGCAAACATCTCGCTGTATGTCCCACACCCAAAGTGCCAAGAGAGAGCTTGCTCTCCCTGTCTTTGAGTACTGTTTTCACTGTCCCGGTTACCTCTTTGCTAACGTTCTCTTCAGAGCTGCAGTGAAACCAGGAACCACGTGGAGAAGGCACCCACACTGAAAGTGCCTGGAGGGAACATTGGGGCTTCTTCTCAGTGTCTCTGACATAGGGTTTCACTGTCCCGGGAAAGTCTCTGCTAACACCGTGCAGAGCGCTGTGCCCAATATACAGAAACGTCTTGCGGTATCTCCTACAGGGAAAGTGCCAGGAGGGAATTGTCGAGCTTGTTCTCAGTGTCTCTGAGAATTGCTCTGATTATCCCTGTGACCTCTTTGCTAAGACTCTCCAGAGAGCCGTCCTCAAAACAAACACACATCTTGACATATCTCCCACATTGATCGCAGTGTCTCCAGAAACGGCATTCAAGGAGCCAGGACCTTTTCTCCCTACACTGTCCATTGAGTTGTCCTCAAAACCAATATACATCCTGCTATATCTCCCACATGGAAAGTGCCAGGAGGGAGAAGTGGGGATTATGTTTAGACTTTCTCGGAACTGCTCCAAATCAACTAGATATCTTTGTGCTGTAAATCTCCCAACAGCCAAACGCAGAAGCAGCAAACATCTCGCTGTATGTCCCACATCCAAAGTGCCAAGAGAGAGCTTGCTCTCCCTGTCTTTGAGTACTGTTTTCACTGTCCCGGTTACCTCTTTGCTAACGTTCTCTTCAGAGCTGCAGTGAAACCAGGAACCACGTGGAGAAGGCACCCACACTGAAAGTGCCTGGAGGGAACATTGGGGCTTCTTCTCAGTGTCTCTGACATAGGGTTTCACTGTCCCGGGAAAGTCTCTGCTAACACCGTGCAGAGCGCTGTGCCCAATATACAGAAACGTCTTGCGGTATCTCCTACAGGGAAAGTGCCAGGAGGGAATTGTCGAGCTTGTTCTCAGTGTCTCTGAGAATTGCTCTGATTATCTGTGTGACCTCTTTGCTAAGACTCTCCAGAGAGACGTCCTCAAAACAAACACACATCTTGACATATCTCCCACATTGATCGCAGTGTCTCCAGAAACGGCATTCAAGGAGCCAGGACCTTTTCTCCCTACACTGTCCATTGAGTTGTCCTCAAAACCAATATACATCCTGCTATATCTCCCACATGGAAAGTGCCAGGAGGGAGAAGTGGGGATTTTGTTTAGACTTTCTCGGAACTGCTTCAAATCAACTAGATATCTTTGTGCTGTAAATCTCCCAACAGCCAAACGCAAAAGCAGCAAACATCTCGCTGCATGTCCCACATCCAAAGTGCCAAGAGAGAGCTTGCTCTCCCTGTCTTTGAGTACTGTTTTCACTGCCCCGGTTACCTCTTTGCTAACGTTCTCTTCAGAGCTGCAGTGAAACCAGGAACCACGTGGAGAAGGCACCCACACTGAAAGTGCCTGGAGGGAACATTGGGGCTTCTTCTCAGTGTCTCTGACATAGGGTTTCACTGTCCCGGGAAAGTCTCTGCTAACACCGTGCAGAGCGCTGTGCCCAATCTACAGAAACGTCTTGCGGTATCTCCTACAGGGAAAGTGCCAGGAGGGAATTGTCGAGCTTGTTCTCAGTGTCTCTGAGAATTGCTCTGATTATCTGTGTGACCTCTTTGCTAAGACTCTCCAGAGAGCCGTCCTCAAAACAAACACACATCTTGACATATCTCCCACATTGATCGCAGTGTCTCCAGAAACGGCATTGAAGGAGCCAGGACCTTTTCTCCCTACACTGTCCATTGAGTTGTCCTCAAAACCAATATACATCCTGCTATATCTCCCACATGGAAAGTGCCAGGAGGGAGAAGTGGGGATTATGTTTAGACTTTCTCGGAACTGCTTCAAATCAACTAGATATCTTTGTGCTGTAAATCTCCCAACAGCCAAACGCAAAAGCAGCAAACATCTCGCTGCATGTCCCACATCCAAAGTGCCAAGAGAGAGCTTGCTCTCCCTGTCTTTGAGTACTGTTTTCACTGTCCCGGTTACCTCTTTGCTAACGTTCTCTTCAGAGCTGCAGTGAAACCAGGAACCACGTGGAGAAGGCACCCACACTGAAAGTGCCTGGAGGGAACATTGGGGCTTCTTCTCAGTGTCTCTGACATAGGGTTTCACTGTCCCGGGAAAGTCTCTGCTAACACTGTGCAGAGCGCTGTGCCCAATATACAGAAACGTCTTGCGGTATCTCCTACAGGGAAAGTGCCAGGAGGGAATTGTCGAGCTTGTTCTCAGTGTCTCTCAGAATTGCTCTGAATATCTGTGTGACCTTTTTGCTAAGACTCTCCAGAGAGACGTCCTCAAAACCAACACACATCTTGACATATCTCTCACATTGATCGCAGTGTCTCCAGAAACGGCATTGAAGGAGCCAGGACCTTTTCTCCCTACACTGTCCATTGAGTTGTCCTCAAAACCAATATACATCCTGCTATATCTCCCACATGGAAAGTGCCAGGAGGGAGAAGTGGGGATTATGTTTAGACTTTCTCGGAACTGCTCCAAATCAACTAGATATCTTTGTGCTGTAAATCTCCCAACAGCCAAACGCAAAAGCAGCAAACATCTCGCTGTATGTCCCACACCCAAAGTGCCAAGAGAGAGCTTGCTCTCCCTGTCTTTGAGTACTGTTTTCACTGTCCCGGTTACTTCTTTGCTAACGTTCTCTTCAGAGCTGCAGTGAAACCAGGAACCACGTGGAGAAGGCACCCACACTGAAAGTGCCTGGAGGGAACATTGGGGCTTCTTCTCAGTGTCTCTGACATAGGGTTTCACTGTCCCGGGAAAGTCTCTGCTAACACCGTGCAGAGCGCTGTGCCCAATATACAGAAACGTCTTGCGGTATCTCCTACAGGGAAAGTGCCAGGAGGGAATTGTCGAGCTTGTTCTCAGTGTCTCTGAGAATTGCTCTGATTATCCCTGTGACCTCTTTGCTAAGACTCTCCAGAGAGCCGTCCTCAAAACAAACACACATCTTGACATATCTCCCACATTGATCGCAGTGTCTCCAGAAACGGCATTCAAGGAGCCAGGACCTTTTCTCCCTACACTGTCCATTGAGTTGTCCTCAAAACCAATATACATCCTGCTATATCTCCCACATGGAAAGTGCCAGGAGGGAGAAGTGGGGATTTTGTTTAGACTTTCTCGGAACTGCTTCAAATCAACTAGATATCTTTGTGCTGTAAATCTCCCAACAGCCAAACGCAAAAGCAGCAAACATCTCGCTGTATGTCCCACACCCAAAGTGCCAAGAGAGAGCTTGCTCTCCCTGTCTTTGAGTACTGTTTTCACTGTCCCGGTTACCTCTTTGCTAACGTTCTCTTCAGAGCTGCAGTGAAACCAGGAACCACGTGGAGAAGGCACCCACACTGAAAGTGCCTGGAGGGAACATTGGGGCTTCTTCTCAGTGTCTCTGACATAGGGTTTCATTGTCCCGGGAAAGTCTCTGCTAACACCGTGCAGAGCGCTGTGCCCAATCTACAGAAACGTCTTGCGGTATCTCCTACAGGGAAAGTGCCAGGAGGGAATTGTCGAGCTTGTTCTCAGTGTCTCTGAGAATTGCTCTGATTATCCCTGTGACCTGTTTGCTAAGACTCTCCAGAGAGCCGTCCTCAAAACAAACACACATCTTGACATATCTCCCACATTGATCGCAGTGTCTCCAGGAACGGCATTCAAGGAGCCAGGACCTTTTCTCCCTACACTGTCCATTGAGTTGTCCTCAAAACCAATATACATCCTGCTATATCTCCCACATGGAAAGTGCCAGGAGGGAGAAGTGGGGATTATGTTTAGACTTTCTCGGAACTGCTTCAAATCAACTAGATATCTTTGTGCTGTAAATCTCCCAACAGCCAAACGCAAAAGCAGCAAACATCTCGCTGTATGTCCCACACCCAAAGTGCCAAGAGAGAGCTTGCTCTCCCTGTCTTTGAGTACTGTTTTCACTGTCCCGGTTACCTCTTTGCTAACGTTCTCTTCAGAGCTGCAGTGAAACCAGGAACCACGTGGAGAAGGCATCCACACTGAAAGTGCCTGGAGGGAACATTGGGGCTTCTTCTCAGTGTCTCTGACATAGGGTTTCACTGTCCCGGGAAAGTCTCTGCTAACACTGTGCAGAGCGCTGTGCCCAATCTACAGAAACGTCTTGCGGTATCTCCTACAGGGAAAGTGCCAGGAGGGAATTGTCGAGCTTGTTCTCAGTGTCTCTCAGAATTGCTCTGAATATCTGTGTGACCTTTTTGCTAAGACTCTCCAGAGAGACGTCCTCAAAACCAACACACATCTTGACATATCTCTCACATTGATCGCAGTGTCTCCAGAAACGGCATTGAAGGAGCCAGGACCTTTTCTCCCTACACTGTCCATTGAGTTGTCCTCAAAACCAATATACATCCTGCTATATCTCCCACATGGAAAGTGCCAGGAGGGAGAAGTGGGGATTATGTTTAGACTTTCTCGGAACTGCTCCAAATCAACTAGATATCTTTGTGCTGTAAATCTCCCAACAGCCAAACGCAAAAGCAGCAAACATCTCGCTGTATGTCCCACACCCAAAGTGCCAAGAGAGAGCTTGCTCTCCCTGTCTTTGAGTACTGTTTTCACTGTCCCGGTTACCTCTTTGCTAACGTTCTCTTCAGAGCCGCAGTGAAACCAGGAACCATGTGGAGAAGGCACCCACACTGAAAGTGCCTGGAGGGAACATTGGGGCTTCTTCTCAGTGTCTCTGACATAGGGTTTCACTGTCCCGGGAAAGTCTCTGCTAACACCGTGCAGAGCGCTGTGCCCAATATACAGAAACGTCTTGCGGTATCTCCTACAGGGAAAGTGCCAGGAGGGAATTGTCGAGCTTGTTCTCAGTGTCTCTGAGAATTGCTCTGATTATCCCTGTGACCTCTTTGCTAAGACTCTCCAGAGAGCCGTCCTCAAAACAAACACACATCTTGACATATCTCCCACATTGATCGCAGTGTCTCCAGAAACGGCATTCAAGGAGCCAGGACCTTTTCTCCCTACACTGTCCATTGAGTTGTCCTCAAAACCAATATACATCCTGCTATATCTCCCACATGGAAAGTGCCAGGAGGGAGAAGTTGTGATTATGTTTAGACTTTCTCGGAACTGCTTCAAATCAACTAGATATCTTTGTGCTGTAAATCTCCCAACAGCCAAACGCAAAAGCAGCAAACATCTCGCTGTATGTCCCACATCCAAAGTGCCAAGAGAGAGCTTGCTCTCCCTGTCTTTGAGTACTGTTTTCACTGTCCCGGTTACCTCTTTGCTAACGTTCTCTTCAGAGCTGCAGTGAAACCAGGAACCACGTGGAGAAGGCACCCACACTGAAAGTGCCTGGAGGGAACATTGGGGCTTCTTCTCAGTGTCTCTGACATAGGGTTTCACTGTCCCGGGAAAGTCTCTGCTAACACCGTGCAGAGCGCTGTGCCCAATATACAGAAACGTCTTGCGGTATCTCCTACAGGGAAAGTGCCAGGAGGGAATTGTCGAGCTTGTTCTCAGTGTCTCTGAGAATTGCTCTGATTATCTGTGTGACCTCTTTGCTAAGACTCTCCAGAGAGACGTCCTCAAAACAAACACACATCTTGACATATCTCCCACATTGATCGCAGTGTCTCCAGAAACGGCATTCAAGGAGCCAGGACCTTTTCTCCCTACACTGTCCATTGAGTTGTCCTCAAAACCAATATACATCCTGCTATATCTCCCACATGGAAAGTGCCAGGAGGGAGAAGTGGGGATTTTGTTTAGACTTTCTCGGAACTGCTTCAAATCAACTAGATATCTTTGTGCTGTAAATCTCCCAACAGCCAAACGCAAAAGCAGCAATAATCTCGCTGCATGTCCCACATCCAAAGTGCCAAGAGAGAGCTTGCTCTCCCTGTCTTGGAGTACTGTTTTCACTGCCCCGGTTACCTCTTTGCTAACGTTCTCTTCAGAGCTGCAGTGAAACCAGGAACCACGTGGAGAAGGCACCCACACTGAAAGTGCCTGGAGGGAACATTGGGGCTTCTTCTCAGTGTCTCTGACATAGGGTTTCACTGTCCCGGGAAAGTCTCTGCTAACACCGTGCAGAGCGCTGTGCCCAATCTACAGAAACGTCTTGCGGTATCTCCTACAGGGAAAGCGCCAGGAGGGAATTGTCGAGCTTGTTCTCAGTGTCTCTGAGAATTGCTCTGATTATCTGTGTGACCTCTTTGCTAAGACTCTCCAGAGAGCCGTCCTCAAAACAAACACACATCTTGACATATCTCCCACATTGATCGCAGTGTCTCCAGAAACGGCATTCAAGGAGCCAGGACCTTTTCTCCCTACACTGTCCATTGAGTTGTCCTCAAAACCAATATACATCCTGCTATATCTCCCACATGGAAAGTGCCAGGAGGGAGAAGTGGGGATTTTGTTTAGACTTTCTCGGAACTGCTTCAAAACAACTAGATATCTTTGTGCTGTAAATCTCCCAACAGCCAAACGCAAAAGCAGCAAACATCTCGCTGTATGTCCCACACCCAAAGTGCCAAGAGAGAGCTTGCTCTCCCTGTCTTTGAGTACTGTTTTCACTGTCCCGGTTACCTCTTTGCTAACGTTCTCTTCAGAGCTGCAGTGAAACCAGGAACCACGTGGAGAAGGCATCCACACTGAAAGTGCCTGGAGGGAACATTGGGGCTTCTTCTCAGTGTCTCTGACATAGGGTTTCACTGTCCCGGGAAAGTCTCTGCTAACACTGTGCAGAGCGCTGTGCCCAATCTACAGAAACGTCTTGCGGTATCTCCTACAGGGAAAGTGCCAGGAGGGAATTGTCGAGCTTGTTCTCAGTGTCTCTCAGAATTGCTCTGAATATCTGTGTGACCTTTTTGCTAAGACTCTCCAGAGAGACGTCCTCAAAACAAACACACATCTTGACATATCTCTCACATTGATCGCAGTGTCTCCAGAAACGGCATTGAAGGAGCCAGGACCTTTTCTCCCTACACTGTCCATTGAGTTGTCCTCAAAACCAATATACATCCTGCTATATCTCCCACATGGAAAGTGCCAGGAGGGAGAAGTGGGGATTATGTTTAGACTTTCTCGGAACTGCTCCAAATCAACTAGATATCTTTGTGCTGTAAATCTCCCAACAGCCAAACGCAAAAGCAGCAAACATCTCGCTGTATGTCCCACACCCAAAGTGCCAAGAGAGAGCTTGCTCTCCCTGTCTTTGAGTACTGTTTTCACTGTCCCGGTTACCTCTTTGCTAACGTTCTCTTCAGAGCTGCAGTGAAACCAGGAACCACGTGGAGAAGGCACCCACACTGAAAGTGCCTGGAGGGAACATTGGGGCTTCTTCTCAGTGTCTCTGACATAGGGTTTCACTGTCCCGGGAAAGTCTCTGCTAACACCGTGCAGAGCGCTGTGCCCAATATACAGAAACGTCTTGCGGTATCTCCTACAGGGAAAGTGCCAGGAGGGAATTGTCGAGCTTGTTCTCAGTGTCTCTGAGAATTGCTCTGATTATCCCTGTGACCTCTTTGCTAAGACTCTCCAGAGAGCCGTCCTCAAAACAAACACACATCTTGACATATCTCCCACATTGATCGCAGTGTCTCCAGAAACGGCATTGAAGGAGCCAGGACCTTTTCTCCCTACACTGTCCATTGAGTTGTCCTCAAAACCAATATACATCCTGCTATATCTCCCACATGGAAAGTGCCAGGAGGGAGAAGTGGGGATTTTGTTTAGACTTTCTCGGAACTGCTTCAAATCAACTAGATATCTTTGTGCTGTAAATCTCCCAACAGCCAAACGCAAAAGCAGCAAACATCTCGCTGTATGTCCCACACCCAAAGTGCCAAGAGAGAGCTTGCTCTCCCTGTCTTTGAGTACTGTTTTCACTGTCCCGGTTACTTCTTTGCTAACGTTCTCTTCAGAGCTGCAGTGAAACCAGGAACCACGTGGAGAAGGCACCCACACTGAAAGTGCCTGGAGGGAACATTGGGGCTTCTTCTCAGTGTCTCTGACATAGGGTTTCACTGTCCCGGGAAAGTCTCTGCTAACACCGTGCAGAGCGCTGTGCCCAATCTACAGAAACGTCTTGCGGTATCTCCTACAGGGAAAGTGCCAGGAGGGAATTGTCGAGCTTGTTCTCAGTGTCTCTGAGAATTGCTCTGATTATCCCTGTGACCTGTTTGCTAAGACTCTCCAGAGAGACGTCCTCAAAACAAACACACATCTTGACATATCTCCCACATTGATCGCAGTGTCTCCAGAAACGGCATTCAAGGAGCCAGGACCTTTTCTCCCTACACTGTCCATTGAGTTGTCCTCAAAACCAATATACATCCTGCTATATCTCCCACATGGAAAGTGCCAGGAGGGAGAAGTGGGGATTATGTTTAGACTTTCTCGGAACTGCTTCAAATCAACTAGATATCTTTGTGCTGTAAATCTCCCAACAGCCAAACGCAAAAGCAGCAAACATCTCGCTGTATGTCCCACATCCAAAGTGCCAAGAGAGAGCTTGCTCTCCCTGTCTTTGAGTACTGTTTTCACTGTCCCGGTTACCTCTTTGCTAACGTTCTCTTCAGAGCTGCAGTGAAACCAGGAACCACGTGGAGAAGGCATCCACACTGAAAGTGCCTGGAGGGAACATTGGGGCTTCTTCTCAGTGTCTCTGACATAGGGTTTCACTGTCCCGGGAAAGTCTCTGCTAACACCCTGCAGAGCGCTGTGCCCAATCTACAGAAACGTCTTGCGGTATCTCCTACAGGGAAAGTGCCAGGAGGGAATTGTCGAGCTTGTTCTCAGTGTCTCTGAGAATTGCTCTGATTATCCCTGTGACCTCTTTGCTAAGACTCTCCAGAGAGACGTCCTCAAAACAAACACACATCTTGACATATCTCCCACATTGATCGCAGTGTCTCCAGAAACGGCATTCAAGGAGCCAGGACCTTTTCTCCCTACACTGTCCATTGAGTTGTCCTCAAAACCAATATACATCCTGCTATATCTCCCACATGGAAAGTGCCAGGAGGGAGAAGTGGGGATTATGTTTAGACTTTCTCGGAACTGCTTCAAATCAACTAGATATCTTTGTGCTGTAAATCTCCCAACAGCCAAACGCAAAAGCAGCAAACATCTCGCTGTATGTCCCACACCCAAAGTGCCAAGAGAGAGCTTGCTCTCCCTGTCTTTGAGTACTGTTTTCACTGTCCCGGTTACCTCTTTGCTAACGTTCTCTTCAGAGCTGCAGTGAAACCAGGAACCACGTGGAGAAGGCATCCACACTGAAAGTGCCTGGAGGGAACATTGGGGCTTCTTCTCAGTGTCTCTGACATAGGGTTTCACTGTCCCGGGAAAGTCTCTGCTAACACTGTGCAGAGCGCTGTGCCCAATCTACAGAAACGTCTTGCGGTATCTCCTACAGGGAAAGTGCCAGGAGGGAATTGTCGAGCTTGTTCTCAGTGTCTCTGAGAATTGCTCTGATTATCCCTGTGACCTCTTTGCTAAGACTCTCCAGAGAGCCGTCCTCAAAACAAACACACATCTTGACATATCTCCCACATTGATCGCAGTGTCTCCAGAAACGGCATTCAAGGAGCCAGGACCTTTTCTCCCTACACTGTCCATTGAGTTGTCCTCAAAACCAATATACATCCTGCTATATCTCCCACATGGAAAGTGCCAGGAGGGAGAAGTTGTGATTATGTTTAGACTTTCTCGGAACTGCTTCAAATCAACTAGATATCTTTGTGCTGTAAATCTCCCAACAGCCAAACGCAAAAGCAGCAAACATCTCGCTGTATGTCCCACACCCAAAGTGCCAAGAGAGAGCTTGCTCTCCCTGTCTTTGAGTACTGTTTTCACTGTCCCGGTTACCTCTTTGCTAACGTTCTCTTCAGAGCTGCAGTGAAACCAGGAACCACGTGGAGAAGGCATCCACACTGAAAGTGCCTGGAGGGAACATTGGGGCTTCTTCTCAGTGTCTCTGACATAGGGTTTCACTGTCCCGGGAAAGTCTCTGCTAACACTGTGCAGAGCGCTGTGCCCAATCTACAGAAACGTCTTGCGGTATCTCCTACAGGGAAAGTGCCAGGAGGGAATTGTCGAGCTTGTTCTCAGTGTCTCTGAGAATTGCTCTGATTATCCCTGTGACCTCTTTGCTAAGACTCTCCAGAGAGCCGTCCTCAAAACAAACACACATCTTGACATATCTCCCACATTGATCGCAGTGTCTCCAGAAACGGCATTGAAGGAGCCAGGACCTTTTCTCCCTACACTGTCCATTGAGTTGTCCTCAAAACCAATATACATCCTGCTATATCTCCCACATGGAAAGTGCCAGGAGGGAGAAGTTGTGATTATGTTTAGACTTTCTCGGAACTGCTTCAAATCAACTAGATATCGTTGTGCTGTAAATCTCCCAACAGCCAAACGCAAAAGCAGCAAACATCTCGCTGTATGTCCCACATCCAAAGTGCCAAGAGAGAGCTTGCTCTCCCTGTCTTTGAGTACTGTTTTCACTGTCCCGGTTACCTCTTTGCTAACGTTCTCTTCAGAGCTGCAGTGAAACCAGGAACCACGTGGAGAAGGCACCCACACTGAAAGTGCCTGGAGGGAACATTGGGGCTTCTTCTCAGTGTCTCTGACATAGGGTTTCACTGTCCCGGGAAAGTCTCTGCTAACACTGTGCAGAGCGCTGTGCCCAATCTACAGAAACGTCTTGCGGTATCTCCTACAGGGAAAGTGCCAGGAGGGAATTGTCGAGCTTGTTCTCAGTGTCTCTCAGAATTGCTCTGAATATCTGTGTGACCTTTTTGCTAAGACTCTCCAGAGAGACGTCCTCAAAACAAACACACATCTTGACATATCTCTCACATTGATCGCAGTGTCTCCAGAAACGGCATTGAAGGAGCCAGGACCTTTTCTCCCTACACTGTCCATTGAGTTGTCCTCAAAACCAATATACATCCTGCTATATCTCCCACATGGAAAGTGCCAGGAGGGAAAAGTGGGGATTATGTTTAGACTTTCTCGGAACTGCTCCAAATCAACTAGATATCTTTGTGCTGTAAATCTCCCAACAGCCAAACGCAAAAGCAGCAAACATCTCGCTGTATGTCCCACACCCAAAGTGCCAAGAGAGAGCTTGCTCTCCCTGTCTTTGAGTACTGTTTTCACTGTCCCGGTTACCTCTTTGCTAACGTTCTCTTCAGAGCTGCAGTGAAACCAGGAACCACGTGGAGAAGGCACCCACACTGAAAGTGCCTGGAGGGAACATTGGGGCTTCTTCTCAGTGTCTCTGACATAGGGTTTCACTGTCCCGGGAAAGTCTCTGCTAACACCGTGCAGAGCGCTGTGCCCAATATACAGAAACGTCTTGCGGTATCTCCTACAGGGAAAGTGCCAGGAGGGAATTGTCGAGCTTGTTCTCAGTGTCTCTGAGAATTGCTCTGATTATCCCTGTGACCTCTTTGCTAAGACTCTCCAGAGAGCCGTCCTCAAAACAAACACACATCTTGACATATCTCCCACATTGATCGCAGTGTCTCCAGAAACGGCATTCAAGGAGCCAGGACCTTTTCTCCCTACACTGTCCATTGAGTTGTCCTCAAAACCAATATACATCCTGCTATATCTCCCACATGGAAAGTGCCAGGAGGGAGAAGTGGGGATTATGTTTAGACTTTCTCGGAACTGCTCCAAATCAACTAGATATCTTTGTGCTGTAAATCTCCCAACAGCCAAACGCAGAAGCAGCAAACATCTCGCTGTATGTCCCACATCCAAAGTGCCAAGAGAGAGCTTGCTCTCCCTGTCTTTGAGTACTGTTTTCACTGTCCCGGTTACCTCTTTGCTAACGTTCTCTTCAGAGCTGCAGTGAAACCAGGAACCACGTGGAGAAGGCACCCACACTGAAAGTGCCTGGAGGGAACATTGGGGCTTCTTCTCAGTGTCTCTGACATAGGGTTTCACTGTCCCGGGAAAGTCTCTGCTAACACCGTGCAGAGCGCTGTGCCCAATATACAGAAACGTCTTGCGGTATCTCCTACAGGGAAAGTGCCAGGAGGGAATTGTCGAGCTTGTTCTCAGTGTCTCTGAGAATTGCTCTGATTATCTGTGTGACCTCTTTGCTAAGACTCTCCAGAGAGACGTCCTCAAAACAAACACACATCTTGACATATCTCCCACATTGATCGCAGTGTCTCCAGAAACGGCATTCAAGGAGCCAGGACCTTTTCTCCCTACACTGTCCATTGAGTTGTCCTCAAAACCAATATACATCCTGCTATATCTCCCACATGGAAAGTGCCAGGAGGGAGAAGTGGGGATTTTGTTTAGACTTTCTCGGAACTGCTTCAAATCAACTAGATATCTTTGTGCTGTAAATCTCCCAACAGCCAAACGCAAAAGCAGCAAACATCTCGCTGCATGTCCCACATCCAAAGTGCCAAGAGAGAGCTTGCTCTCCCTGTCTTTGAGTACTGTTTTCACTGCCCCGGTTACCTCTTTGCTAACGTTCTCTTCAGAGCTGCAGTGAAACCAGGAACCACGTGGAGAAGGCACCCACACTGAAAGTGCCTGGAGGGAACATTGGGGCTTCTTCTCAGTGTCTCTGACATAGGGTTTCACTGTCCCGGGAAAGTCTCTGCTAACACCGTGCAGAGCGCTGTGCCCAATCTACAGAAACGTCTTGCGGTATCTCCTACAGGGAAAGTGCCAGGAGGGAATTGTCGAGCTTGTTCTCAGTGTCTCTGAGAATTGCTCTGATTATCTGTGTGACCTCTTTGCTAAGACTCTCCAGAGAGCCGTCCTCAAAACAAACACACATCTTGACATATCTCCCACATTGATCGCAGTGTCTCCAGAAACGGCATTGAAGGAGCCAGGACCTTTTCTCCCTACACTGTCCATTGAGTTGTCCTCAAAACCAATATACATCCTGCTATATCTCCCACATGGAAAGTGCCAGGAGGGAGAAGTGGGGATTATGTTTAGACTTTCTCGGAACTGCTTCAAATCAACTAGATATCTTTGTGCTGTAAATCTCCCAACAGCCAAACGCAAAAGCAGCAAACATCTCGCTGCATGTCCCACATCCAAAGTGCCAAGAGAGAGCTTGCTCTCCCTGTCTTTGAGTACTGTTTTCACTGTCCCGGTTACCTCTTTGCTAACGTTCTCTTCAGAGCTGCAGTGAAACCAGGAACCACGTGGAGAAGGCACCCACACTGAAAGTGCCTGGAGGGAACATTGGGGCTTCTTCTCAGTGTCTCTGACATAGGGTTTCACTGTCCCGGGAAAGTCTCTGCTAACACTGTGCAGAGCGCTGTGCCCAATATACAGAAACGTCTTGCGGTATCTCCTACAGGGAAAGTGCCAGGAGGGAATTGTCGAGCTTGTTCTCAGTGTCTCTCAGAATTGCTCTGAATATCTGTGTGACCTTTTTGCTAAGACTCTCCAGAGAGACGTCCTCAAAACCAACACACATCTTGACATATCTCTCACATTGATCGCAGTGTCTCCAGAAACGGCATTGAAGGAGCCAGGACCTTTTCTCCCTACACTGTCCATTGAGTTGTCCTCAAAACCAATATACATCCTGCTATATCTCCCACATGGAAAGTGCCAGGAGGGAGAAGTGGGGATTATGTTTAGACTTTCTCGGAACTGCTCCAAATCAACTAGATATCTTTGTGCTGTAAATCTCCCAACAGCCAAACGCAAAAGCAGCAAACATCTCGCTGTATGTCCCACACCCAAAGTGCCAAGAGAGAGCTTGCTCTCCCTGTCTTTGAGTACTGTTTTCACTGTCCCGGTTACTTCTTTGCTAACGTTCTCTTCAGAGCTGCAGTGAAACCAGGAACCACGTGGAGAAGGCACCCACACTGAAAGTGCCTGGAGGGAACATTGGGGCTTCTTCTCAGTGTCTCTGACATAGGGTTTCACTGTCCCGGGAAAGTCTCTGCTAACACCGTGCAGAGCGCTGTGCCCAATATACAGAAACGTCTTGCGGTATCTCCTACAGGGAAAGTGCCAGGAGGGAATTGTCGAGCTTGTTCTCAGTGTCTCTGAGAATTGCTCTGATTATCCCTGTGACCTCTTTGCTAAGACTCTCCAGAGAGCCGTCCTCAAAACAAACACACATCTTGACATATCTCCCACATTGATCGCAGTGTCTCCAGAAACGGCATTCAAGGAGCCAGGACCTTTTCTCCCTACACTGTCCATTGAGTTGTCCTCAAAACCAATATACATCCTGCTATATCTCCCACATGGAAAGTGCCAGGAGGGAGAAGTGGGGATTTTGTTTAGACTTTCTCGGAACTGCTTCAAATCAACTAGATATCTTTGTGCTGTAAATCTCCCAACAGCCAAACGCAAAAGCAGCAAACATCTCGCTGTATGTCCCACACCCAAAGTGCCAAGAGAGAGCTTGCTCTCCCTGTCTTTGAGTACTGTTTTCACTGTCCCGGTTACCTCTTTGCTAACGTTCTCTTCAGAGCTGCAGTGAAACCAGGAACCACGTGGAGAAGGCACCCACACTGAAAGTGCCTGGAGGGAACATTGGGGCTTCTTCTCAGTGTCTCTGACATAGGGTTTCATTGTCCCGGGAAAGTCTCTGCTAACACCGTGCAGAGCGCTGTGCCCAATCTACAGAAACGTCTTGCGGTATCTCCTACAGGGAAAGTGCCAGGAGGGAATTGTCGAGCTTGTTCTCAGTGTCTCTGAGAATTGCTCTGATTATCCCTGTGACCTGTTTGCTAAGACTCTCCAGAGAGCCGTCCTCAAAACAAACACACATCTTGACATATCTCCCACATTGATCGCAGTGTCTCCAGGAACGGCATTCAAGGAGCCAGGACCTTTTCTCCCTACACTGTCCATTGAGTTGTCCTCAAAACCAATATACATCCTGCTATATCTCCCACATGGAAAGTGCCAGGAGGGAGAAGTGGGGATTATGTTTAGACTTTCTCGGAACTGCTTCAAATCAACTAGATATCTTTGTGCTGTAAATCTCCCAACA
This sequence comes from Chroicocephalus ridibundus, assembly GCF_963924245.1. Lineage (NCBI taxonomy): Eukaryota > Metazoa > Chordata > Aves > Charadriiformes > Laridae > Chroicocephalus > Chroicocephalus ridibundus. Next base: position 198,320 of record NW_026961336.1, read on the forward strand.
GCCAAACGCAAAAGCAGCAAACATCTCGCTGTATGTCCCACACCCAAAGTGCCAAGAGAGAGCTTGCTCTCCCTGTCTTTGAGTACTGTTTTCACTGTCCCGGTTACCTCTTTGCTAACGTTCTCTTCAGAGCTGCAGTGAAACCAGGAACCACGTGGAGAAGGCATCCACACTGAAAGTGCCTGGAGGGAACATTGGGGCTTCTTCTCAGTGTCTCTGACATAGGGTTTCACTGTCCCGGGAAAGTCTCTGCTAACACTGTGCAGAGCGCTGTGCCCAATCTACAGAAACGTCTTGCGGTATCTCCTACAGGGAAAGTGCCAGGAGGGAATTGTCGAGCTTGTTCTCAGTGTCTCTCAGAATTGCTCTGAATATCTGTGTGACCTTTTTGCTAAGACTCTCCAGAGAGACGTCCTCAAAACCAACACACATCTTGACATATCTCTCACATTGATCGCAGTGTCTCCAGAAACGGCATTGAAGGAGCCAGGACCTTTTCTCCCTACACTGTCCATTGAGTTGTCCTCAAAACCAATATACATCCTGCTATATCTCCCACATGGAAAGTGCCAGGAGGGAGAAGTGGGGATTATGTTTAGACTTTCTCGGAACTGCTCCAAATCAACTAGATATCTTTGTGCTGTAAATCTCCCAACAGCCAAACGCAAAAGCAGCAAACATCTCGCTGTATGTCCCACACCCAAAGTGCCAAGAGAGAGCTTGCTCTCCCTGTCTTTGAGTACTGTTTTCACTGTCCCGGTTACCTCTTTGCTAACGTTCTCTTCAGAGCCGCAGTGAAACCAGGAACCATGTGGAGAAGGCACCCACACTGAAAGTGCCTGGAGGGAACATTGGGGCTTCTTCTCAGTGTCTCTGACATAGGGTTTCACTGTCCCGGGAAAGTCTCTGCTAACACCGTGCAGAGCGCTGTGCCCAATATACAGAAACGTCTTGCGGTATCTCCTACAGGGAAAGTGCCAGGAGGGAATTGTCGAGCTTGTTCTCAGTGTCTCTGAGAATTGCTCTGATTATCCCTGTGACCTCTTTGCTAAGACTCTCCAGAGAGCCGTCCTCAAAACAAACACACATCTTGACATATCTCCCACATTGATCGCAGTGTCTCCAGAAACGGCATTCAAGGAGCCAGGACCTTTTCTCCCTACACTGTCCATTGAGTTGTCCTCAAAACCAATATACATCCTGCTATATCTCCCACATGGAAAGTGCCAGGAGGGAGAAGTTGTGATTATGTTTAGACTTTCTCGGAACTGCTTCAAATCAACTAGATATCTTTGTGCTGTAAATCTCCCAACAGCCAAACGCAAAAGCAGCAAACATCTCGCTGTATGTCCCACATCCAAAGTGCCAAGAGAGAGCTTGCTCTCCCTGTCTTTGAGTACTGTTTTCACTGTCCCGGTTACCTCTTTGCTAACGTTCTCTTCAGAGCTGCAGTGAAACCAGGAACCACGTGGAGAAGGCACCCACACTGAAAGTGCCTGGAGGGAACATTGGGGCTTCTTCTCAGTGTCTCTGACATAGGGTTTCACTGTCCCGGGAAAGTCTCTGCTAACACCGTGCAGAGCGCTGTGCCCAATATACAGAAACGTCTTGCGGTATCTCCTACAGGGAAAGTGCCAGGAGGGAATTGTCGAGCTTGTTCTCAGTGTCTCTGAGAATTGCTCTGATTATCTGTGTGACCTCTTTGCTAAGACTCTCCAGAGAGACGTCCTCAAAACAAACACACATCTTGACATATCTCCCACATTGATCGCAGTGTCTCCAGAAACGGCATTCAAGGAGCCAGGACCTTTTCTCCCTACACTGTCCATTGAGTTGTCCTCAAAACCAATATACATCCTGCTATATCTCCCACATGGAAAGTGCCAGGAGGGAGAAGTGGGGATTTTGTTTAGACTTTCTCGGAACTGCTTCAAATCAACTAGATATCTTTGTGCTGTAAATCTCCCAACAGCCAAACGCAAAAGCAGCAATAATCTCGCTGCATGTCCCACATCCAAAGTGCCAAGAGAGAGCTTGCTCTCCCTGTCTTGGAGTACTGTTTTCACTGCCCCGGTTACCTCTTTGCTAACGTTCTCTTCAGAGCTGCAGTGAAACCAGGAACCACGTGGAGAAGGCACCCACACTGAAAGTGCCTGGAGGGAACATTGGGGCTTCTTCTCAGTGTCTCTGACATAGGGTTTCACTGTCCCGGGAAAGTCTCTGCTAACACCGTGCAGAGCGCTGTGCCCAATCTACAGAAACGTCTTGCGGTATCTCCTACAGGGAAAGCGCCAGGAGGGAATTGTCGAGCTTGTTCTCAGTGTCTCTGAGAATTGCTCTGATTATCTGTGTGACCTCTTTGCTAAGACTCTCCAGAGAGCCGTCCTCAAAACAAACACACATCTTGACATATCTCCCACATTGATCGCAGTGTCTCCAGAAACGGCATTCAAGGAGCCAGGACCTTTTCTCCCTACACTGTCCATTGAGTTGTCCTCAAAACCAATATACATCCTGCTATATCTCCCACATGGAAAGTGCCAGGAGGGAGAAGTGGGGATTTTGTTTAGACTTTCTCGGAACTGCTTCAAAACAACTAGATATCTTTGTGCTGTAAATCTCCCAACAGCCAAACGCAAAAGCAGCAAACATCTCGCTGTATGTCCCACACCCAAAGTGCCAAGAGAGAGCTTGCTCTCCCTGTCTTTGAGTACTGTTTTCACTGTCCCGGTTACCTCTTTGCTAACGTTCTCTTCAGAGCTGCAGTGAAACCAGGAACCACGTGGAGAAGGCATCCACACTGAAAGTGCCTGGAGGGAACATTGGGGCTTCTTCTCAGTGTCTCTGACATAGGGTTTCACTGTCCCGGGAAAGTCTCTGCTAACACTGTGCAGAGCGCTGTGCCCAATCTACAGAAACGTCTTGCGGTATCTCCTACAGGGAAAGTGCCAGGAGGGAATTGTCGAGCTTGTTCTCAGTGTCTCTCAGAATTGCTCTGAATATCTGTGTGACCTTTTTGCTAAGACTCTCCAGAGAGACGTCCTCAAAACAAACACACATCTTGACATATCTCTCACATTGATCGCAGTGTCTCCAGAAACGGCATTGAAGGAGCCAGGACCTTTTCTCCCTACACTGTCCATTGAGTTGTCCTCAAAACCAATATACATCCTGCTATATCTCCCACATGGAAAGTGCCAGGAGGGAGAAGTGGGGATTATGTTTAGACTTTCTCGGAACTGCTCCAAATCAACTAGATATCTTTGTGCTGTAAATCTCCCAACAGCCAAACGCAAAAGCAGCAAACATCTCGCTGTATGTCCCACACCCAAAGTGCCAAGAGAGAGCTTGCTCTCCCTGTCTTTGAGTACTGTTTTCACTGTCCCGGTTACCTCTTTGCTAACGTTCTCTTCAGAGCTGCAGTGAAACCAGGAACCACGTGGAGAAGGCACCCACACTGAAAGTGCCTGGAGGGAACATTGGGGCTTCTTCTCAGTGTCTCTGACATAGGGTTTCACTGTCCCGGGAAAGTCTCTGCTAACACCGTGCAGAGCGCTGTGCCCAATATACAGAAACGTCTTGCGGTATCTCCTACAGGGAAAGTGCCAGGAGGGAATTGTCGAGCTTGTTCTCAGTGTCTCTGAGAATTGCTCTGATTATCCCTGTGACCTCTTTGCTAAGACTCTCCAGAGAGCCGTCCTCAAAACAAACACACATCTTGACATATCTCCCACATTGATCGCAGTGTCTCCAGAAACGGCATTGAAGGAGCCAGGACCTTTTCTCCCTACACTGTCCATTGAGTTGTCCTCAAAACCAATATACATCCTGCTATATCTCCCACATGGAAAGTGCCAGGAGGGAGAAGTGGGGATTTTGTTTAGACTTTCTCGGAACTGCTTCAAATCAACTAGATATCTTTGTGCTGTAAATCTCCCAACAGCCAAACGCAAAAGCAGCAAACATCTCGCTGTATGTCCCACACCCAAAGTGCCAAGAGAGAGCTTGCTCTCCCTGTCTTTGAGTACTGTTTTCACTGTCCCGGTTACTTCTTTGCTAACGTTCTCTTCAGAGCTGCAGTGAAACCAGGAACCACGTGGAGAAGGCACCCACACTGAAAGTGCCTGGAGGGAACATTGGGGCTTCTTCTCAGTGTCTCTGACATAGGGTTTCACTGTCCCGGGAAAGTCTCTGCTAACACCGTGCAGAGCGCTGTGCCCAATCTACAGAAACGTCTTGCGGTATCTCCTACAGGGAAAGTGCCAGGAGGGAATTGTCGAGCTTGTTCTCAGTGTCTCTGAGAATTGCTCTGATTATCCCTGTGACCTGTTTGCTAAGACTCTCCAGAGAGACGTCCTCAAAACAAACACACATCTTGACATATCTCCCACATTGATCGCAGTGTCTCCAGAAACGGCATTCAAGGAGCCAGGACCTTTTCTCCCTACACTGTCCATTGAGTTGTCCTCAAAACCAATATACATCCTGCTATATCTCCCACATGGAAAGTGCCAGGAGGGAGAAGTGGGGATTATGTTTAGACTTTCTCGGAACTGCTTCAAATCAACTAGATATCTTTGTGCTGTAAATCTCCCAACAGCCAAACGCAAAAGCAGCAAACATCTCGCTGTATGTCCCACATCCAAAGTGCCAAGAGAGAGCTTGCTCTCCCTGTCTTTGAGTACTGTTTTCACTGTCCCGGTTACCTCTTTGCTAACGTTCTCTTCAGAGCTGCAGTGAAACCAGGAACCACGTGGAGAAGGCATCCACACTGAAAGTGCCTGGAGGGAACATTGGGGCTTCTTCTCAGTGTCTCTGACATAGGGTTTCACTGTCCCGGGAAAGTCTCTGCTAACACCCTGCAGAGCGCTGTGCCCAATCTACAGAAACGTCTTGCGGTATCTCCTACAGGGAAAGTGCCAGGAGGGAATTGTCGAGCTTGTTCTCAGTGTCTCTGAGAATTGCTCTGATTATCCCTGTGACCTCTTTGCTAAGACTCTCCAGAGAGACGTCCTCAAAACAAACACACATCTTGACATATCTCCCACATTGATCGCAGTGTCTCCAGAAACGGCATTCAAGGAGCCAGGACCTTTTCTCCCTACACTGTCCATTGAGTTGTCCTCAAAACCAATATACATCCTGCTATATCTCCCACATGGAAAGTGCCAGGAGGGAGAAGTGGGGATTATGTTTAGACTTTCTCGGAACTGCTCCAAATCAACTAGATATCTTTGTGCTGTAAATCTCCCAACAGCCAAACGCAAAAGCAGCAAACATCTCGCTGTATGTCCCACACCCAAAGTGCCAAGAGAGAGCTTGCTCTCCCTGTCTTTGAGTACTGTTTTCACTGTCCCGGTTACCTCTTTGCTAACGTTCTCTTCAGAGCTGCAGTGAAACCAGGAACCACGTGGAGAAGGCACCCACACTGAAAGTGCCTGGAGGGAACATTGGGGCTTCTTCTCAGTGTCTCTGACATAGGGTTTCACTGTCCCGGGAAAGTCTCTGCTAACACCGTGCAGAGCGCTGTGCCCAATATACAGAAACGTCTTGCGGTATCTCCTACAGGGAAAGTGCCAGGAGGGAATTGTCGAGCTTGTTCTCAGTGTCTCTGAGAATTGCTCTGATTATCCCTGTGACCTCTTTGCTAAGACTCTCCAGAGAGCCGTCCTCAAAACAAACACACATCTTGACATATCTCCCACATTGATCGCAGTGTCTCCAGAAACGGCATTCAAGGAGCCAGGACCTTTTCTCCCTACACTGTCCATTGAGTTGTCCTCAAAACCAATATACATCCTGCTATATCTCCCACATGGAAAGTGCCAGGAGGGAGAAGTGGGGATTATGTTTAGACTTTCTCGGAACTGCTCCAAATCAACTAGATATCTTTGTGCTGTAAATCTCCCAACAGCCAAACGCAGAAGCAGCAAACATCTCGCTGTATGTCCCACATCCAAAGTGCCAAGAGAGAGCTTGCTCTCCCTGTCTTTGAGTACTGTTTTCACTGTCCCGGTTACCTCTTTGCTAACGTTCTCTTCAGAGCTGCAGTGAAACCAGGAACCACGTGGAGAAGGCACCCACACTGAAAGTGCCTGGAGGGAACATTGGGGCTTCTTCTCAGTGTCTCTGACATAGGGTTTCACTGTCCCGGGAAAGTCTCTGCTAACACCGTGCAGAGCGCTGTGCCCAATATACAGAAACGTCTTGCGGTATCTCCTACAGGGAAAGTGCCAGGAGGGAATTGTCGAGCTTGTTCTCAGTGTCTCTGAGAATTGCTCTGATTATCTGTGTGACCTCTTTGCTAAGACTCTCCAGAGAGACGTCCTCAAAACAAACACACATCTTGACATATCTCCCACATTGATCGCAGTGTCTCCAGAAACGGCATTCAAGGAGCCAGGACCTTTTCTCCCTACACTGTCCATTGAGTTGTCCTCAAAACCAATATACATCCTGCTATATCTCCCACATGGAAAGTGCCAGGAGGGAGAAGTGGGGATTTTGTTTAGACTTTCTCGGAACTGCTTCAAATCAACTAGATATCTTTGTGCTGTAAATCTCCCAACAGCCAAACGCAAAAGCAGCAAACATCTCGCTGCATGTCCCACATCCAAAGTGCCAAGAGAGAGCTTGCTCTCCCTGTCTTTGAGTACTGTTTTCACTGCCCCGGTTACCTCTTTGCTAACGTTCTCTTCAGAGCTGCAGTGAAACCAGGAACCACGTGGAGAAGGCACCCACACTGAAAGTGCCTGGAGGGAACATTGGGGCTTCTTCTCAGTGTCTCTGACATAGGGTTTCACTGTCCCGGGAAAGTCTCTGCTAACACCGTGCAGAGCGCTGTGCCCAATCTACAGAAACGTCTTGCGGTATCTCCTACAGGGAAAGTGCCAGGAGGGAATTGTCGAGCTTGTTCTCAGTGTCTCTGAGAATTGCTCTGATTATCTGTGTGACCTCTTTGCTAAGACTCTCCAGAGAGCCGTCCTCAAAACAAACACACATCTTGACATATCTCCCACATTGATCGCAGTGTCTCCAGAAACGGCATTGAAGGAGCCAGGACCTTTTCTCCCTACACTGTCCATTGAGTTGTCCTCAAAACCAATATACATCCTGCTATATCTCCCACATGGAAAGTGCCAGGAGGGAGAAGTGGGGATTATGTTTAGACTTTCTCGGAACTGCTTCAAATCAACTAGATATCTTTGTGCTGTAAATCTCCCAACAGCCAAACGCAAAAGCAGCAAACATCTCGCTGCATGTCCCACATCCAAAGTGCCAAGAGAGAGCTTGCTCTCCCTGTCTTTGAGTACTGTTTTCACTGTCCCGGTTACCTCTTTGCTAACGTTCTCTTCAGAGCTGCAGTGAAACCAGGAACCACGTGGAGAAGGCACCCACACTGAAAGTGCCTGGAGGGAACATTGGGGCTTCTTCTCAGTGTCTCTGACATAGGGTTTCACTGTCCCGGGAAAGTCTCTGCTAACACTGTGCAGAGCGCTGTGCCCAATATACAGAAACGTCTTGCGGTATCTCCTACAGGGAAAGTGCCAGGAGGGAATTGTCGAGCTTGTTCTCAGTGTCTCTCAGAATTGCTCTGAATATCTGTGTGACCTTTTTGCTAAGACTCTCCAGAGAGACGTCCTCAAAACCAACACACATCTTGACATATCTCTCACATTGATCGCAGTGTCTCCAGAAACGGCATTGAAGGAGCCAGGACCTTTTCTCCCTACACTGTCCATTGAGTTGTCCTCAAAACCAATATACATCCTGCTATATCTCCCACATGGAAAGTGCCAGGAGGGAGAAGTGGGGATTATGTTTAGACTTTCTCGGAACTGCTCCAAATCAACTAGATATCTTTGTGCTGTAAATCTCCCAACAGCCAAACGCAAAAGCAGCAAACATCTCGCTGTATGTCCCACACCCAAAGTGCCAAGAGAGAGCTTGCTCTCCCTGTCTTTGAGTACTGTTTTCACTGTCCCGGTTACTTCTTTGCTAACGTTCTCTTCAGAGCTGCAGTGAAACCAGGAACCACGTGGAGAAGGCACCCACACTGAAAGTGCCTGGAGGGAACATTGGGGCTTCTTCTCAGTGTCTCTGACATAGGGTTTCACTGTCCCGGGAAAGTCTCTGCTAACACCGTGCAGAGCGCTGTGCCCAATATACAGAAACGTCTTGCGGTATCTCCTACAGGGAAAGTGCCAGGAGGGAATTGTCGAGCTTGTTCTCAGTGTCTCTGAGAATTGCTCTGATTATCCCTGTGACCTCTTTGCTAAGACTCTCCAGAGAGCCGTCCTCAAAACAAACACACATCTTGACATATCTCCCACATTGATCGCAGTGTCTCCAGAAACGGCATTCAAGGAGCCAGGACCTTTTCTCCCTACACTGTCCATTGAGTTGTCCTCAAAACCAATATACATCCTGCTATATCTCCCACATGGAAAGTGCCAGGAGGGAGAAGTGGGGATTTTGTTTAGACTTTCTCGGAACTGCTTCAAATCAACTAGATATCTTTGTGCTGTAAATCTCCCAACAGCCAAACGCAAAAGCAGCAAACATCTCGCTGTATGTCCCACACCCAAAGTGCCAAGAGAGAGCTTGCTCTCCCTGTCTTTGAGTACTGTTTTCACTGTCCCGGTTACCTCTTTGCTAACGTTCTCTTCAGAGCTGCAGTGAAACCAGGAACCACGTGGAGAAGGCACCCACACTGAAAGTGCCTGGAGGGAACATTGGGGCTTCTTCTCAGTGTCTCTGACATAGGGTTTCATTGTCCCGGGAAAGTCTCTGCTAACACCGTGCAGAGCGCTGTGCCCAATCTACAGAAACGTCTTGCGGTATCTCCTACAGGGAAAGTGCCAGGAGGGAATTGTCGAGCTTGTTCTCAGTGTCTCTGAGAATTGCTCTGATTATCCCTGTGACCTGTTTGCTAAGACTCTCCAGAGAGCCGTCCTCAAAACAAACACACATCTTGACATATCTCCCACATTGATCGCAGTGTCTCCAGGAACGGCATTCAAGGAGCCAGGACCTTTTCTCCCTACACTGTCCATTGAGTTGTCCTCAAAACCAATATACATCCTGCTATATCTCCCACATGGAAAGTGCCAGGAGGGAGAAGTGGGGATTATGTTTAGACTTTCTCGGAACTGCTTCAAATCAACTAGATATCTTTGTGCTGTAAATCTCCCAACAGCCAAACGCAAAAGCAGCAAACATCTCGCTGTATGTCCCACACCCAAAGTGCCAAGAGAGAGCTTGCTCTCCCTGTCTTTGAGTACTGTTTTCACTGTCCCGGTTACCTCTTTGCTAACGTTCTCTTCAGAGCTGCAGTGAAACCAGGAACCACGTGGAGAAGGCATCCACACTGAAAGTGCCTGGAGGGAACATTGGGGCTTCTTCTCAGTGTCTCTGACATAGGGTTTCACTGTCCCGGGAAAGTCTCTGCTAACACTGTGCAGAGCGCTGTGCCCAATCTACAGAAACGTCTTGCGGTATCTCCTACAGGGAAAGTGCCAGGAGGGAATTGTCGAGCTTGTTCTCAGTGTCTCTCAGAATTGCTCTGAATATCTGTGTGACCTTTTTGCTAAGACTCTCCAGAGAGACGTCCTCAAAACCAACACACATCTTGACATATCTCTCACATTGATCGCAGTGTCTCCAGAAACGGCATTGAAGGAGCCAGGACCTTTTCTCCCTACACTGTCCATTGAGTTGTCCTCAAAACCAATATACATCCTGCTATATCTCCCACATGGAAAGTGCCAGGAGGGAGAAGTGGGGATTATGTTTAGACTTTCTCGGAACTGCTCCAAATCAACTAGATATCTTTGTGCTGTAAATCTCCCAACAGCCAAACGCAAAAGCAGCAAACATCTCGCTGTATGTCCCACACCCAAAGTGCCAAGAGAGAGCTTGCTCTCCCTGTCTTTGAGTACTGTTTTCACTGTCCCGGTTACCTCTTTGCTAACGTTCTCTTCAGAGCCGCAGTGAAACCAGGAACCATGTGGAGAAGGCACCCACACTGAAAGTGCCTGGAGGGAACATTGGGGCTTCTTCTCAGTGTCTCTGACATAGGGTTTCACTGTCCCGGGAAAGTCTCTGCTAACACCGTGCAGAGCGCTGTGCCCAATATACAGAAACGTCTTGCGGTATCTCCTACAGGGAAAGTGCCAGGAGGGAATTGTCGAGCTTGTTCTCAGTGTCTCTGAGAATTGCTCTGATTATCCCTGTGACCTCTTTGCTAAGACTCTCCAGAGAGCCGTCCTCAAAACAAACACACATCTTGACATATCTCCCACATTGATCGCAGTGTCTCCAGAAACGGCATTCAAGGAGCCAGGACCTTTTCTCCCTACACTGTCCATTGAGTTGTCCTCAAAACCAATATACATCCTGCTATATCTCCCACATGGAAAGTGCCAGGAGGGAGAAGTTGTGATTATGTTTAGACTTTCTCGGAACTGCTTCAAATCAACTAGATATCTTTGTGCTGTAAATCTCCCAACAGCCAAACGCAAAAGCAGCAAACATCTCGCTGTATGTCCCACATCCAAAGTGCCAAGAGAGAGCTTGCTCTCCCTGTCTTTGAGTACTGTTTTCACTGTCCCGGTTACCTCTTTGCTAACGTTCTCTTCAGAGCTGCAGTGAAACCAGGAACCACGTGGAGAAGGCACCCACACTGAAAGTGCCTGGAGGGAACATTGGGGCTTCTTCTCAGTGTCTCTGACATAGGGTTTCACTGTCCCGGGAAAGTCTCTGCTAACACCGTGCAGAGCGCTGTGCCCAATATACAGAAACGTCTTGCGGTATCTCCTACAGGGAAAGTGCCAGGAGGGAATTGTCGAGCTTGTTCTCAGTGTCTCTGAGAATTGCTCTGATTATCTGTGTGACCTCTTTGCTAAGACTCTCCAGAGAGACGTCCTCAAAACAAACACACATCTTGACATATCTCCCACATTGATCGCAGTGTCTCCAGAAACGGCATTCAAGGAGCCAGGACCTTTTCTCCCTACACTGTCCATTGAGTTGTCCTCAAAACCAATATACATCCTGCTATATCTCCCACATGGAAAGTGCCAGGAGGGAGAAGTGGGGATTTTGTTTAGACTTTCTCGGAACTGCTTCAAATCAACTAGATATCTTTGTGCTGTAAATCTCCCAACAGCCAAACGCAAAAGCAGCAATAATCTCGCTGCATGTCCCACATCCAAAGTGCCAAGAGAGAGCTTGCTCTCCCTGTCTTGGAGTACTGTTTTCACTGCCCCGGTTACCTCTTTGCTAACGTTCTCTTCAGAGCTGCAGTGAAACCAGGAACCACGTGGAGAAGGCACCCACACTGAAAGTGCCTGGAGGGAACATTGGGGCTTCTTCTCAGTGTCTCTGACATAGGGTTTCACTGTCCCGGGAAAGTCTCTGCTAACACCGTGCAGAGCGCTGTGCCCAATCTACAGAAACGTCTTGCGGTATCTCCTACAGGGAAAGCGCCAGGAGGGAATTGTCGAGCTTGTTCTCAGTGTCTCTGAGAATTGCTCTGATTATCTGTGTGACCTCTTTGCTAAGACTCTCCAGAGAGCCGTCCTCAAAACAAACACACATCTTGACATATCTCCCACATTGATCGCAGTGTCTCCAGAAACGGCATTCAAGGAGCCAGGACCTTTTCTCCCTACACTGTCCATTGAGTTGTCCTCAAAACCAATATACATCCTGCTATATCTCCCACATGGAAAGTGCCAGGAGGGAGAAGTGGGGATTTTGTTTAGACTTTCTCGGAACTGCTTCAAAACAACTAGATATCTTTGTGCTGTAAATCTCCCAACAGCCAAACGCAAAAGCAGCAAACATCTCGCTGTATGTCCCACACCCAAAGTGCCAAGAGAGAGCTTGCTCTCCCTGTCTTTGAGTACTGTTTTCACTGTCCCGGTTACCTCTTTGCTAACGTTCTCTTCAGAGCTGCAGTGAAACCAGGAACCACGTGGAGAAGGCATCCACACTGAAAGTGCCTGGAGGGAACATTGGGGCTTCTTCTCAGTGTCTCTGACATAGGGTTTCACTGTCCCGGGAAAGTCTCTGCTAACACTGTGCAGAGCGCTGTGCCCAATCTACAGAAACGTCTTGCGGTATCTCCTACAGGGAAAGTGCCAGGAGGGAATTGTCGAGCTTGTTCTCAGTGTCTCTCAGAATTGCTCTGAATATCTGTGTGACCTTTTTGCTAAGACTCTCCAGAGAGACGTCCTCAAAACAAACACACATCTTGACATATCTCTCACATTGATCGCAGTGTCTCCAGAAACGGCATTGAAGGAGCCAGGACCTTTTCTCCCTACACTGTCCATTGAGTTGTCCTCAAAACCAATATACATCCTGCTATATCTCCCACATGGAAAGTGCCAGGAGGGAGAAGTGGGGATTATGTTTAGACTTTCTCGGAACTGCTCCAAATCAACTAGATATCTTTGTGCTGTAAATCTCCCAACAGCCAAACGCAAAAGCAGCAAACATCTCGCTGTATGTCCCACACCCAAAGTGCCAAGAGAGAGCTTGCTCTCCCTGTCTTTGAGTACTGTTTTCACTGTCCCGGTTACCTCTTTGCTAACGTTCTCTTCAGAGCTGCAGTGAAACCAGGAACCACGTGGAGAAGGCACCCACACTGAAAGTGCCTGGAGGGAACATTGGGGCTTCTTCTCAGTGTCTCTGACATAGGGTTTCACTGTCCCGGGAAAGTCTCTGCTAACACCGTGCAGAGCGCTGTGCCCAATATACAGAAACGTCTTGCGGTATCTCCTACAGGGAAAGTGCCAGGAGGGAATTGTCGAGCTTGTTCTCAGTGTCTCTGAGAATTGCTCTGATTATCCCTGTGACCTCTTTGCTAAGACTCTCCAGAGAGCCGTCCTCAAAACAAACACACATCTTGACATATCTCCCACATTGATCGCAGTGTCTCCAGAAACGGCATTGAAGGAGCCAGGACCTTTTCTCCCTACACTGTCCATTGAGTTGTCCTCAAAACCAATATACATCCTGCTATATCTCCCACATGGAAAGTGCCAGGAGGGAGAAGTGGGGATTTTGTTTAGACTTTCTCGGAACTGCTTCAAATCAACTAGATATCTTTGTGCTGTAAATCTCCCAACAGCCAAACGCAAAAGCAGCAAACATCTCGCTGTATGTCCCACACCCAAAGTGCCAAGAGAGAGCTTGCTCTCCCTGTCTTTGAGTACTGTTTTCACTGTCCCGGTTACTTCTTTGCTAACGTTCTCTTCAGAGCTGCAGTGAAACCAGGAACCACGTGGAGAAGGCACCCACACTGAAAGTGCCTGGAGGGAACATTGGGGCTTCTTCTCAGTGTCTCTGACATAGGGTTTCACTGTCCCGGGAAAGTCTCTGCTAACACCGTGCAGAGCGCTGTGCCCAATCTACAGAAACGTCTTGCGGTATCTCCTACAGGGAAAGTGCCAGGAGGGAATTGTCGAGCTTGTTCTCAGTGTCTCTGAGAATTGCTCTGATTATCCCTGTGACCTGTTTGCTAAGACTCTCCAGAGAGACGTCCTCAAAACAAACACACATCTTGACATATCTCCCACATTGATCGCAGTGTCTCCAGAAACGGCATTCAAGGAGCCAGGACCTTTTCTCCCTACACTGTCCATTGAGTTGTCCTCAAAACCAATATACATCCTGCTATATCTCCCACATGGAAAGTGCCAGGAGGGAGAAGTGGGGATTATGTTTAGACTTTCTCGGAACTGCTTCAAATCAACTAGATATCTTTGTGCTGTAAATCTCCCAACAGCCAAACGCAAAAGCAGCAAACATCTCGCTGTATGTCCCACATCCAAAGTGCCAAGAGAGAGCTTGCTCTCCCTGTCTTTGAGTACTGTTTTCACTGTCCCGGTTACCTCTTTGCTAACGTTCTCTTCAGAGCTGCAGTGAAACCAGGAACCACGTGGAGAAGGCATCCACACTGAAAGTGCCTGGAGGGAACATTGGGGCTTCTTCTCAGTGTCTCTGACATAGGGTTTCACTGTCCCGGGAAAGTCTCTGCTAACACCCTGCAGAGCGCTGTGCCCAATCTACAGAAACGTCTTGCGGTATCTCCTACAGGGAAAGTGCCAGGAGGGAATTGTCGAGCTTGTTCTCAGTGTCTCTGAGAATTGCTCTGATTATCCCTGTGACCTCTTTGCTAAGACTCTCCAGAGAGACGTCCTCAAAACAAACACACATCTTGACATATCTCCCACATTGATCGCAGTGTCTCCAGAAACGGCATTCAAGGAGCCAGGACCTTTTCTCCCTACACTGTCCATTGAGTTGTCCTCAAAACCAATATACATCCTGCTATATCTCCCACATGGAAAGTGCCAGGAGGGAGAAGTGGGGATTATGTTTAGACTTTCTCGGAACTGCTTCAAATCAACTAGATATCTTTGTGCTGTAAATCTCCCAACAGCCAAACGCAAAAGCAGCAAACATCTCGCTGTATGTCCCACACCCAAAGTGCCAAGAGAGAGCTTGCTCTCCCTGTCTTTGAGTACTGTTTTCACTGTCCCGGTTACCTCTTTGCTAACGTTCTCTTCAGAGCTGCAGTGAAACCAGGAACCACGTGGAGAAGGCATCCACACTGAAAGTGCCTGGAGGGAACATTGGGGCTTCTTCTCAGTGTCTCTGACATAGGGTTTCACTGTCCCGGGAAAGTCTCTGCTAACACTGTGCAGAGCGCTGTGCCCAATCTACAGAAACGTCTTGCGGTATCTCCTACAGGGAAAGTGCCAGGAGGGAATTGTCGAGCTTGTTCTCAGTGTCTCTGAGAATTGCTCTGATTATCCCTGTGACCTCTTTGCTAAGACTCTCCAGAGAGCCGTCCTCAAAACAAACACACATCTTGACATATCTCCCACATTGATCGCAGTGTCTCCAGAAACGGCATTCAAGGAGCCAGGACCTTTTCTCCCTACACTGTCCATTGAGTTGTCCTCAAAACCAATATACATCCTGCTATATCTCCCACATGGAAAGTGCCAGGAGGGAGAAGTTGTGATTATGTTTAGACTTTCTCGGAACTGCTTCAAATCAACTAGATATCTTTGTGCTGTAAATCTCCCAACAGCCAAACGCAAAAGCAGCAAACATCTCGCTGTATGTCCCACACCCAAAGTGCCAAGAGAGAGCTTGCTCTCCCTGTCTTTGAGTACTGTTTTCACTGTCCCGGTTACCTCTTTGCTAACGTTCTCTTCAGAGCTGCAGTGAAACCAGGAACCACGTGGAGAAGGCATCCACACTGAAAGTGCCTGGAGGGAACATTGGGGCTTCTTCTCAGTGTCTCTGACATAGGGTTTCACTGTCCCGGGAAAGTCTCTGCTAACACTGTGCAGAGCGCTGTGCCCAATCTACAGAAACGTCTTGCGGTATCTCCTACAGGGAAAGTGCCAGGAGGGAATTGTCGAGCTTGTTCTCAGTGTCTCTGAGAATTGCTCTGATTATCCCTGTGACCTCTTTGCTAAGACTCTCCAGAGAGACGTCCTCAAAACAAACACACATCTTGACATATCTCCCACATTGATCGCAGTGTCTCCAGAAACGGCATTCAAGGAGCCAGGAACTTTTCTCCCTACACTGTCCATTGAGTTGTCCTCAAAACCAATATACATCCTGCTATATCTCCCACATGGAAAGTGCCAGGAGGGAGAAGTGGCGATTATGTTTAGACTTTCTCGGAACTGCTTCAAATCAACTAGATATCTTTGTGCTGTAAATCTCCCAACAGCCAAACGCAAAAGCAGCAAACATCTCGCTGCATGTCCCACACCCAAAGTGCCAAGAGAGAGCTTGCTCTCCCTGTCTTTGAGTACTGTTTTCACTGTCCCGGTTACCTCTTTGCTAACGTTCTCTTCAGAGCTGCAGTGAAACCAGGAACCACGTGGAGAAGGCATCCACACTGAAAGTGCCTGGAGGGAACATTGGGGCTTCTTCTCAGTGTCTCTGACATAGGGTTTCACTGTCCCGGGAAAGTCTCTGCTAACACTGTGCAGAGCGCTGTGCCCAATCTACAGAAACGTCTTGCGGTATCTCCTACAGGGAAAGTGCCAGGAGGGAATTGTCGAGCTTGTTCTCAGTGTCTCTGAGAATTGCTCTGATTATCCCTGTGACCTCTTTGCTAAGACTCTCCAGAGAGCCGTCCTCAAAACAAACACACATCTTGACATATCTCCCACATTGATCGCAGTGTCTCCAGAAACGGCATTCAAGGAGCCAGGACCTTTTCTCCCTACACTGTCCATTGAGTTGTCCTCAAAACCAATATACATCCTGCTATATCTCCCACATGGAAAGTGCCAGGAGGGAGAAGTGGGGATTATGTTTAGACTTTCTCGGAACTGCTTCAAATCAACTAGATATCTTTGTGCTGTAAATCTCCCAACAGCCAAACGCAAAAGCAGCAAACATCTCGCTGCATGTCCCACATCCAAAGTGCCAAGAGAGAGCTTGCTCTCCCTGTCTTTGAGTACTGTTTTCACTGTCCCGGTTACCTCTTTGCTAACGTTCTCTTCAGAGCTGCAGTGAAACCAGGAACCACGTGGAGAAGGCACCCACACTGAAAGTGCCTGGAGGGAACATTGGGGCTTCTTCTCAGTGTCTCTGACATAGGGTTTCACTGTCCCGGGAAAGTCTCTGCTAACACCGTGCAGAGCGCTGTGCCCAATCTACAGAAACGTCTTGCGGTATCTCCTACAGGGAAAGTGCCAGGAGGGAATTCTGGAGCTTGTTCTCAGTGTCTCTGAGAATTGCTCTGATTATCTGTGTGACCTCTTTGCTAAGACTCTCCAGAGAGCCGTCCTCAAAACAAACACACATCTTGACATATCTCCCACATTGATCGCAGTGTCTCCAGAAACGGCATTCAAGGAGCCAGGACCTTTTCTCCCTACACTGTCCATTGAGTTGTCCTCAAAACCAATATACATCCTGCTATATCTCCCACATGGAAAGTGCCAGGAGGGAGAAGTGGGGATTATGTTTAGACTTTCTCGGAACTGCTTCAAATCAACTAGATATCTTTGTGCTGTAAATCTCCCAACAGCCAAACGCAAAAGCAGCAAACATCTCGCTGTATGTCCCACACCCAAAGTGCCAAGAGAGAGCTTGCTCTCCCTGTCTTTGAGTACTGTTTTCACTGTCCCGGTTACTTCTTTGCTAACGTTCTCTTCAGAGCTGCAGTGAAACCAGGAACCACGTGGAGAAGGCACCCACACTGAAAGTGCCTGGAGGGAACATTGGGGCTTCTTCTCAGTGTCTCTGACATAGGGTTTCACTGTCCCGGGAAAGTCTCTGCTAACACCGTGCAGAGCGCTGTGCCCAATCTACAGAAACGTCTTGCGGTATCTCCTACAGGGAAAGTGCCAGGAGGGAATTGTCGAGCTTGTTCTCAGTGTCTCTGAGAATTGCTCTGATTATCTGTGTGACCTCTTTGCTAAGACTCTCCAGAGAGACGTCCTCAAAACAAACACACATCTTGACATATCTCCCACATTGATCGCAGTGTCTCCAGAAACGGCATTCAAGGAGCCAGGACCTTTTCTCCCTACACTGTCCATTGAGTTGTCCTCAAAACCAATATACATCCTGCTATATCTCCCACATGGAAAGTGCCAGGAGGGAGAAGTGGGGATTTTGTTTAGACTTTCTCGGAACTGCTTCAAATCAACTAGATATCTTTGTGCTGTAAATCTCCCAACAGCCAAACGCAAAAGCAGCAAACATCTCGCTGTATGTCCCACACCCAAAGTGCCAAGAGAGAGCTTGCTCTCCCTGTCTTTGAGTACTGTTTTCACTGTCCCGGTTACCTCTTTGCTAACGTTCTCTTCAGAGCTGCAGTGAAACCAGGAACCACGTGGAGAAGGCATCCACACTGAAAGTGCCTGGAGGGAACATTGGGGCTTCTTCTCAGTGTCTCTGACATAGGGTTTCACTGTCCCGGGAAAGTCTCTGCTAACACCGTGCAGAGCGCTGTGCCCAAAGTACAGAAACGTCTTGCGGTATCTCCTACAGGGAAAGTGCCAGGAGGGAATTGTCGAGCTTGTTCTCAGTGTCTCTGAGAATTGCTCTGATTATCCCTGTGACCTCTTTGCTAAGACTCTCCAGAGAGACGTCCTCAAAACAAACACACATCTTGACATATCTCCCACATTGATCGCAGTGTCTCCAGAAACGGCATTCAAGGAGCCAGGACCTTTTCTCCCTACACTGTCCATTGAGTTGTCCTCAAAACCAATATACATCCTGCTATATCTCCCACATGGAAAGTGCCAGGAGGGAGAAGTGGGGATTATGTTTAGACTTTCTCGGAACTGCTCCAAATCAACTAGATATCTTTGTGCTGTAAATCTCCCAACAGCCAAACGCAAAAGCAGCAAACATCTCGCTGTATGTCCCACACCCAAAGTGCCAAGAGAGAGCTTGCTCTCCCTGTCTTTGAGTACTGTTTTCACTGTCCCGGTTACCTCTTTGCTAACGTTCTCTTCAGAGCTGCAGTGAAACCAGGAACCACGTGGAGAAGGCACCCACACTGAAAGTGCCTGGAGGGAACATTGGGGCTTCTTCTCAGTGTCTCTGACATAGGGTTTCACTGTCCCGGGAAAGTCTCTGCTAACACCGTGCAGAGCGCTGTGCCCAATCTACAGAAACGTCTTGCGGTATCTCCTACAGGGAAAGTGCCAGGAGGGAATTGTCGAGCTTGTTCTCAGTGTCTCTGAGAATTGCTCTGATTATCTGTGTGACCTGTTTGCTAAGACTCTCCAGAGAGACGTCCTCAAAACAAACACACATCTTGACATATCTCCCACATTGATCGCAGTGTCTCCAGAAACGGCATTCAAGGAGCCAGGACCTTTTCTCCCTACACTGTCCATTGAGTTGTCCTCAAAACCAATATACATCCTGCTATATCTCCCACATGGAAAGTGCCAGGAGGGAGAAGTGGGGATTATGTTTAGACTTTCTCGGAACTGCTTCAAATCAACTAGATATCTTTGTGCTGTAAATCTCCCAACAGCCAAACGCAAAAGCAGCAAACATCTCGCTGTATGTCCCACACCCAAAGTGCCAAGAGAGAGCTTGCTCTCCCTGTCTTTGAGTACTGTTTTCACTGTCCCGGTTACCTCTTTGCTAACGTTCTCTTCAGAGCTGCAGTGAAACCAGGAACCACGTGGAGAAGGCATCCACACTGAAAGTGCCTGGAGGGAACATTGGGGCTTCTTCTCAGTGTCTCTGACATAGGGTTTCACTGTCCCGGGAAAGTCTCTGCTAACACCCTGCAGAGCGCTGTGCCCAATCTACAGAAACGTCTTGCGGTATCTCCTACAGGGAAAGTGCCAGGAGGGAATTGTCGAGCTTGTTCTCAGTGTCTCTGAGAATTGCTCTGATTATCTGTGTGACCTCTTTGCTAAGACTCTCCAGAGAGCCGTCCTCAAAACAAACACACATCTTGACATATCTCCCACATTGATCGCAGTGTCTCCAGAAACGGCATTCAAGGAGCCAGGACCTTTTCTCCCTACACTGTCCATTGAGTTGTCCTCAAAACCAATATACATCCTGCTATATCTCCCACATGGAAAGTGCCAGGAGGGAGAAGTGGGGATTATGTTTAGACTTTCTCGGAACTGCTTCAAATCAACTAGATATCTTTGTGCTGTAAATCTCCCAACAGCCAAACGCAAAAGCAGCAAACATCTCGCTGCATGTCCCACATCCAAAGTGCCAAGAGAGAGCTTGCTCTCCCTGTCTTTGAGTACTGTTTTCACTGTCCCGGTTACCTCTTTGCTAACGTTCTCTTCAGAGCTGCAGTGAAACCAGGAACCACGTGGAGAAGGCACCCACACTGAAAGTGCCTGGAGGGAACATTGGGGCTTCTTCTCAGTGTCTCTGACATAGGGTTTCACTGTCCCGGGAAAGTCTCTGCTAACACCGTGCAGAGCGCTGTGCCCAATCTACAGAAACGTCTTGTGGTATCTCCTACAGGGAAAGTGCCAGGAGGGAATTGTCGAGCTTGTTCTCAGTGTCTCTCAGAATTGCTCTGAATATCTGTGTGACCTCTTTGCTAAGACTCTCCAGAGAGACGTCCTCAAAACAAACACACATCTTGACATATCTCTCACATTGATCGCAGTGTCTCCAGAAACGGCATTGAAGGAGCCAGGACCTTTTCTCCCTACACTGTCCATTGAGTTGTCCTCAAAACCAATATACATCCTGCTATATCTCCCACATGGAAAGTGCCAGGAGGGAGAAGTGGGGATTATGTTTAGACTTTCTCGGAACTGCTCCAAATCAACTAGATATCTTTGTGCTGTAAATCTCCCAACAGCCAAACGCAAAAGCAGCAAACATCTCGCTGTATGTCCCACACCCAAAGTGCCAAGAGAGAGCTTGCTCTCCCTCTCTTTGAGTACTGTTTTCACTGTCCCGGTTACCTCTTTGCTAACGTTCTCTTCAGAGCTGCAGTGAAACCAGGAACCACGTGGAGAAGGCACCCACACTGAAAGTGCCTGGAGGGAACATTGGGGCTTCTTCTCAGTGTCTCTGACATAGGGTTTCACTGTCCCGGGAAAGTCTCTGCTAACACCGTGCAGAGCGCTGTGCCCAATCTACAGAAACGTCTTGCGGTATCTCCTACAGGGAAAGTGCCAGGAGGGAATTGTCGAGCTTGTTCTCAGTGTCTCTGAGAATTGCTCTGATTATCCCTGTGACCTCTTTGCTAAGACTCTCCAGAGAGCCGTCCTCAAAACAAACACACATCTTGACATATCTCCCACATTGATCGCAGTGTCTCCAGAAACGGCATTCAAGGAGCCAGGACCTTTTCTCCCTACACTGTCCATTGAGTTGTCCTCAAAACCAATATACATCCTGCTATATCTCCCACATGGAAAGTGCCAGGAGGGAGAAGTGGGGATTTTGTTTAGACTTTCTCGGAACTGCTTCAAATCAACTAGATATCTTTGTGCTGTAAATCTCCCAACAGCCAAACGCAAAAGCAGCAAACATCTCGCTGTATGTCCCACACCCAAAGTGCCAAGAGAGAGCTTGCTCTCCCTGTCTTTGAGTACTGTTTTCACTGTCCCGGTTACCTCTTTGCTAACGTTCTCTTCAGAGCTGCAGTGAAACCAGGAACCACGTGGAGAAGGCACCCACACTGAAAGTGCCTGGAGGGAACATTGGGGCTTCTTCTCAGTGTCTCTGACATAGGGTTTCACTGTCCCGGGAAAGTCTCTGCTAACACCGTGCAGAGCGCTGTGCCCAATCTACAGAAACGTCTTGCGGTATCTCCTACAGGGAAAGTGCCAGGAGGGAATTGTCGAGCTTGTTCTCAGTGTCTCTGAGAATTGCTCTGATTATCTGTGTGACCTGTTTGCTAAGACTCTCCAGAGAGACGTCCTCAAAACAAACACACATCTTGACATATCTCCCACATTGATCGCAGTGTCTCCAGAAACGGCATTCAAGGAGCCAGGACCTTTTCTCCCTACACTGTCCATTGAGTTGTCCTCAAAACCAATATACATCCTGCTATATCTCCCACATGGAAAGTGCCAGGAGGGAGAAGTGGGGATTATGTTTAGACTTTCTCGGAACTGCTTCAAATCAACTAGATATCTTTGTGCTGTAAATCTCCCAACAGCCAAACGCAAAAGCAGCAAACATCTCGCTGTATGTCCCACACCCAAAGTGCCAAGAGAGAGCTTGCTCTCCCTGTCTTTGAGTACTGTTTTCACTGTCCCGGTTACCTCTTTGCTAACGTTCTCTTCAGAGCTGCAGTGAAACCAGGAACCACGTGGAGAAGGCACCCACACTGAAAGTGCCTGGAGGGAACATTGGGGCTTCTTCTCAGTGTCTCTGACATAGGGTTTCACTGTCCCGGGAAAGTCTCTGCTAACACCCTGCAGAGCGCTGTGCCCAATCTACAGAAACGTCTTGCGGTATCTCCTACAGGGAAAGTGCCAGGAGGGAATTGTCGAGCTTGTTCTCAGTGTCTCTGAGAATTGCTCTGATTATCCCTGTGACCTCTTTGCTAAGACTCTCCAGAGAGCCGTCCTCAAAACAAACACACATCTTGACATATCTCCCACATTGATCGCAGTGTCTCCAGAAACGGCATTCAAGGAGCCAGGACCTTTTCTCCCTACACTGTCCATTGAGTTGTCCTCAAAACCAATATACATCCTGCTATATCTCCTACATGGAAAGTGCCAGGAGGGAGAAGTGGGGATTATGTTTAGACTTTCTCGGAACTGCTTCAAATCAACTAGATATCTTTGTGCTGTAAATCTCCCAACAGCCAAACGCAAAAGCAGCAAACATCTCGCTGCATGTCCCACATCCAAAGTGCCAAGAGAGAGCTTGCTCTCCCTGTCTTTGAGTACTGTTTTCACTGTCCCGGTTACCTCTTTGCTAACGTTCTCTTCAGAGCTGCAGTGAAACCAGGAACCACGTGGAGAAGGCACCCACACTGAAAGTGCCTGGAGGGAACATTGGGGCTTCTTCTCAGTGTCTCTGACATAGGGTTTCACTGTCCCGGGAAAGTCTCTGCTAACACTGTGCAGAGCGCTGTGCCCAATCTACAGAAACGTCTTGCGGTATCTCCTACAGGGAAAGTGCCAGGAGGGAATTGTCGAGCTTGTTCTCAGTGTCTCTCAGAATTGCTCTGAATATCTGTGTGACCTTTTTGCTAAGACTCTCCAGAGAGACGTCCTCAAAACAAACACACATCTTGACATATCTCCCACATTGATCGCAGTGTCTCCAGAAACGGCATTGAAGGAGCCAGGACCTTTTCTCCCTACACTGTCCATTGAGTTGTCCTCAAAACCAATATACATCCTGCTATATCTCCCACATGGAAAGTGCCAGGAGGGAGAAGTGGGGATTATGTTTAGACTTTCTCGGAACTGCTCCAAATCAACTAGATATCTTTGTGCTGTAAATCTCCCAACAGCCAAACGCAAAAGCAGCAAACATCTCGCTGTATGTCCCACACCCAAAGTGCCAAGAGAGAGCTTGCTCTCCCTGTCTTTGAGTACTCTTTTCACTGTCCCGGTTACCTCTTTGCTAACGTTCTCTTCAGAGCTGCAGTGAAACCAGGAACCATGTGGAGAAGGCACCCACACTGAAAGTGCCTGGAGGGAACATTGGGGCTTCTTCTCAGTGTCTCTGACATAGGGTTTCACTGTCCCGGGAAAGTCTCTGCTAACACCGTGCAGAGCGCTGTGCCCAATCTACAGAAACGTCTTGCGGTATCTCCTACAGGGAAAGTGCCAGGAGGGAATTGTCGAGCTTGTTCTCAGTGTCTCTGAGAATTGCTCTGATTATCCCTGTGACCTCTTTGCTAAGACTCTCCAGAGAGACGTCCTCAAAACAAACACACATCTTGACATATCTCCCACATTGATCGCAGTGTCTCCAGAAACGGCATTCAAGGAGCCAGGACCTTTTCTCCCTACACTGTCCATTGAGTTGTCCTCAAAACCAATATACATCCTGCTATATCTCCCACATGGAAAGTGCCAGGAGGGAGAAGTGGCGATTATGTTTAGACTTTCTCGGAACTGCTCCAAATCAACTAGATATCTTTGTGCTGTAAATCTCCCAACAGCCAAACGCAAAAGGAGCAAACATCTCGCTGTATGTCCCACATCCAAAGTGCCAAGAGAGAGCTTGCTCTCCCTGTCTTTGAGTACTGTTTTCACTGTCCCGGTTACCTCTTTGCTAACGTTCTCTTCAGAGCTGCAGTGAAACCAGGAACCACGTGGAGAAGGCACCCACACTGAAAGTGCCTGGAGGGAACATTGGGGCTTCTTCTCAGTGTCTCTGACATAGGGTTTCACTGTCCCGGGAAAGTCTCTGCTAACACCGTGCAGAGCGCTGTGCCCAATATACAGAAACGTCTTGCGGTATCTCCTACAGGGAAAGTGCCAGGAGGGAATTGTCGAGCTTGTTCTCAGTGTCTCTCAGAATTGCTCTGAATATCTGTGTGACCTTTTTGCTAAGACTCTCCAGAGAGACGTACTCAAAACAAACACACATCTTGACATATCTCTCACATTGATCGCAGTGTCTCCAGGAACGGCATTGAAGGAGCCAGGACCTTTTCTCCCTACACTGTCCATTGAGTTGTCCTCAAAACCAATATACATCCTGCTATATCTCCCACATGGAAAGTGCCAGGAGGGAGAAGTGGGGATTATGTTTAGACTTTCTCGGAACTGCTCCAAATCAACTAGATATCTTTGTGCTGTAAATCTCCCAACAGCCAAACGCAAAAGCAGCAAACATCTCGCTGCATGTCCCACATCCAAAGTGCCAAGAGAGAGCTTGCTCTCCCTGTCTTTGAGTACTGTTTTCACTGTCCTGGTTACCTCTTTGCTAACGTTCTCTTCAGAGCTGCAGTGAAACCAGGAACCACGTGGAGAAGGCACCCACACTGAAAGTGCCTGGAGGGAACATTGGGGCTTCTTCTCAGTGTCTCTGACATAGGGTTTCACTGTCCCGGGAAAGTCTCTGCTAACACCGTGCAGAGCGCTGTGCCCAATCTACAGAAACGTCTTGCGGTATCTCCTACAGGGAAAGTGCCAGGAGGGAATTGTCGAGCTTGTTCTCAGTGTCTCTGAGAATTGCTCTGATTATCCCTGTGACCTCTTTGCTAAGACTCTCCAGAGAGACGTCCTCAAAACAAACACACATCTTGACATATCTCCCACATTGATCGCAGTGTCTCCAGAAACGGCATTCAAGGAGCCAGGACCTTTTCTCCCTACACTGTCCATTGAGTTGTCCTCAAAACCAATATACATCCTGCTATATCTCCCACATGGAAAGTGCCAGGAGGGAGAAGTGGGGATTATGTTTAGACTTTCTCGGAACTGCTCCAAATCAACTAGATATCTTTGTGCTGTAAATCTCCCAACAGCCAAACGCAAAAGGAGCAAACATCTCGCTGCATGTCCCACATCCAAAGTGCCAAGAGAGAGCTTGCTCTCCCTGTCTTTGAGTACTGTTTTCACTGTCCCGGTTACCTCTTTGCTAACGTTCTCTTCAGAGCTGCAGTGAAACCAGGAACCACGTGGAGAAGGCACCCACACTGAAAGTGCCTGGAGGGAACATTGGGGCTTCTTCTCAGTGTCTCTGACATAGGGTTTCACTGTCCCGGGAAAGTCTCTGCTAACACCGTGCAGAGCGCTGTGCCCAATATACAGAAACGTCTTGCGGTATCTCCTACAGGGAAAGTGCCAGGAGGGAATTGTCGAGCTTGTTCTCAGTGTCTCTCAGAATTGCTCTGAATATCTGTGTGACCTTTTTGCTAAGACTCTCCAGAGAGACGTCCTCAAAACAAACACACATCTTGACATATCTCTCACATTGATCGCAGTGTCTCCAGAAACGGCATTGAAGGAGCCAGGACCTTTTCTCCCTACACTGTCCATTGAGTTGTCCTCAAAACCAATATACATCCTGCTATATCTCCCACATGGAAAGTGCCAGGAGGGAGAAGTGGGGATTATGTTTAGACTTTCTCGGAACTGCTCCAAATCAACTAGATATCTTTGTGCTGTAAATCTCCCAACAGCCAAACGCAAAAGCAGCAAACATCTCGCTGCATGTCCCACATCCAAAGTGCCAAGAGAGAGCTTGCTCTCCCTGTCTTTGAGTACTGTTTTCACTGTCCCGGTTACCTCTTTGCTAACATTCTCTTCAGCGCTGCAGGGAAACCAGGAACCACGTGGAGAAGGCACCCACACTGAAAGTGCCTGGAGGGAACATTGGAGCTTCTTCTCAGTGTCTCTGACATAGGGTTTCACTGTCCCGGGAAAGTCTCTGCTAACACCCTGCAGAGCGCTGTGCCCAATCTACAGAAACGTCTTGCGGTATCTCCTACAGGGAAAGTGCCAGGAGGGAACTGTCCATCTTGTTCTCAGTGTCTCTGAGAATTGCTCTGATTATCCCTGTGACCTCTTTGCTAAGACTCTCCAGAGAGCCGTCCTCAAAACCAACACACATCTTGACATATCTCCCTCATTGATCGCAGTGTCTCCAGGAACGGCATTCAAGGAGCCAGGAACTTTTCTCCCTACACTGTCCATTGAGTTGTCCTCAAAACCAATATACATCCTGCTATATCTCCCACATGGAAAGTGCCAGGAGGGAGAAGTGGCGATTATGTTTAGACTTTCTCGGAACTGCTTCAAATCAACTAGATATCTTTGTGCTGTAAATCTCCCAACAGCCAAACGCAAAAGCAGCAAACATCTCGCTGTATGTCCCACATCCAAAGTGCCAAGAGAGAGCTTGCTCTCCCTGTCTTTGAGTACTGTTTTCGCTGTGCCGGTTACCTCTTTGCTAACATTCTCTTCAGCGCTGCAGGGAAACCAGGAACCACGTGGAGAAGGCACCCACACTGAAAGTGCCTGGAGGGAACATTGGGGCTTCTTCTCAGTGTCTCTGACATAGGGTTTCACTGTCCCGGGAAAGTCTCTGCTAACACCCTGCAGAGCGCTGTGCCCAATCTACAGAAACGTCTTGCGGTATCTCCTACAGGGAAAGTGCCAGGAGGGAATTGTCGAGCTTGTTCTCAGTGTCTCTGAGAATTGCTCTGATTATCCCTGTGACCTCTTTGCTAAGACTCTCCAGAGAGCCGTCCTCAAAACCAACACACATCTTGACATATCTCCCACATTGATCGCAGTGTCTCCAGGAACGGCATTCAAGGAGCCAGGAACTTTTCTCCCTACACTGTCCATTGAGTTGTCCTCAAAACCAAGATACATCCTGCTATATCTCCCACATGGAAAGTGCCAGGAGGGAGAAGTGGGGATTATGTTTAGACTTTCTCGGAACTGCTCCAAATCAACTAGATATCTTTGTGCTGTAAATCTCCCAACAGCCAAACGCAAAAGCAGCAAACATCTCGCTGTATGTCCCACACCCAAAGTGCCAAGAGAGAGCTTGCTCTCCCTGTCTTTGAGTACTGTTTTCACTGTCCCGGTTACCTCTTTGCTAACGTTCTCTTCAGAGCTGCAGTGAAACCAGGAACCACGTGGAGAAGGCACCCACACTGAAAGTGCCTGGAGGGAACATTGGGGCTTCTTCTCAGTGTCTCTGACATAGGGTTTCACTGTCCCGGGAAAGTCTCTGCTAACACCGTGCAGAGCGCTGTGCCCAATCTACAGAAACGTCTTGCGGTATCTCCTACAGGGAAAGTGCCAGGAGGGAATTGTCGAGCTTGTTCTCAGTGTCTCTGAGAATTGCTCTGATTATCCCTGTGACCTCTTTGCTAAGACTCTCCAGAGAGACGTCCTCAAAACAAACACACATCTTGACATATCTCCCACATTGATCGCAGTGTCTCCAGAAACGGCATTCAAGGAGCCAGGACCTTTTCTCCCTACACTGTCCATTGAGTTGTCCTCAAAACCAATATACATCCTGCTATATCTCCCACATGGAAAGTGCCAGGAGGGAGAAGTGGGGATTATGTTTAGACTTTCTCGGAACTGCTCCAAATCAACTAGATATCTTTGTGCTGTAAATCTCCCAACAGCCAAACGCAAAAGGAGCAAACATCTCGCTGCATGTCCCACATCCAAAGTGCCAAGAGAGAGCTTGCTCTCCCTGTCTTTGAGTACTGTTTTCACTGTCCCGGTTACCTCTTTGCTAACGTTCTCTTCAGAGCTGCAGTGAAACCAGGAACCACGTGGAGAAGGCACCCACACTGAAAGTGCCTGGAGGGAACATTGGGGCTTCTTCTCAGTGTCTCTGACATAGGGTTTCACTGTCCCGGGAAAGTCTCTGCTAACACCGTGCAGAGCGCTGTGCCCAATATACAGAAACGTCTTGCGGTATCTCCTACAGGGAAAGTGCCAGGAGGGAATTGTCGAGCTTGTTCTCAGTGTCTCTCAGAATTGCTCTGAATATCTGTGTGACCTTTTTGCTAAGACTCTCCAGAGAGACGTCCTCAAAACAAACACACATCTTGACATATCTCTCACATTGATCGCAGTGTCTCCAGAAACGGCATTGAAGGAGCCAGGACCTTTTCTCCCTACACTGTCCATTGAGTTGTCCTCAAAACCAATATACATCCTGCTATATCTCCCACATGGAAAGTGCCAGGAGGGAGAAGTGGGGATTATGTTTAGACTTTCTCGGAACTGCTCCAAATCAACTAGATATCTTTGTGCTGTAAATCTCCCAACAGCCAAACGCAAAAGCAGCAAACATCTCGCTGCATGTCCCACATCCAAAGTGCCAAGAGAGAGCTTGCTCTCCCTGTCTTTGAGTACTGTTTTCACTGTCCCGGTTACCTCTTTGCTAACGTTCTCTTCAGAGCTGCAGTGAAACCAGGAACCACGTGGAGAAGGCACCCACACTGAAAGTGCCTGGAGGGAACATTGGGGCTTCTTCTCAGTGTCTCTGACATAGGGTTTCACTGTCCCGGGAAAGTCTCTGCTAACACCGTGCAGAGCGCTGTGCCCAATCTACAGAAACGTCTTGCGGTATCTCCTACAGGGAAAGTGCCAGGAGGGAATTGTCGAGCTTGTTCTCAGTGTCTCTGAGAATTGCTCTGATTATCTGTGTGACCTCTTTGCTAAGACTCTCCAGAGAGCCGTCCTCAAAACAAACACACATCTTGACATATCTCCCACATTGATCGCAGTGTCTCCAGAAACGGCATTCAAGGAGCCAGGACCTTTTCTCCCTACACTGTCCATTGAGTTGTCCTCAAAACCAATATACATCCTGCTATATCTCCCACATGGAAAGTGCCAGGAGGGAGAAGTGGGGATTATGTTTCGACTTTCTCGGAACTGCTTCAAATCAACTAGATATCTTTGTGCTGTAAATCTCCCAACAGCCAAACGCAAAAGCAGCAAACATCTCGCTGTATGTCCCACACCCAAAGTGCCAAGAGAGAGCTTGATCTCCCTGTCTTTGAGTACTGTTTTCACTGCCCCGATTACCTCTTTGCTAACGTTCTCTTCAGAGCTGCAGTGAAACCAGGAACCACGTGGAGAAGGCACCCACACTGAAAGTGCCTGGAGGGAACATTGGGGCTTCTTCTCAGTGTCTCTGACATAGGGTTTCACTGTCCCGGGAAAGTCTCTGCTAACACCGTGCAGAGCGCTGTGCCCAATCTACAGAAACGTCTTGCGGTATCTCCTACAGGGAAAGTGCCAGGAGGGAATTGTCGAGCTTGTTCTCAGTGTCTCTCAGAATTGCTCTGATTATCCCTGTGACCTCTTTGCTAAGACTCTCCAGAGAGACGTCCTCAAAACAAACACACATCTTGACATATCTCCCACATTGATCGCAGTGTCTCCAGAAACGGCATTGAAGGAGCCAGGACCTTTTCTCCCTACACTGTCCATTGAGTTGTCCTCAAAACCAATATACATCCTGCTATATCTCCCACATGGAAAGTGCCAGGAGGGAGAAGTGGCGATTATGTTTAGACTTTCTCGGAACTGCTTCAAATCAACTAGATATCTTTGTGCTGTAAATCTCCCAACAGCCAAACGCAAAAGCAGCAAACATCTCGCTGTATGTCCCACATCCAAAGTGCCAAGAGAGAGCTTGCTCTCCCTGTCTTTGAGTACTGTTTGCACTGTCCCGGTTACCTCTTTGCTAACATTCTCTTCAGCGCTGCAGGGAAACCAGGAACCACGTGGAGAAGGCACCCACACTGAAAGTGCCTGGAGGGAACATTGGAGCTTCTTCTCAGTGTCTCTGACATAGGGTTTCACTGTCCCGGGAAAGTCTCTGCTAACACCCTGCAGAGCGCTGTGCCCAATCTACAGAAACGTCTTGCGGTATCTCCTACAGGGAAAGTGCCAGGAGGGAACTGTCCATCTTGTTCTCAGTGTCTCTGAGAATTGCTCTGATTATCCCTGTGACCTCTTTGCTAAGACTCTCCAGAGAGCCGTCCTCAAAACCAACACACATCTTGACATATCTCCCTCATTGATCGCAGTGTCTCCAGGAACGGCATTCAAGGAGCCAGGAACTTTTCTCCCTACACTGTCCATTGAGTTGTCCTCAAAACCAATATACATCCTGCTATATCTCCCACATGGAAAGTGCCAGGAGGGAGAAGTGGCGATTATGTTTAGACTTTCTCGGAACTGCTTCAAATCAACTAGATATCTTTGTGCTGTAAATCTCCCAACAGCCAAACGCAAAAGCAGCAAACATCTCGCTGTATGTCCCACATCCAAAGTGCCAAGAGAGAGCTTGCTCTCCCTGTCTTTGAGTACTGTTTTCGCTGTGCCGGTTACCTCTTTGCTAACATTCTCTTCAGCGCTGCAGGGAAACCAGGAACCACGTGGAGAAGGCACCCACACTGAAAGTGCCTGGAGGGAACATTGGGGCTTCTTCTCAGTGTCTCTGACATAGGGTTTCACTGTCCCGGGAAAGTCTCTGCTAACACCCTGCAGAGCGCTGTGCCCAATCTACAGAAACGTCTTGCGGTATCTCCTACAGGGAAAGTGCCAGGAGGGAATTGTCGAGCTTGTTCTCAGTGTCTCTGAGAATTGCTCTGATTATCCCTGTGACCTCTTTGCTAAGACTCTCCAGAGAGCCGTCCTCAAAACCAACACACATCTTGACATATCTCCCACATTGATCGCAGTGTCTCCAGGAACGGCATTCAAGGAGCCAGGAACTTTTCTCCCTACACTGTCCATTGAGTTGTCCTCAAAACCAAGATACATCCTGCTATATCTCCCACATGGAAAGTGCCAGGAGGGAGAAGTGGCGATTATGTTTAGACTTTCTCGGAACTGCTTCAAATCAACTAGATATCTTTGTGCTGTAAATCTCCCAACAGCCAAACGCAAAAGCAGCAAACATCTCGCTGTATGTCCCACATCCAAAGTGCCAAGAGAGAGCTTGCTCTCCCTGTCTTTGAGTACTGTTTTCGCTGTGCCGGTTACCTCTTTGCTAACATTCTCTTCAGCGCTGCAGGGAAACCAGGAACCACGTGGAGAAGGCACCCACACTGAAAGTGCCTGGAGGGAACATTGGGGCTTCTTCTCAGTGTCTCTGACATAGGGTTTCACTGTCCCGGGAAAGTCTCTGCTAACACCCTGCAGAGCGCTGTGCCCAATCTACAGAAACGTCTTGCGGTATCTCCTACAGGGAAAGTGCCAGGAGGGAATTGTCGAGCTTGTTCTCAGTGTCTCTGAGAATTGCTCTGATTATCCCTGTGACCTCTTTGCTAAGACTCTCCAGAGAGCCATCCTCAAAACCAACACACATCTTGACATATCTCCCACATTGATCGCAGTGTCTCCAGGAACGGCATTCAAGGAGCCAGGAACTTTTCTCCCTACACTGTCCATTGAGTTGTCCTCAAAACCAAGATACATCCTGCTATATCTCCCACATGGAAAGTGCCAGGAGGGAGAAGTGGCGATTATGTTTAGACTTTCTCGGAACTGCTTCAAATCAACTAGATATCTTTGTGCTGTAAATCTCCCAACAGCCAAACGCAAAAGCAGCAAACATCTCGCTGTATGTCCCACATCCAAAGTGCCAAGAGAGAGCTTGCTCTCCCTGTCTTTGAGTACTGTTTTCGCTGTGCCGGTTACCTCTTTGCTAACATTCTCTTCAGCGCTGCAGGGAAACCAGGAACCACGTGGAGAAGGCACCCACACTGAAAGTGCCTGGAGGGAACATTGGGGCTTCTTCTCAGTGTCTCTGACATAGGGTTTCACTGTCCCGGGAAAGTCTCTGCTAACACCCTGCAGAGCGCTGTGCCCAATCTACAGAAACGTCTTGCGGTATCTCCTACAGGGAAAGTGCCAGGAGGGAACTGTCCATCTTGTTCTCAGTGTCTCTGAGAATTGCTCTGATTATCCCTGTGACCTCTTTGCTAAGACTCTCCAGAGAGCCGTCCTCAAAACCAACACACATCTTGACATATCTCCCACATTGATCGCAGTGTCTCCAGGAACGGCATTCAAGGAGCCAAGAACTTTTCCTCCCTACACTGTCCATTGAGTTGTCCTCAAAACCAATATACATCCTGCTATATCTCCCACATGGAAAGTGCCAGGAGGGAGAAGTGGCGATTATGTTTAGACTTTCTCGGAACTGCTTCAAATCAACTAGATATCTTTGTGCTGTAAATCTCCCAACAGCCAAACGCAAAAGCAGCAAACATCTCGCTGTATGTCCCACATCCAAAGTGCCAAGAGAGAGCTTGCTCTCCCTGTCTTTGAGTATTGTTTTCGCTGTGCCGGTTACCTCTTTGCTAACATTCTCTTCAGCGCTGCAGGGAAACCAGGAACCACGTGGAGAAGGCACCCACACTGAAAGTGCCTGGAGGGAACATTGGGGCTTCTTCTCAGTGTCTCTGACATAGGGTTTCACTGTCCCGGGAAAGTCTCTGCTAACACCCTGCAGAGCGCTGTGCCCAATCTACAGAAACGTCTTGCGGTATCTCCTACAGGGAAAGTGCCAGGAGGGAACTGTCCATCTTGTTCTCAGTGTCTCTGAGAATTGCTCTGATTATCCCTGTGACCTCTTTGCTAAGACTCTCCAGAGAGCCGTCCTCAAAACAAACACACATCTTGACATATCTCCCACATTGATCGCAGTGTCTCCAGGAACGGCATTCAAGGAGCCAGGAACTTTTCTCCCTACACTGTCCATTGAGTTGTCCTCAAAACCAATATACATCCTGCTATATCTCCCACATGGAAAGTGCCAGGAGGGAGAAGTGGCGATTATGTTTAGACTTTCTCGGAACTGCTTCAAATCAACTAGATATCTTTGTGCTGTAAATCTCCCAACAGCCAAACGCAAAAGCAGCAAACATCTCGCTGTATGTCCCACATCCAAAGTGCCAAGAGAGAGCTTGCTCTCCCTGTCTTTGAGTACTGTTTTCGCTGTGCCGGTTACCTCTTTGCTAACATTCTCTTCAGCGCTGCAGGGAAACCAGGAACCACGTGGAGAAGGCACCCACACTGAAAGTGCCTGGAGGGAACATTGGGGCTTCTTCTCAGTGTCTCTGACATAGGGTTTCACTGTCCCGGGAAAGTCTCTGCTAACACCCTGCAGAGCGCTGTGCCCAATCTACAGAAACGTCTTGCGGTATCTCCTACAGGGAAAGTGCCAGGAGGGAACTGTCCATCTTGTTCTCAGTGTCTCTGAGAATTGCTCTGATTATCCCTGTGACCTCTTTGCTAAGACTCTCCAGAGAGCCGTCCTCAAAACCAACACACGTCTTGACATATCTCCCTCATTGATCGCAGTGTCTCCAGGAACGGCATTCAAGGAGCCAGGAACTTTTCTCCCTACACTGTCCATTGAGTTGTCCTCAAAACCAATATACATCCTGCTATATCTCCCACATGGAAAGTGCCAGGAGGGAGAAGTGGCGATTATGTTTAGACTTTCTCGGAACTGCTTCAAATCAACTAGATATCTTTGTGCTGTAAATCTCCCAACAGCCAAACGCAAAAGCAGCAAACATCTCGCTGTATGTCCCACATCCAAAGTGCCAAGAGAGAGCTTGCTCTCCCTGTCTTTGAGTACTGTTTTCGCTGTGCCGGTTACCTCTTTGCTAACATTCTCTTCAGCGCTGCAGGGAAACCAGGAACCACGTGGAGAAGGCACCCACACTGAAAGTGCCTGGAGGGAACATTGGGGCTTCTTCTCAGTGTCTCTGACATAGGGTTTCACTGTCCCGGGAAAGTCTCTGCTAACACCCTGCAGAGCGCTGTGCCCAATCTACAGAAACGTCTTGCGGTATCTCCTACAGGGAAAGTGCCAGGAGGGAATTGTCGAGCTTGTTCTCAGTGTCTCTGAGAATTGCTCTGATTATCCCTGTGACCTCTTTGCTAAGACTCTCCAGAGAGCCGTCCTCAAAACCAACACACATCTTGACATATCTCCCACATTGATCGCAGTGTCTCCAGGAACGGCATTCAAGGAGCCAGGAACTTTTCTCCCTACACTGTCCATTGAGTTGTCCTCAAAACCAAGATACATCCTGCTATATCTCCCACATGGAAAGTGCCAGGAGGGAGAAGTGGCGATTATGTTTAGACTTTCTCGGAACTGCTTCAAATCAACTAGATATCTTTGTGCTGTAAATCTCCCAACAGCCAAACGCAAAAGCAGCAAACATCTCGCTGTATGTCCCACATCCAAAGTGCCAAGAGAGAGCTTGCTCTCCCTGTCTTTGAGTACTGTTTTCGCTGTGCCGGTTACCTCTTTGCTAACATTCTCTTCAGCGCTGCAGGGAAACCAGGAACCACGTGGAGAAGGCACCCACACTGAAAGTGCCTGGAGGGAACATTGGGGCTTCTTCTCAGTGTCTCTGACATAGGGTTTCACTGTCCCGGGAAAGTCTCTGCTAACACCCTGCAGAGCGCTGTGCCCAATCTACAGAAACGTCTTGCGGTATCTCCTACAGGGAAAGTGCCAGGAGGGAATTGTCGAGCTTGTTCTCAGTGTCTCTGAGAATTGCTCTGATTATCCCTGTGACCTCTTTGCTAAGACTCTCCAGAGAGCCGTCCTCAAAACCAACACACATCTTGACATATCTCCCACATTGATCGCAGTGTCTCCAGGAACGGCATTCAAGGAGCCAGGAACTTTTCTCCCTACACTGTCCATTGAGTTGTCCTCAAAACCAAGATACATCCTGCTATATCTCCCACATGGAAAGTGCCAGGAGGGAGAAGTGGCGATTATGTTTAGACTTTCTCGGAACTGCTTCAAATCAACTAGATATCTTTGTGCTGTAAATCTCCCAACAGCCAAACGCAAAAGCAGCAAACATCTCGCTGTATGTCCCACATCCAAAGTGCCAAGAGAGAGCTTGCTCTCCCTGTCTTTGAGTACTGTTTTCGCTGTGCCGGTTACCTCTTTGCTAACATTCTCTTCAGCGCTGCAGGGAAACCAGGAACCACGTGGAGAAGGCACCCACACTGAAAGTGCCTGGAGGGAACATTGGGGCTTCTTCTCAGTGTCTCTGACATAGGGTTTCACTGTCCCGGGAAAGTCTCTGCTAACACCCTGCAGAGCGCTGTGCCCAATCTACAGAAACGTCTTGCGGTATCTCCTACAGGGAAAGTGCCAGGAGGGAACTGTCCATCTTGTTCTCAGTGTCTCTGAGAATTGCTCTGATTATCCCTGTGACCTCTTTGCTAAGACTCTCCAGAGAGCCGTCCTCAAAACCAACACACATCTTGACATATCTCCCACATTGATCGCAGTGTCTCCAGGAACGGCATTCAAGGAGCCAGGAACTTTTTCTCCCTACACTGTCCATTGAGTTGTCCTCAAAACCAATATACATCCTGCTATATCTCCCACATGGAAAGTGCCAGGAGGGAGAAGTGGCGATTATGTTTAGACTTTCTCGGAACTGCTTCAAATCAACTAGATATCTTTGTGCTGTAAATCTCCCAACAGCCAAACGCAAAAGCAGCAAACATCTCGCTGTATGTCCCACATCCAAAGTGCCAAGAGAGAGCTTGCTCTCCCTGTCTTTGAGTATTGTTTTCGCTGTGCCGGTTACCTCTTTGCTAACATTCTCTTCAGCGCTGCAGGGAAACCAGGAACCACGTGGAGAAGGCACCCACACTGAAAGTGCCTGGAGGGAACATTGGGGCTTCTTCTCAGTGTCTCTGACATAGGGTTTCACTGTCCCGGGAAAGTCTCTGCTAACACCCTGCAGAGCGCTGTGCCCAATCTACAGAAACGTCTTGCGGTATCTCCTACAGGGAAAGTGCCAGGAGGGAACTGTCCATCTTGTTCTCAGTGTCTCTGAGAATTGCTCTGATTATCCCTGTGACCTCTTTGCTAAGACTCTCCAGAGAGCCGTCCTCAAAACAAACACACATCTTGACATATCTCCCACATTGATCGCAGTGTCTCCAGGAACGGCATTCAAGGAGCCAGGAACTTTTCTCCCTACACTGTCCATTGAGTTGTCCTCAAAACCAATATACATCCTGCTATATCTCCCACATGGAAAGTGCCAGGAGGGAGAAGTGGCGATTATGTTTAGACTTTCTCGGAACTGCTTCAAATCAACTAGATATCTTTGTGCTGTAAATCTCCCAACAGCCAAACGCAAAAGCAGCAAACATCTCGCTGTATGTCCCACATCCAAAGTGCCAAGAGAGAGCTTGCTCTCCCTGTCTTTGAGTACTGTTTTCGCTGTGCCGGTTACCTCTTTGCTAACATTCTCTTCAGCGCTGCAGGGAAAGCAGGAACCACGTGGAGAAGGCACCCACACTGAAAGTGCCTGGAGGGAACATTGGGGCTTCTTCTCAGTGTCTCTGACATAGGGTTTCACTGTCCCGGGAAAGTCTCTGCTAACACCCTGCAGAGCGCTGTGCCCAATCTACAGAAACGTCTTGCGGTATCTCCTACAGGGAAAGTGCCAGGAGGGAACTGTCCATCTTGTTCTCAGTGTCTCTGAGAATTGCTCTGATTATCCCTGTGACCTCTTTGCTAAGACTCTCCAGAGAGCCGTCCTCAAAACCAACACACATCTTGACATATCTCCCTCATTGATCGCAGTGTCTCCAGGAACGGCATTCAAGGAGCCAGGAACTTTTCTCCCTACACTGTCCATTGAGTTGTCCTCAAAACCAATATACATCCTGCTATATCTCCCACATGGAAAGTGCCAGGAGGGAGAAGTGGCGATTATGTTTAGACTTTCTCGGAACTGCTTCAAATCAACTAGATATCTTTGTGCTGTAAATCTCCCAACAGCCAAACGCAAAAGCAGCAAACATCTCGCTGTATGTCCCACATCCAAAGTGCCAAGAGAGAGCTTGCTCTCCCTGTCTTTGAGTACTGTTTTCGCTGTGCCGGTTACCTCTTTGCTAACATTCTCTTCAGCGCTGCAGGGAAACCAGGAACCACGTGGAGAAGGCACCCACACTGAAAGTGCCTGGAGGGAACATTGGGGCTTCTTCTCAGTGTCTCTGACATAGGGTTTCACTGTCCCGGGAAAGTCTCTGCTAACACCCTGCAGAGCGCTGTGCCCAATCTACAGAAACGTCTTGCGGTATCTCCTACAGGGAAAGTGCCAGGAGGGAATTGTCGAGCTTGTTCTCAGTGTCTCTGAGAATTGCTCTGATTATCCCTGTGACCTCTTTGCTAAGACTCTCCAGAGAGCCGTCCTCAAAACCAACACACATCTTGACATATCTCCCACATTGATCGCAGTGTCTCCAGGAACGGCATTCAAGGAGCCAGGAACTTTTCTCCCTACACTGTCCATTGAGTTGTCCTCAAAACCAAGATACATCCTGCTATATCTCCCACATGGAAAGTGCCAGGAGGGAGAAGTGGCGATTATGTTTAGACTTTCTCGGAACTGCTTCAAATCAACTAGATATCTTTGTGCTGTAAATCTCCCAACAGCCAAACGCAAAAGCAGCAAACATCTCGCTGTATGTCCCACATCCAAAGTGCCAAGAGAGAGCTTGCTCTCCCTGTCTTTGAGTACTGTTTTCGCTGTGCCGGTTACCTCTTTGCTAACATTCTCTTCAGCGCTGCAGGGAAACCAGGAACCACGTGGAGAAGGCACCCACACTGAAAGTGCCTGGAGGGAACATTGGGGCTTCTTCTCAGTGTCTCTGACATAGGGTTTCACTGTCCCGGGAAAGTCTCTGCTAACACCCTGCAGAGCGCTGTGCCCAATCTACAGAAACGTCTTGCGGTATCTCCTACAGGGAAAGTGCCAGGAGGGAATTGTCGAGCTTGTTCTCAGTGTCTCTGAGAATTGCTCTGATTATCCCTGTGACCTCTTTGCTAAGACTCTCCAGAGAGCCGTCCTCAAAACCAACACACATCTTGACATATCTCCCACATTGATCGCAGTGTCTCCAGGAACGGCATTCAAGGAGCCAGGAACTTTTCTCCCTACACTGTCCATTGAGTTGTCCTCAAAACCAAGATACATCCTGCTATATCTCCCACATGGAAAGTGCCAGGAGGGAGAAGTGGCGATTATGTTTAGACTTTCTCGGAACTGCTTCAAATCAACTAGATATCTTTGTGCTGTAAATCTCCCAACAGCCAAACGCAAAAGCAGCAAACATCTCGCTGTATGTCCCACATCCAAAGTGCCAAGAGAGAGCTTGCTCTCCCTGTCTTTGAGTACTGTTTTCGCTGTGCCGGTTACCTCTTTGCTAACATTCTCTTCAGCGCTGCAGGGAAACCAGGAACCACGTGGAGAAGGCACCCACACTGAAAGTGCCTGGAGGGAACATTGGGGCTTCTTCTCAGTGTCTCTGACATAGGGTTTCACTGTCCCGGGAAAGTCTCTGCTAACACCCTGCAGAGCGCTGTGCCCAATCTACAGAAACGTCTTGCGGTATCTCCTACAGGGAAAGTGCCAGGAGGGAACTGTCCATCTTGTTCTCAGTGTCTCTGAGAATTGCTCTGATTATCCCTGTGACCTCTTTGCTAAGACTCTCCAGAGAGCCGTCCTCAAAACCAACACACATCTTGACATATCTCCCACATTGATCGCAGTGTCTCCAGGAACGGCATTCAAGGAGCCAGGAACTTTTTCTCCCTACACTGTCCATTGAGTTGTCCTCAAAACCAATATACATCCTGCTATATCTCCCACATGGAAAGTGCCAGGAGGGAGAAGTGGCGATTATGTTTAGACTTTCTCGGAACTGCTTCAAATCAACTAGATATCTTTGTGCTGTAAATCTCCCAACAGCCAAACGCAAAAGCAGCAAACATCTCGCTGTATGTCCCACATCCAAAGTGCCAAGAGAGAGCTTGCTCTCCCTGTCTTTGAGTATTGTTTTCGCTGTGCCGGTTACCTCTTTGCTAACATTCTCTTCAGCGCTGCAGGGAAACCAGGAACCACGTGGAGAAGGCACCCACACTGAAAGTGCCTGGAGGGAACATTGGGGCTTCTTCTCAGTGTCTCTGACATAGGGTTTCACTGTCCCGGGAAAGTCTCTGCTAACACCCTGCAGAGCGCTGTGCCCAATCTACAGAAACGTCTTGCGGTATCTCCTACAGGGAAAGTGCCAGGAGGGAACTGTCCATCTTGTTCTCAGTGTCTCTGAGAATTGCTCTGATTATCCCTGTGACCTCTTTGCTAAGACTCTCCAGAGAGCCGTCCTCAAAACAAACACACATCTTGACATATCTCCCACATTGATCGCAGTGTCTCCAGGAACGGCATTCAAGGAGCCAGGAACTTTTCTCCCTACACTGTCCATTGAGTTGTCCTCAAAACCAATATACATCCTGCTATATCTCCCACATGGAAAGTGCCAGGAGGGAGAAGTGGCGATTATGTTTAGACTTTCTCGGAACTGCTTCAAATCAACTAGATATCTTTGTGCTGTAAATCTCCCAACAGCCAAACGCAAAAGCAGCAAACATCTCGCTGTATGTCCCACATCCAAAGTGCCAAGAGAGAGCTTGCTCTCCCTGTCTTTGAGTACTGTTTTCGCTGTGCCGGTTACCTCTTTGCTAACATTCTCTTCAGCGCTGCAGGGAAACCAGGAACCACGTGGAGAAGGCACCCACACTGAAAGTGCCTGGAGGGAACATTGGGGCTTCTTCTCAGTGTCTCTGACATAGGGTTTCACTGTCCCGGGAAAGTCTCTGCTAACACCCTGCAGAGCGCTGTGCCCAATCTACAGAAACGTCTTGCGGTATCTCCTACAGGGAAAGTGCCAGGAGGGAACTGTCCATCTTGTTCTCAGTGTCTCTGAGAATTGCTCTGATTATCCCTGTGACCTCTTTGCTAAGACTCTCCAGAGAGCCGTCCTCAAAACCAACACACATCTTGACATATCTCCCTCATTGATCGCAGTGTCTCCAGGAACGGCATTCAAGGAGCCAGGAACTTTTCTCCCTACACTGTCCATTGAGTTGTCCTCAAAACCAATATACATCCTGCTATATCTCCCACATGGAAAGTGCCAGGAGGGAGAAGTGGCGATTATGTTTAGACTTTCTCGGAACTGCTTCAAATCAACTAGATATCTTTGTGCTGTAAATCTCCCAACAGCCAAACGCAAAAGCAGCAAACATCTCGCTGTATGTCCCACATCCAAAGTGCCAAGAGAGAGCTTGCTCTCCCTGTCTTTGAGTACTGTTTTCGCTGTGCCGGTTACCTCTTTGCTAACATTCTCTTCAGCGCTGCAGGGAAACCAGGAACCACGTGGAGAAGGCACCCACACTGAAAGTGCCTGGAGGGAACATTGGGGCTTCTTCTCAGTGTCTCTGACATAGGGTTTCACTGTCCCGGGAAAGTCTCTGCTAACACCCTGCAGAGCGCTGTGCCCAATCTACAGAAACGTCTTGCGGTATCTCCTACAGGGAAAGTGCCAGGAGGGAATTGTCGAGCTTGTTCTCAGTGTCTCTGAGAATTGCTCTGATTATCCCTGTGACCTCTTTGCTAAGACTCTCCAGAGAGCCGTCCTCAAAACCAACACACATCTTGACATATCTCCCACATTGATCGCAGTGTCTCCAGGAACGGCATTCAAGGAGCCAGGAACTTTTCTCCCTACACTGTCCATTGAGTTGTCCTCAAAACCAAGATACATCCTGCTATATCTCCCACATGGAAAGTGCCAGGAGGGAGAAGTGGCGATTATGTTTAGACTTTCTCGGAACTGCTTCAAATCAACTAGATATCTTTGTGCTGTAAATCTCCCAACAGCCAAACGCAAAAGCAGCAAACATCTCGCTGTATGTCCCACATCCAAAGTGCCAAGAGAGAGCTTGCTCTCCCTGTCTTTGAGTACTGTTTTCGCTGTGCCGGTTACCTCTTTGCTAACATTCTCTTCAGCGCTGCAGGGAAACCAGGAACCACGTGGAGAAGGCACCCACACTGAAAGTGCCTGGAGGGAACATTGGGGCTTCTTCTCAGTGTCTCTGACATAGGGTTTCACTGTCCCGGGAAAGTCTCTGCTAACACCCTGCAGAGCGCTGTGCCCAATCTACAGAAACGTCTTGCGGTATCTCCTACAGGGAAAGTGCCAGGAGGGAACTGTCCATCTTGTTCTCAGTGTCTCTGAGAATTGCTCTGATTATCCCTGTGACCTCTTTGCTAAGACTCTCCAGAGAGCCGTCCTCAAAACCAACACACATCTTGACATATCTCCCACATTGATCGCAGTGTCTCCAGGAACGGCATTCAAGGAGCCAGGAACTTTTCTCCCTACACTGTCCATTGAGTTGTCCTCAAAACCAAGATACATCCTGCTATATCTCCCACATGGAAAGTGCCAGGAGGGAGAAGTGGCGATTATGTTTAGACTTTCTCGGAACTGCTTCAAATCAACTAGATATCTTTGTGCTGTAAATCTCCCAACAGCCAAACGCAAAAGCAGCAAACATCTCGCTGTATGTCCCACATCCAAAGTGCCAAGAGAGAGCTTGCTCTCCCTGTCTTTGAGTACTGTTTTCGCTGTGCCGGTTACCTCTTTGCTAACATTCTCTTCAGCGCTGCAGGGAAACCAGGAACCACGTGGAGAAGGCACCCACACTGAAAGTGCCTGGAGGGAACATTGGGGCTTCTTCTCAGTGTCTCTGACATAGGGTTTCACTGTCCCGGGAAAGTCTCTGCTAACACCCTGCAGAGCGCTGTGCCCAATCTACAGAAACGTCTTGCGGTATCTCCTACAGGGAAAGTGCCAGGAGGGAACTGTCCATCTTGTTCTCAGTGTCTCTGAGAATTGCTCTGATTATCCCTGTGACCTCTTTGCTAAGACTCTCCAGAGAGCCGTCCTCAAAACCAACACACATCTTGACATATCTCCCACATTGATCGCAGTGTCTCCAGGAACGGCATTCAAGGAGCCAGGAACTTTTTCTCCCTACACTGTCCATTGAGTTGTCCTCAAAACCAATATACATCCTGCTATATCTCCCACATGGAAAGTGCCAGGAGGGAGAAGTGGCGATTATGTTTAGACTTTCTCGGAACTGCTTCAAATCAACTAGATATCTTTGTGCTGTAAATCTCCCAACAGCCAAACGCAAAAGCAGCAAACATCTCGCTGTATGTCCCACATCCAAAGTGCCAAGAGAGAGCTTGCTCTCCCTGTCTTTGAGTATTGTTTTCGCTGTGCCGGTTACCTCTTTGCTAACATTCTCTTCAGCGCTGCAGGGAAACCAGGAACCACGTGGAGAAGGCACCCACACTGAAAGTGCCTGGAGGGAACATTGGGGCTTCTTCTCAGTGTCTCTGACATAGGGTTTCAC
This sequence comes from Chroicocephalus ridibundus, assembly GCF_963924245.1. Taxonomy (NCBI): domain Eukaryota; kingdom Metazoa; phylum Chordata; class Aves; order Charadriiformes; family Laridae; genus Chroicocephalus; species Chroicocephalus ridibundus. The sequence goes on from NW_026961336.1 coordinate 240,605, forward strand.
TGTCCCGGGAAAGTCTCTGCTAACACCCTGCAGAGCGCTGTGCCCAATCTACAGAAACGTCTTGCGGTATCTCCTACAGGGAAAGTGCCAGGAGGGAACTGTCCATCTTGTTCTCAGTGTCTCTGAGAATTGCTCTGATTATCCCTGTGACCTCTTTGCTAAGACTCTCCAGAGAGCCGTCCTCAAAACCAACACACATCTTGACATATCTCCCACATTGATCGCAGTGTCTCCAGGAACGGCATTCAAGGAGCCAGGAACTTTTCTCCCTACACTGTCCATTGAGTTGTCCTCAAAACCAATATACATCCTGCTATATCTCCCACATGGAAAGTGCCAGGAGGGAGAAGTGGCGATTATGTTTAGACTTTCTCGGAACTGCTTCAAATCAACTAGATATCTTTGTGCTGTAAATCTCCCAACAGCCAAACGCAAAAGCAGCAAACATCTCGCTGTATGTCCCACATCCAAAGTGCCAAGAGAGAGCTTGCTCTCCCTCTCTTTGAGTACTGTTTTCGCTGTGCCGGTTACCTCTTTGCTAACATTCTCTTCAGCGCTGCAGGGAAACCAGGAACCACGTGGAGAAGGCACCCACACTGAAAGTGCCTGGAGGGAACATTGGGGCTTCTTCTCAGTGTCTCTGACATAGGGTTTCACTGTCCCGGGAAAGTCTCTGCTAACACCCTGCAGAGCGCTGTGCCCAATCTACAGAAACGTCTTGCGGTATCTCCTACAGGGAAAGTGCCAGGAGGGAATTGTCGAGCTTGTTCTCAGTGTCTCTGAGAATTGCTCTGATTATCCCTGTGACCTCTTTGCTAAGACTCTCCAGAGAGCCGTCCTCAAAACAAACACACATCTTGACATATCTCCCACATTGATCGCAGTGTCTCCAGGAACGGCATTCAAGGAGCCAGGAACTTTTCTCCCTACACTGTCCATTGAGTTGTCCTCAAAACCAATATACATCCTGCTATATCTCCCACATGGAAAGTGCCAGGAGGGAGAAGTGGCGATTATGTTTAGACTTTCTCGGAACTGCTTCAAATCAACTAGATATCTTTGTGCTGTAAATCTCCCAACAGCCAAACGCAAAAGCAGCAAACATCTCGCTGTATGTCCCACATCCAAAGTGCCAAGAGAGAGCTTGCTCTCCCTGTCTTTGAGTACTGTTTTCGCTGTGCCGGTTACCTCTTTGCTAACATTCTCTTCAGCGCTGCAGGGAAACCAGGAACCACGTGGAGAAGGCACCCACACTGAAAGTGCCTGGAGGGAACATTGGGGCTTCTTCTCAGTGTCTCTGACATAGGGTTTCACTGTCCCGGGAAAGTCTCTGCTAACACCCTGCAGAGCGCTGTGCCCAATCTACAGAAACGTCTTGCGGTATCTCCTACAGGGAAAGTGCCAGGAGGGAACTGTCCATCTTGTTCTCAGTGTCTCTGAGAATTGCTCTGATTATCCCTGTGACCTCTTTGCTAAGACTCTCCAGAGAGCCGTCCTCAAAACCAACACACATCTTGACATATCTCCCTCATTGATCGCAGTGTCTCCAGGAACGGCATTCAAGGAGCCAGGAACTTTTCTCCCTACACTGTCCATTGAGTTGTCCTCAAAACCAATATACATCCTGCTATATCTCCCACATGGAAAGTGCCAGGAGGGAGAAGTGGCGATTATGTTTAGACTTTCTCGGAACTGCTTCAAATCAACTAGATATCTTTGTGCTGTAAATCTCCCAACAGCCAAACGCAAAAGCAGCAAACATCTCGCTGTATGTCCCACATCCAAAGTGCCAAGAGAGAGCTTGCTCTCCCTGTCTTTGAGTACTGTTTTCGCTGTGCCGGTTACCTCTTTGCTAACATTCTCTTCAGCGCTGCAGGGAAACCAGGAACCACGTGGAGAAGGCACCCACACTGAAAGTGCCTGGAGGGAACATTGGGGCTTCTTCTCAGTGTCTCTGACATAGGGTTTCACTGTCCCGGGAAAGTCTCTGCTAACACCCTGCAGAGCGCTGTGCCCAATCTACAGAAACGTCTTGCGGTATCTCCTACAGGGAAAGTGCCAGGAGGGAATTGTCGAGCTTGTTCTCAGTGTCTCTGAGAATTGCTCTGATTATCCCTGTGACCTCTTTGCTAAGACTCTCCAGAGAGCCGTCCTCAAAACCAACACACATCTTGACATATCTCCCACATTGATCGCAGTGTCTCCAGGAACGGCATTCAAGGAGCCAGGAACTTTTCTCCCTACACTGTCCATTGAGTTGTCCTCAAAACCAATATACATCCTGCTATATCTCCCACATGGAAAGTGCCAGGAGGGAGAAGTGGCGATTATGTTTAGACTTTCTCGGAACTGCTTCAAATCAACTAGATATCTTTGTGCTGTAAATCTCCCAACAGCCAAACGCAAAAGCAGCAAACATCTCGCTGTATGTCCCACATCCAAAGTGCCAAGAGAGAGCTTGCTCTCCCTGTCTTTGAGTACTGTTTTCGCTGTGCCGGTTACCTCTTTGCTAACATTCTCTTCAGCGCTGCAGGGAAACCAGGAACCACGTGGAGAAGGCACCCACACTGAAAGTGCCTGGAGGGAACACTGGGGCTTCTTCTCAGTGTCTCTGACATAGGGTTTCACTGTCCCGGGAAAGTCTCTGCTAACACCCTGCAGAGCGCTGTGCCCAATCTACAGAAACGTCTTGCGGTATCTCCTACAGGGAAAGTGCCAGGAGGGAACTGTCCATCTTGTTCTCAGTGTCTCTGAGAATTGCTCTGATTATCCCTGTGACCTCTTTGCTAAGACTCTCCAGAGAGCCGTCCTCAAAACCAACACACATCTTGACATATCTCCCACATTGATCGCAGTGTCTCCAGGAACGGCATTCAAGGAGCCAGGAACTTTTCTCCCTACACTGTCCATTGAGTTGTCCTCAAAACCAATATACATCCTGCTATATCTCCCACATGGAAAGTGCCAGGAGGGAGAAGTGGCGATTATGTTTAGACTTTCTCGGAACTGCTTCAAATCAACTAGATATCTTTGTGCTGTAAATCTCCCAACAGCCAAACGCAAAAGCAGCAAACATCTCGCTGTATGTCCCACATCCAAAGTGCCAAGAGAGAGCTTGCTCTCCCTGTCTTTGAGTACTGTTTTCGCTGTCCCGGTTACCTCTTTGCTAACATTCTCTTCAGCGCTGCAGGGAAACCAGGAACCACGTGGAGAAGGCACCCACACTGAAAGTGCCTGGAGGGAACATTAGGGCTTCTTCTCAGTGTCTCTGACATAGGGTTTCACTGTCCCGGGAAAGTCTCTGCTAACACCCTGCAGAGCGCTGTGCCCAATCTACAGAAACGTCTTGCGGTATCTCCTACAGGGAAAGTGCCAGGAGGGAATTGTCGAGCTTGTTCTCAGTGTCTCTGAGAATTGCTCTGATTATCCCTGTGACCTCTTTGCTAAGACTCTCCAGAGAGCCGTCCTCAAAACAAACACACATCTTGACATATCTCCCACATTGATCGCAGTGTCTCCAGGAACGGCATTCAAGGAGCCAGGAACTTTTCTCCCTACACTGTCCATTGAGTTGTCCTCAAAACCAATATACATCCTGCTATATCTCCCACATGGAAAGTGCCAGGAGGGAGAAGTGGCGATTATGTTTAGACTTTCTCGGAACTGCTTCAAATCAACTAGATATCTTTGTGCTGTAAATCTCCCAACAGCCAAACGCAAAAGCAGCAAACATCTCGCTGTATGTCCCACATCCAAAGTGCCAAGAGAGAGCTTGCTCTCCCTGTCTTTGAGTACTGTTTTCGCTGTGCCGGTTACCTCTTTGCTAACATTCTCTTCAGCGCTGCAGGGAAACCAGGAACCACGTGGAGAAGGCACCCACACTGAAAGTGCCTGGAGGGAACATTGGGGCTTCTTCTCAGTGTCTCTGACATAGGGTTTCACTGTCCCGGGAAAGTCTCTGCTAACACCCTGCAGAGCGCTGTGCCCAATCTACAGAAACGTCTTGCGGTATCTCCTACAGGGAAAGTGCCAGGAGGGAACTGTCCATCTTGTTCTCAGTGTCTCTGAGAATTGCTCTGATTATCCCTGTGACCTCTTTGCTAAGACTCTCCAGAGAGCCGTCCTCAAAACCAACACACATCTTGACATATCTCCCACATTGATCGCAGTGTCTCCAGGAACGGCATTCAAGGAGCCAGGAACTTTTCTCCCTACACTGTCCATTGAGTTGTCCTCAAAACCAAGATACATCCTGCTATATCTCCCACATGGAAAGTGCCAGGAGGGAGAAGTGGCGATTATGTTTAGACTTTCTCGGAACTGCTTCAAATCAACTAGATATCTTTGTGCTGTAAATCTCCCAACAGCCAAACGCAAAAGCAGCAAACATCTCGCTGTATGTCCCACATCCAAAGTGCCAAGAGAGAGCTTGCTCTCCCTGTCTTTGAGTACTGTTTTCGCTGTGCCGGTTACCTCTTTGCTAACATTCTCTTCAGCGCTGCAGGGAAACCAGGAACCACGTGGAGAAGGCACCCACACTGAAAGTGCCTGGAGGGAACATTGGGGCTTCTTCTCAGTGTCTCTGACATAGGGTTTCACTGTCCCGGGAAAGTCTCTGCTAACACCCTGCAGAGCGCTGTGCCCAATCTACAGAAACGTCTTGCGGTATCTCCTACAGGGAAAGTGCCAGGAGGGAACTGTCCATCTTGTTCTCAGTGTCTCTGAGAATTGCTCTGATTATCCCTGTGACCTCTTTGCTAAGACTCTCCAGAGAGCCGTCCTCAAAACAAACACACATCTTGACATATCTCCCACATTGATCGCAGTGTCTCCAGGAACGGCATTCAAGGAGCCAGGAACTTTTCTCCCTACACTGTCCATTGAGTTGTCCTCAAAACCAATATACATCCTGCTATATCTCCCACATGGAAAGTGCCAGGAGGGAGAAGTGGCGATTATGTTTAGACTTTCTCGGAACTGCTTCAAATCAACTAGATATCTTTGTGCTGTAAATCTCCCAACAGCCAAACGCAAAAGCAGCAAACATCTCGCTGTATGTCCCACATCCAAAGTGCCAAGAGAGAGCTTGCTCTCCCTGTCTTTGAGTACTGTTTTCGCTGTGCCGGTTACCTCTTTGCTAACATTCTCTTCAGCGCTGCAGGGAAACCAGGAACCACGTGGAGAAGGCACCCACACTGAAAGTGCCTGGAGGGAACATTGGGGCTTCTTCTCAGTGTCTCTGACATAGGGTTTCACTGTCCCGGGAAAGTCTCTGCTAACACCCTGCAGAGCGCTGTGCCCAATCTACAGAAACGTCTTGCGGTATCTCCTACAGGGAAAGTGCCAGGAGGGAACTGTCCATCTTGTTCTCAGTGTCTCTGAGAATTGCTCTGATTATCCCTGTGACCTCTTTGCTAAGACTCTCCAGAGAGCCGTCCTCAAAACCAACACACATCTTGACATATCTCCCTCATTGATCGCAGTGTCTCCAGGAACGGCATTCAAGGAGCCAGGAACTTTTCTCCCTACACTGTCCATTGAGTTGTCCTCAAAACCAATATACATCCTGCTATATCTCCCACATGGAAAGTGCCAGGAGGGAGAAGTGGCGATTATGTTTAGACTTTCTCGGAACTGCTTCAAATCAACTAGATATCTTTGTGCTGTAAATCTCCCAACAGCCAAACGCAAAAGCAGCAAACATCTCGCTGTATGTCCCACATCCAAAGTGCCAAGAGAGAGCTTGCTCTCCCTGTCTTTGAGTACTGTTTTCGCTGTGCCGGTTACCTCTTTGCTAACATTCTCTTCAGCGCTGCAGGGAAACCAGGAACCACGTGGAGAAGGCACCCACACTGAAAGTGCCTGGAGGGAACACTGGGGCTTCTTCTCAGTGTCTCTGACATAGGGTTTCACTGTCCCGGGAAAGTCTCTGCTAACACCCTGCAGAGCGCTGTGCCCAATCTACAGAAACGTCTTGCGGTATCTCCTACAGGGAAAGTGCCAGGAGGGAACTGTCCATCTTGTTCTCAGTGTCTCTGAGAATTGCTCTGATTATCCCTGTGACCTCTTTGCTAAGACTCTCCAGAGAGCCGTCCTCAAAACCAACACACATCTTGACATATCTCCCACATTGATCGCAGTGTCTCCAGGAACGGCATTCAAGGAGCCAGGAACTTTTCTCCCTACACTGTCCATTGAGTTGTCCTCAAAACCAATATACATCCTGCTATATCTCCCACATGGAAAGTGCCAGGAGGGAGAAGTGGCGATTATGTTTAGACTTTCTCGGAACTGCTTCAAATCAACTAGATATCTTTGTGCTGTAAATCTCCCAACAGCCAAACGCAAAAGCAGCAAACATCTCGCTGTATGTCCCACATCCAAAGTGCCAAGAGAGAGCTTGCTCTCCCTGTCTTTGAGTACTGTTTTCGCTGTGCCGGTTACCTCTTTGCTAACATTCTCTTCAGCGCTGCAGGGAAACCAGGAACCACGTGGAGAAGGCACCCACACTGAAAGTGCCTGGAGGGAACATTGGGGCTTCTTCTCAGTGTCTCTGACATAGGGTTTCACTGTCCCGGGAAAGTCTCTGCTAACACCCTGCAGAACGCTGTGCCCAATCTACAGAAACGTCTTGCGGTATCTCCTACAGGGAAAGTGCCAGGAGGGAATTGTCGAGCTTGTTCTCAGTGTCTCTGAGAATTGCTCTGATTATCCCTGTGACCTCTTTGCTAAGACTCTCCAGAGAGCCGTCCTCAAAACCAACACACATCTTGACATATCTCCCACATTGATCGCAGTGTCTCCAGGAACGGCATTCAAGGAGCCAGGAACTTTTCTCCCTACACTGTCCATTGAGTTGTCCTCAAAACCAATATACATCCTGCTATATCTCCCACATGGAAAGTGCCAGGAGGGAGAAGTGGCGATTATGTTTAGACTTTCTCGGAACTGCTTCAAATCAACTAGATATCTTTGTGCTGTAAATCTCCCAACAGCCAAACGCAAAAGCAGCAAACATCTCGCTGTATGTCCCACATCCAAAGTGCCAAGAGAGAGCTTGCTCTCCCTGTCTTTGAGTACTGTTTTCGCTGTGCCGGTTACCTCTTTGCTAACATTCTCTTCAGCGCTGCAGGGAAACCAGGAACCACGTGGAGAAGGCACCCACACTGAAAGTGCCTGGAGGGAACATTGGGGCTTCTTCTCAGTGTCTCTGACATAGGGTTTCACTGTCCCGGGAAAGTCTCTGCTAACACCCTGCAGAGCGCTGTGCCCAATCTACAGAAACGTCTTGCGGTATCTCCTACAGGGAAAGTGCCAGGAGGGAACTGTCCATCTTGTTCTCAGTGTCTCTGAGAATTGCTCTGATTATCCCTGTGACCTCTTTGCTAAGACTCTCCAGAGAGCCGTCCTCAAAACCAACACACATCTTGACATATCTCCCACATTGATCGCAGTGTCTCCAGGAACGGCATTCAAGGAGCCAGGAACTTTTCTCCCTACACTGTCCATTGAGTTGTCCTCAAAACCAAGATACATCCTGCTATATCTCCCACATGGAAAGTGCCAGGAGGGAGAAGTGGCGATTATGTTTAGACTTTCTCGGAACTGCTTCAAATCAACTAGATATCTTTGTGCTGTAAATCTCCCAACAGCCAAACGCAAAAGCAGCAAACATCTCGCTGTATGTCCCACATCCAAAGTGCCAAGAGAGAGCTTGCTCTCCCTGTCTTTGAGTACTGTTTTCGCTGTGCCGGTTACCTCTTTGCTAACATTCTCTTCAGCGCTGCAGGGAAACCAGGAACCACGTGGAGAAGGCACCCACACTGAAAGTGCCTGGAGGGAACATTGGGGCTTCTTCTCAGTGTCTCTGACATAGGGTTTCACTGTCCCGGGAAAGTCTCTGCTAACACCCTGCAGAACGCTGTGCCCAATCTACAGAAACGTCTTGCGGTATCTCCTACAGGGAAAGTGCCAGGAGGGAATTGTCGAGCTTGTTCTCAGTGTCTCTGAGAATTGCTCTGATTATCCCTGTGACCTCTTTGCTAAGACTCTCCAGAGAGCCGTCCTCAAAACCAACACACATCTTGACATATCTCCCACATTGATCGCAGTGTCTCCAGGAACGGCATTCAAGGAGCCAGGAACTTTTCTCCCTACACTGTCCATTGAGTTGTCCTCAAAACCAATATACATCCTGCTATATCTCCCACATGGAAAGTGCCAGGAGGGAGAAGTGGCGATTATGTTTAGACTTTCTCGGAACTGCTTCAAATCAACTAGATATCTTTGTGCTGTAAATCTCCCAACAGCCAAACGCAAAAGCAGCAAACATCTCGCTGTATGTCCCACATCCAAAGTGCCAAGAGAGAGCTTGCTCTCCCTGTCTTTGAGTACTGTTTTCGCTGTGCCGGTTACCTCTTTGCTAACATTCTCTTCAGCGCTGCAGGGAAACCAGGAACCACGTGGAGAAGGCACCCACACTGAAAGTGCCTGGAGGGAACATTGGGGCTTCTTCTCAGTGTCTCTGACATAGGGTTTCACTGTCCCGGGAAAGTCTCTGCTAACACCCTGCAGAGCGCTGTGCCCAATCTACAGAAACGTCTTGCGGTATCTCCTACAGGGAAAGTGCCAGGAGGGAACTGTCCATCTTGTTCTCAGTGTCTCTGAGAATTGCTCTGATTATCCCTGTGACCTCTTTGCTAAGACTCTCCAGAGAGCCGTCCTCAAAACCAACACACATCTTGACATATCTCCCACATTGATCGCAGTGTCTCCAGGAACGGCATTCAAGGAGCCAGGAACTTTTCTCCCTACACTGTCCATTGAGTTGTCCTCAAAACCAAGATACATCCTGCTATATCTCCCACATGGAAAGTGCCAGGAGGGAGAAGTGGCGATTATGTTTAGACTTTCTCGGAACTGCTTCAAATCAACTAGATATCTTTGTGCTGTAAATCTCCCAACAGCCAAACGCAAAAGCAGCAAACATCTCGCTGTATGTCCCACATCCAAAGTGCCAAGAGAGAGCTTGCTCTCCCTGTCTTTGAGTACTGTTTTCGCTGTGCCGGTTACCTCTTTGCTAACATTCTCTTCAGCGCTGCAGGGAAACCAGGAACCACGTGGAGAAGGCACCCACACTGAAAGTGCCTGGAGGGAACATTGGGGCTTCTTCTCAGTGTCTCTGACATAGGGTTTCACTGTCCCGGGAAAGTCTCTGCTAACACCCTGCAGAGCGCTGTGCCCAATCTACAGAAACGTCTTGCGGTATCTCCTACAGGGAAAGTGCCAGGAGGGAACTGTCCATCTTGTTCTCAGTGTCTCTGAGAATTGCTCTGATTATCCCTGTGACCTCTTTGCTAAGACTCTCCAGAGAGCCGTCCTCAAAACCAACACACATCTTGACATATCTCCCTCATTGATCGCAGTGTCTCCAGGAACGGCATTCAAGGAGCCAGGAACTTTTCTCCCTACACTGTCCATTGAGTTGTCCTCAAAACCAATATACATCCTGCTATATCTCCCACATGGAAAGTGCCAGGAGGGAGAAGTGGCGATTATGTTTAGACTTTCTCGGAACTGCTTCAAATCAACTAGATATCTTTGTGCTGTAAATCTCCCAACAGCCAAACGCAAAAGCAGCAAACATCTCGCTGTATGTCCCACATCCAAAGTGCCAAGAGAGAGCTTGCTCTCCCTGTCTTTGAGTACTGTTTTCGCTGTGCCGGTTACCTCTTTGCTAACATTCTCTTCAGCGCTGCAGGGAAACCAGGAACCACGTGGAGAAGGCACCCACACTGAAAGTGCCTGGAGGGAACATTGGGGCTTCTTCTCAGTGTCTCTGACATAGGGTTTCACTGTCCCGGGAAAGTCTCTGCTAACACCCTGCAGAGCGCTGTGCCCAATCTACAGAAACGTCTTGCGGTATCTCCTACAGGGAAAGTGCCAGGAGGGAACTGTCCATCTTGTTCTCAGTGTCTCTGAGAATTGCTCTGATTATCCCTGTGACCTCTTTGCTAAGACTCTCCAGAGAGCCGTCCTCAAAACCAACACACATCTTGACATATCTCCCTCATTGATCGCAGTGTCTCCAGGAACGGCATTCAAGGAGCCAGGAACTTTTCTCCCTACACTGTCCATTGAGTTGTCCTCAAAACCAATATACATCCTGCTATATCTCCCACATGGAAAGTGCCAGGAGGGAGAAGTGGCGATTATGTTTAGACTTTCTCGGAACTGCTTCAAATCAACTAGATATCTTTGTGCTGTAAATCTCCCAACAGCCAAACGCAAAAGCAGCAAACATCTCGCTGTATGTCCCACATCCAAAGTGCCAAGAGAGAGCTTGCTCTCCCTGTCTTTGAGTACTGTTTTCGCTGTGCCGGTTACCTCTTTGCTAACATTCTCTTCAGCGCTGCAGGGAAACCAGGAACCACGTGGAGAAGGCACCCACACTGAAAGTGCCTGGAGGGAACATTGGGGCTTCTTCTCAGTGTCTCTGACATAGGGTTTCACTGTCCCGGGAAAGTCTCTGCTAACACCCTGCAGAGCGCTGTGCCCAATCTACAGAAACGTCTTGCGGTATCTCCTACAGGGAAAGTGCCAGGAGGGAACTGTCCATCTTGTTCTCAGTGTCTCTGAGAATTGCTCTGATTATCCCTGTGACCTCTTTGCTAAGACTCTCCAGAGAGCCGTCCTCAAAACCAACACACATCTTGACATATCTCCCACATTGATCGCAGTGTCTCCAGGAACGGCATTCAAGGAGCCAGGAACTTTTCTCCCTACACTGTCCATTGAGTTGTCCTCAAAACCAAGATACATCCTGCTATATCTCCCACATGGAAAGTGCCAGGAGGGAGAAGTGGCGATTATGTTTAGACTTTCTCGGAACTGCTTCAAATCAACTAGATATCTTTGTGCTGTAAATCTCCCAACAGCCAAACGCAAAAGCAGCAAACATCTCGCTGTATGTCCCACATCCAAAGTGCCAAGAGAGAGCTTGCTCTCCCTGTCTTTGAGTACTGTTTTCGCTGTGCCGGTTACCTCTTTGCTAACATTCTCTTCAGCGCTGCAGGGAAACCAGGAACCACGTGGAGAAGGCACCCACACTGAAAGTGCCTGGAGGGAACATTGGGGCTTCTTCTCAGTGTCTCTGACATAGGGTTTCACTGTCCCGGGAAAGTCTCTGCTAACACCCTGCAGAGCGCTGTGCCCAATCTACAGAAACGTCTTGCGGTATCTCCTACAGGGAAAGTGCCAGGAGGGAACTGTCCATCTTGTTCTCAGTGTCTCTGAGAATTGCTCTGATTATCCCTGTGACCTCTTTGCTAAGACTCTCCAGAGAGCCGTCCTCAAAACAAACACACATCTTGACATATCTCCCACATTGATCGCAGTGTCTCCAGGAACGGCATTCAAGGAGCCAGGAACTTTTCTCCCTACACTGTCCATTGAGTTGTCCTCAAAACCAATATACATCCTGCTATATCTCCCACATGGAAAGTGCCAGGAGGGAGAAGTGGCGATTATGTTTAGACTTTCTCGGAACTGCTTCAAATCAACTAGATATCTTTGTGCTGTAAATCTCCCAACAGCCAAACGCAAAAGCAGCAAACATCTCGCTGTATGTCCCACATCCAAAGTGCCAAGAGAGAGCTTGCTCTCCCTGTCTTTGAGTACTGTTTTCGCTGTGCCGGTTACCTCTTTGCTAACATTCTCTTCAGCGCTGCAGGGAAACCAGGAACCACGTGGAGAAGGCACCCACACTGAAAGTGCCTGGAGGGAACATTGGGGCTTCTTCTCAGTGTCTCTGACATAGGGTTTCACTGTCCCGGGAAAGTCTCTGCTAACACCCTGCAGAGCGCTGTGCCCAATCTACAGAAACGTCTTGCGGTATCTCCTACAGGGAAAGTGCCAGGAGGGAACTGTCCATCTTGTTCTCAGTGTCTCTGAGAATTGCTCTGATTATCCCTGTGACCTCTTTGCTAAGACTCTCCAGAGAGCCGTCCTCAAAACCAACACACATCTTGACATATCTCCCTCATTGATCGCAGTGTCTCCAGGAACGGCATTCAAGGAGCCAGGAACTTTTCTCCCTACACTGTCCATTGAGTTGTCCTCAAAACCAATATACATCCTGCTATATCTCCCACATGGAAAGTGCCAGGAGGGAGAAGTGGCGATTATGTTTAGACTTTCTCGGAACTGCTTCAAATCAACTAGATATCTTTGTGCTGTAAATCTCCCAACAGCCAAACGCAAAAGCAGCAAACATCTCGCTGTATGTCCCACATCCAAAGTGCCAAGAGAGAGCTTGCTCTCCCTCTCTTTGAGTACTGTTTTCACTGTCCCGGTTACCTCTTTGCTAACATTCTCTTCAGCGCTGCAGGGAAACCAGGAACCACGTGGAGAAGGCACCCACACTGAAAGTGCCTGGAGGGAACATTGGGGCTTCTTCTCAGTGTCTCTGACATAGGGTTTCACTGTCCCGGGAAAGTCTCTGCTAACACCCTGCAGAGCGCTGTGCCCAATCTACAGAAACGTCTTGCGGTATCTCCTACAGGGAAAGTGCCAGGAGGGAACTGTCCATCTTGTTCTCAGTGTCTCTGAGAATTGCTCTGATTATCCCTGTGACCTCTTTGCTAAGACTCTCCAGAGAGCCGTCCTCAAAACCAACACACATCTTGACATATCTCCCACATTGATCGCAGTGTCTCCAGGAACGGCATTCAAGGAGCCAGGAACTTTTCTCCCTACACTGTCCATTGAGTTGTCCTCAAAACCAATATACATCCTGCTATATCTCCCACATGGAAAGTGCCAGGAGGGAGAAGTGGCGATTATGTTTAGACTTTCTCGGAACTGCTTCAAATCAACTAGATATCTTTGTGCTGTAAATCTCCCAACAGCCAAACGCAAAAGCAGCAAACATCTCGCTGTATGTCCCACATCCAAAGTGCCAAGAGAGAGCTTGCTCTCCCTGTCTTTGAGTACTGTTTTCGCTGTGCCGGTTACCTCTTTGCTAACATTCTCTTCAGCGCTGCAGGGAAACCAGGAACCACGTGGAGAAGGCACCCACACTGAAAGTGCCTGGAGGGAACATTGGGGCTTCTTCTCAGTGTCTCTGACATAGGGTTTCACTGTCCCGGGAAAGTCTCTGCTAACACCCTGCAGAGCGCTGTGCCCAATCTACAGAAACGTCTTGCGGTATCTCCTACAGGGAAAGTGCCAGGAGGGAACTGTCCATCTTGTTCTCAGTGTCTCTGAGAATTGCTCTGATTATCCCTGTGACCTCTTTGCTAAGACTCTCCAGAGAGCCGTCCTCAAAACCAACACACATCTTGACATATCTCCCACATTGATCGCAGTGTCTCCAGGAACGGCATTCAAGGAGCCAGGAACTTTTCTCCCTACACTGTCCATTGAGTTGTCCTCAAAACCAAGATACATCCTGCTATATCTCCCACATGGAAAGTGCCAGGAGGGAGAAGTGGCGATTATGTTTAGACTTTCTCGGAACTGCTTCAAATCAACTAGATATCTTTGTGCTGTAAATCTCCCAACAGCCAAACGCAAAAGCAGCAAACATCTCGCTGTATGTCCCACATCCAAAGTGCCAAGAGAGAGCTTGCTCTCCCTGTCTTTGAGTACTGTTTTCGCTGTGCCGGTTACCTCTTTGCTAACATTCTCTTCAGCGCTGCAGGGAAACCAGGAACCACGTGGAGAAGGCACCCACACTGAAAGTGCCTGGAGGGAACATTGGGGCTTCTTCTCAGTGTCTCTGACATAGGGTTTCACTGTCCCGGGAAAGTCTCTGCTAACACCCTGCAGAGCGCTGTGCCCAATCTACAGAAACGTCTTGCGGTATCTCCTACAGGGAAAGTGCCAGGAGGGAACTGTCCATCTTGTTCTCAGTGTCTCTGAGAATTGCTCTGATTATCCCTGTGACCTCTTTGCTAAGACTCTCCAGAGAGCCGTCCTCAAAACAAACACACATCTTGACATATCTCCCACATTGATCGCAGTGTCTCCAGGAACGGCATTCAAGGAGCCAGGAACTTTTCTCCCTACACTGTCCATTGAGTTGTCCTCAAAACCAATATACATCCTGCTATATCTCCCACATGGAAAGTGCCAGGAGGGAGAAGTGGCGATTATGTTTAGACTTTCTCGGAACTGCTTCAAATCAACTAGATATCTTTGTGCTGTAAATCTCCCAACAGCCAAACGCAAAAGCAGCAAACATCTCGCTGTATGTCCCACATCCAAAGTGCCAAGAGAGAGCTTGCTCTCCCTGTCTTTGAGTACTGTTTTCGCTGTGCCGGTTACCTCTTTGCTAACATTCTCTTCAGCGCTGCAGGGAAACCAGGAACCACGTGGAGAAGGCACCCACACTGAAAGTGCCTGGAGGGAACATTGGGGCTTCTTCTCAGTGTCTCTGACATAGGGTTTCACTGTCCCGGGAAAGTCTCTGCTAACACCCTGCAGAGCGCTGTGCCCAATCTACAGAAACGTCTTGCGGTATCTCCTACAGGGAAAGTGCCAGGAGGGAACTGTCCATCTTGTTCTCAGTGTCTCTGAGAATTGCTCTGATTATCCCTGTGACCTCTTTGCTAAGACTCTCCAGAGAGCCGTCCTCAAAACCAACACACATCTTGACATATCTCCCTCATTGATCGCAGTGTCTCCAGGAACGGCATTCAAGGAGCCAGGAACTTTTCTCCCTACACTGTCCATTGAGTTGTCCTCAAAACCAATATACATCCTGCTATATCTCCCACATGGAAAGTGCCAGGAGGGAGAAGTGGCGATTATGTTTAGACTTTCTCGGAACTGCTTCAAATCAACTAGATATCTTTGTGCTGTAAATCTCCCAACAGCCAAACGCAAAAGCAGCAAACATCTCGCTGTATGTCCCACATCCAAAGTGCCAAGAGAGAGCTTGCTCTCCCTCTCTTTGAGTACTGTTTTCACTGTCCCGGTTACCTCTTTGCTAACATTCTCTTCAGCGCTGCAGGGAAACCAGGAACCACGTGGAGAAGGCACCCACACTGAAAGTGCCTGGAGGGAACATTGGGGCTTCTTCTCAGTGTCTCTGACATAGGGTTTCACTGTCCCGGGAAAGTCTCTGCTAACACCCTGCAGAGCGCTGTGCCCAATCTACAGAAACGTCTTGCGGTATCTCCTACAGGGAAAGTGCCAGGAGGGAACTGTCCATCTTGTTCTCAGTGTCTCTGAGAATTGCTCTGATTATCCCTGTGACCTCTTTGCTAAGACTCTCCAGAGAGCCGTCCTCAAAACCAACACACATCTTGACATATCTCCCACATTGATCGCAGTGTCTCCAGGAACGGCATTCAAGGAGCCAGGAACTTTTCTCCCTACACTGTCCATTGAGTTGTCCTCAAAACCAATATACATCCTGCTATATCTCCCACATGGAAAGTGCCAGGAGGGAGAAGTGGCGATTATGTTTAGACTTTCTCGGAACTGCTTCAAATCAACTAGATATCTTTGTGCTGTAAATCTCCCAACAGCCAAACGCAAAAGCAGCAAACATCTCGCTGTATGTCCCACATCCAAAGTGCCAAGAGAGAGCTTGCTCTCCCTGTCTTTGAGTACTGTTTTCGCTGTGCCGGTTACCTCTTTGCTAACATTCTCTTCAGCGCTGCAGGGAAACCAGGAACCACGTGGAGAAGGCACCCACACTGAAAGTGCCTGGAGGGAACATTGGGGCTTCTTCTCAGTGTCTCTGACATAGGGTTTCACTGTCCCGGGAAAGTCTCTGCTAACACCCTGCAGAGCGCTGTGCCCAATCTACAGAAACGTCTTGCGGTATCTCCTACAGGGAAAGTGCCAGGAGGGAACTGTCCATCTTGTTCTCAGTGTCTCTGAGAATTGCTCTGATTATCCCTGTGACCTCTTTGCTAAGACTCTCCAGAGAGCCGTCCTCAAAACCAACACACATCTTGACATATCTCCCACATTGATCGCAGTGTCTCCAGGAACGGCATTCAAGGAGCCAGGAACTTTTCTCCCTACACTGTCCATTGAGTTGTCCTCAAAACCAAGATACATCCTGCTATATCTCCCACATGGAAAGTGCCAGGAGGGAGAAGTGGCGATTATGTTTAGACTTTCTCGGAACTGCTTCAAATCAACTAGATATCTTTGTGCTGTAAATCTCCCAACAGCCAAACGCAAAAGCAGCAAACATCTCGCTGTATGTCCCACATCCAAAGTGCCAAGAGAGAGCTTGCTCTCCCTGTCTTTGAGTACTGTTTTCGCTGTGCCGGTTACCTCTTTGCTAACATTCTCTTCAGCGCTGCAGGGAAACCAGGAACCACGTGGAGAAGGCACCCACACTGAAAGTGCCTGGAGGGAACATTGGGGCTTCTTCTCAGTGTCTCTGACATAGGGTTTCACTGTCCCGGGAAAGTCTCTGCTAACACCCTGCAGAGCGCTGTGCCCAATCTACAGAAACGTCTTGCGGTATCTCCTACAGGGAAAGTGCCAGGAGGGAACTGTCCATCTTGTTCTCAGTGTCTCTGAGAATTGCTCTGATTATCCCTGTGACCTCTTTGCTAAGACTCTCCAGAGAGCCGTCCTCAAAACAAACACACATCTTGACATATCTCCCACATTGATCGCAGTGTCTCCAGGAACGGCATTCAAGGAGCCAGGAACTTTTCTCCCTACACTGTCCATTGAGTTGTCCTCAAAACCAATATACATCCTGCTATATCTCCCACATGGAAAGTGCCAGGAGGGAGAAGTGGCGATTATGTTTAGACTTTCTCGGAACTGCTTCAAATCAACTAGATATCTTTGTGCTGTAAATCTCCCAACAGCCAAACGCAAAAGCAGCAAACATCTCGCTGTATGTCCCACATCCAAAGTGCCAAGAGAGAGCTTGCTCTCCCTGTCTTTGAGTACTGTTTTCGCTGTGCCGGTTACCTCTTTGCTAACATTCTCTTCAGCGCTGCAGGGAAACCAGGAACCACGTGGAGAAGGCACCCACACTGAAAGTGCCTGGAGGGAACATTGGGGCTTCTTCTCAGTGTCTCTGACATAGGGTTTCACTGTCCCGGGAAAGTCTCTGCTAACACCCTGCAGAGCGCTGTGCCCAATCTACAGAAACGTCTTGCGGTATCTCCTACAGGGAAAGTGCCAGGAGGGAACTGTCCATCTTGTTCTCAGTGTCTCTGAGAATTGCTCTGATTATCCCTGTGACCTCTTTGCTAAGACTCTCCAGAGAGCCGTCCTCAAAACCAACACACATCTTGACATATCTCCCTCATTGATCGCAGTGTCTCCAGGAACGGCATTCAAGGAGCCAGGAACTTTTCTCCCTACACTGTCCATTGAGTTGTCCTCAAAACCAATATACATCCTGCTATATCTCCCACATGGAAAGTGCCAGGAGGGAGAAGTGGCGATTATGTTTAGACTTTCTCGGAACTGCTTCAAATCAACTAGATATCTTTGTGCTGTAAATCTCCCAACAGCCAAACGCAAAAGCAGCAAACATCTCGCTGTATGTCCCACATCCAAAGTGCCAAGAGAGAGCTTGCTCTCCCTGTCTTTGAGTACTGTTTTCGCTGTGCCGGTTACCTCTTTGCTAACATTCTCTTCAGCGCTGCAGGGAAACCAGGAACCACGTGGAGAAGGCACCCACACTGAAAGTGCCTGGAGGGAACATTGGGGCTTCTTCTCAGTGTCTCTGACATAGGGTTTCACTGTCCCGGGAAAGTCTCTGCTAACACCCTGCAGAGCGCTGTGCCCAATCTACAGAAACGTCTTGCGGTATCTCCTACAGGGAAAGTGCCAGGAGGGAATTGTCGAGCTTGTTCTCAGTGTCTCTGAGAATTGCTCTGATTATCCCTGTGACCTCTTTGCTAAGACTCTCCAGAGAGCCGTCCTCAAAACAAACACACATCTTGACATATCTCCCACATTGATCGCAGTGTCTCCAGGAACGGCATTCAAGGAGCCAGGAACTTTTCTCCCTACACTGTCCATTGAGTTGTCCTCAAAACCAATATACATCCTGCTATATCTCCCACATGGAAAGTGCCAGGAGGGAGAAGTGGCGATTATGTTTAGACTTTCTCGGAACTGCTTCAAATCAACTAGATATCTTTGTGCTGTAAATCTCCCAACAGCCAAACGCAAAAGCAGCAAACATCTCGCTGTATGTCCCACATCCAAAGTGCCAAGAGAGAGCTTGCTCTCCCTGTCTTTGAGTACTGTTTTCGCTGTGCCGGTTACCTCTTTGCTAACATTCTCTTCAGCGCTGCAGGGAAACCAGGAACCACGTGGAGAAGGCACCCACACTGAAAGTGCCTGGAGGAAACATTGGGGCTTCTTCTCAGTGTCTCTGACATAGGGTTTCACTGTCCCGGGAAAGTCTCTGCTAACACCCTGCAGAGCGCTGTGCCCAATCTACAGAAACGTCTTGCGGTATCTCCTACAGGGAAAGTGCCAGGAGGGAACTGTCCATCTTGTTCTCAGTGTCTCTGAGAATTGCTCTGATTATCCCTGTGACCTCTTTGCTAAGACTCTCCAGAGAGCCGTCCTCAAAACCAACACACATCTTGACATATCTCCCACATTGATCGCAGTGTCTCCAGGAACGGCATTCAAGGAGCCAGGAACTTTTCTCCCTACACTGTCCATTGAGTTGTCCTCAAAACCAATATACATCCTGCTATATCTCCCACATGGAAAGTGCCAGGAGGGAGAAGTGGCGATTATGTTTAGACTTTCTCGGAACTGCTTCAAATCAACTAGATATCTTTGTGCTGTAAATCTCCCAACAGCCAAACGCAAAAGCAGCAAACATCTCGCTGTATGTCCCACATCCAAAGTGCCAAGAGAGAGCTTGCTCTCCCTGTCTTTGAGTACTGTTTTCGCTGTGCCGGTTACCTCTTTGCTAACATTCTCTTCAGCGCTGCAGGGAAACCAGGAACCACGTGGAGAAGGCACCCACACTGAAAGTGCCTGGAGGGAACACTGGGGCTTCTTCTCAGTGTCTCTGACATAGGGTTTCACTGTCCCGGGAAAGTCTCTGCTAACACCCTGCAGAGCGCTGTGCCCAATCTACAGAAACGTCTTGCGGTATCTCCTACAGGGAAAGTGCCAGGAGGGAACTGTCCATCTTGTTCTCAGTGTCTCTGAGAATTGCTCTGATTATCCCTGTGACCTCTTTGCTAAGACTCTCCAGAGAGCCGTCCTCAAAACCAACACACATCTTGACATATCTCCCACATTGATCGCAGTGTCTCCAGGAACGGCATTCAAGGAGCCAGGAACTTTTCTCCCTACACTGTCCATTGAGTTGTCCTCAAATCCAATATACATCCTGCTATATCTCCCACATGGAAAGTGCCAGGAGGGAGAAGTGGCGATTATGTTTAGACTTTCTCGGAACTGCTTCAAATCAACTAGATATCTTTGTGCTGTAAATCTCCCAACAGCCAAACGCAAAAGCAGCAAACATCTCGCTGTATGTCCCACATCCAAAGTGCCAAGAGAGAGCTTGCTCTCCCTGTCTTTGAGTACTGTTTTCGCTGTGCCGGTTACCTCTTTGCTAACATTCTCTTCAGCGCTGCAGGGAAACCAGGAACCACGTGGAGAAGGCACCCACACTGAAAGTGCCTGGAGGGAACATTGGGGCTTCTTCTCAGTGTCTCTGACATAGGGTTTCACTGTCCCGGGAAAGTCTCTGCTAACACCCTGCAGAGCGCTGTGCCCAATCTACAGAAACGTCTTGCGGTATCTCCTACAGGGAAAGTGCCAGGAGGGAATTGTCGAGCTTGTTCTCAGTGTCTCTGAGAATTGCTCTGATTATCCCTGTGACCTCTTTGCTAAGACTCTCCAGAGAGCCGTCCTCAAAACCAACACACATCTTGACATATCTCCCACATTGATCGCAGTGTCTCCAGGAACGGCATTCAAGGAGCCAGGAACTTTTCTCCCTACACTGTCCATTGAGTTGTCCTCAAAACCAATATACATCCTGCTATATCTCCCACATGGAAAGTGCCAGGAGGGAGAAGTGGCGATTATGTTTAGACTTTCTCGGAACTGCTTCAAATCAACTAGATATCTTTGTGCTGTAAATCTCCCAACAGCCAAACGCAAAAGCAGCAAACATCTCGCTGTATGTCCCACATCCAAAGTGCCAAGAGAGAGCTTGCTCTCCCTGTCTTTGAGTACTGTTTTCGCTGTGCCGGTTACCTCTTTGCTAACATTCTCTTCAGCGCTGCAGGGAAACCAGGAACCACGTGGAGAAGGCACCCACACTGAAAGTGCCTGGAGGGAACATTGGGGCTTCTTCTCAGTGTCTCTGACATAGGGTTTCACTGTCCCGGGAAAGTCTCTGCTAACACCCTGCAGAGCGCTGTGCCCAATCTACAGAAACGTCTTGCGGTATCTCCTACAGGGAAAGTGCCAGGAGGGAACTGTCCATCTTGTTCTCAGTGTCTCTGAGAATTGCTCTGATTATCCCTGTGACCTCTTTGCTAAGACTCTCCAGAGAGCCGTCCTCAAAACCAACACACATCTTGACATATCTCCCTCATTGATCGCAGTGTCTCCAGGAACGGCATTCAAGGAGCCAGGAACTTTTCTCCCTACACTGTCCATTGAGTTGTCCTCAAAACCAATATACATCCTGCTATATCTCCCACATGGAAAGTGCCAGGAGGGAGAAGTGGCGATTACGTTTAGACTTTCTCGGAACTGCTTCAAATCAACTAGATATCTTTGTGCTGTAAATCTCCCAACAGCCAAACGCAAAAGCAGCAAACATCTCGCTGTATGTCCCACATCCAAAGTGCCAAGAGAGAGCTTGCTCTCCCTGTCTTTGAGTACTGTTTTCACTGTCCCGGTTACCTCTTTGCTAACATTCTCTTCAGCGCTGCAGGGAAACCAGGAACCACGTGGAGAAGGCACCCACACTGAAAGTGCCTGGAGGGAACATTGGGGCTTCTTCTCAGTGTCTCTGACATAGGGTTTCACTGTCCCGGGAAAGTCTCTGCTAACACCCTGCAGAGCGCTGTGCCCAATCTACAGAAACGTCTTGCGGTATCTCCTACAGGGAAAGTGCCAGGAGGGAACTGTCCATCTTGTTCTCAGTGTCTCTGAGAATTGCTCTGATTATCCCTGTGACCTCTTTGCTAAGACTCTCCAGAGAGCCGTCCTCAAAACCAACACACATCTTGACATATCTCCCACATTGATCGCAGTGTCTCCAGGAACGGCATTCAAGGAGCCAGGAACTTTTCTCCCTACACTGTCCATTGAGTTGTCCTCAAAACCAATATACATCCTGCTATATCTCCCACATGGAAAGTGCCAGGAGGGAGAAGTGGCGATTATGTTTAGACTTTCTCGGAACTGCTTCAAATCAACTAGATATCTTTGTGCTGTAAATCTCCCAACAGCCAAACGCAAAAGCAGCAAACATCTCGCTGTATGTCCCACATCCAAAGTGCCAAGAGAGAGCTTGCTCTCCCTGTCTTTGAGTACTGTTTTCGCTGTGCCGGTTACCTCTTTGCTAACATTCTCTTCAGCGCTGCAGGGAAACCAGGAACCACGTGGAGAAGGCACCCACACTGAAAGTGCCTGGAGGGAACACTGGGGCTTCTTCTCAGTGTCTCTGACATAGGGTTTCACTGTCCCGGGAAAGTCTCTGCTAACACCCTGCAGAGCGCTGTGCCCAATCTACAGAAACGTCTTGCGGTATCTCCTACAGGGAAAGTGCCAGGAGGGAACTGTCCATCTTGTTCTCAGTGTCTCTGAGAATTGCTCTGATTATCCCTGTGACCTCTTTGCTAAGACTCTCCAGAGAGCCGTCCTCAAAACCAACACACATCTTGACATATCTCCCACATTGATCGCAGTGTCTCCAGGAACGGCATTCAAGGAGCCAGGAACTTTTCTCCCTACACTGTCCATTGAGTTGTCCTCAAAACCAATATACATCCTGCTATATCTCCCACATGGAAAGTGCCAGGAGGGAGAAGTGGCGATTATGTTTAGACTTTCTCGGAACTGCTTCAAATCAACTAGATATCTTTGTGCTGTAAATCTCCCAACAGCCAAACGCAAAAGCAGCAAACATCTCGCTGTATGTCCCACATCCAAAGTGCCAAGAGAGAGCTTGCTCTCCCTGTCTTTGAGTACTGTTTTCGCTGTGCCGGTTACCTCTTTGCTAACATTCTCTTCAGCGCTGCAGGGAAACCAGGAACCACGTGGAGAAGGCACCCACACTGAAAGTGCCTGGAGGGAACATTGGGGCTTCTTCTCAGTGTCTCTGACATAGGGTTTCACTGTCCCGGGAAAGTCTCTGCTAACACCCTGCAGAGCGCTGTGCCCAATCTACAGAAACGTCTTGCGGTATCTCCTACAGGGAAAGTGCCAGGAGGGAATTGTCGAGCTTGTTCTCAGTGTCTCTGAGAATTGCTCTGATTATCCCTGTGACCTCTTTGCTAAGACTCTCCAGAGAGCCGTCCTCAAAACAAACACACATCTTGACATATCTCCCACATTGATCGCAGTGTCTCCAGGAACGGCATTCAAGGAGCCAGGAACTTTTCTCCCTACACTGTCCATTGAGTTGTCCTCAAAACCAATATACATCCTGCTATATCTCCCACATGGAAAGTGCCAGGAGGGAGAAGTGGCGATTATGTTTAGACTTTCTCGGAACTGCTTCAAATCAACTAGATATCTTTGTGCTGTAAATCTCCCAACAGCCAAACGCAAAAGCAGCAAACATCTCGCTGTATGTCCCACATCCAAAGTGCCAAGAGAGAGCTTGCTCTCCCTGTCTTTGAGTACTGTTTTCGCTGTGCCGGTTACCTCTTTGCTAACATTCTCTTCAGCGCTGCAGGGAAACCAGGAACCACGTGGAGAAGGCACCCACACTGAAAGTGCCTGGAGGGAACATTGGAGCTTCTTCTCAGTGTCTCTGACATAGGGTTTCACTGTCCCGGGAAAGTCTCTGCTAACACCCTGCAGAGCGCTGTGCCCAATCTACAGAAACGTCTTGCGGTATCTCCTACAGGGAAAGTGCCAGGAGGGAACTGTCCATCTTGTTTTCAGTGTCTCTGAGAATTGCTCTGATTATCCCTGTGACCTCTTTGCTAAGACTCTCCAGAGAGCCGTCCTCAAAACAAACACACATCTTGACATATCTCCCACATTGATCGCAGTGTCTCCAGGAACGGCATTCAAGGAGCCAGGAACTTTTCTCCCTACACTGTCCATTGAGTTGTCCTCAAAACCAATATACATCCTGCTATATCTCCCACATGGAAAGTGCCAGGAGGGAGAAGTGGCGATTATGTTTAGACTTTCTCGGAACTGCTTCAAATCAACTAGATATCTTTGTGCTGTAAATCTCCCAACAGCCAAACGCAAAAGCAGCAAACATCTCGCTGTATGTCCCACATCCAAAGTGCCAAGAGAGAGCTTGCTCTCCCTCTCTTTGAGTACTGTTTTCACTGTCCCGGTTACCTCTTTGCTAACATTCTCTTCAGCGCTGCAGGGAAACCAGGAACCACGTGGAGAAGGCACCCACACTGAAAGTGCCTGGAGGGAACATTGGGGCTTCTTCTCAGTGTCTCTGACATAGGGTTTCACTGTCCCGGGAAAGTCTCTGCTAACACCCTGCAGAGCGCTGTGCCCAATCTACAGAAACGTCTTGCGGTATCTCCTACAGGGAAAGTGCCAGGAGGGAACTGTCCATCTTGTTCTCAGTGTCTCTGAGAATTGCTCTGATTATCCCTGTGACCTCTTTGCTAAGACTCTCCAGAGAGCCGTCCTCAAAACCAACACACATCTTGACATATCTCCCACATTGATCGCAGTGTCTCCAGGAACGGCATTCAAGGAGCCAGGAACTTTTCTCCCTACACTGTCCATTGAGTTGTCCTCAAAACCAATATACATCCTGCTATATCTCCCACATGGAAAGTGCCAGGAGGGAGAAGTGGCGATTATGTTTAGACTTTCTCGGAACTGCTTCAAATCAACTAGATATCTTTGTGCTGTAAATCTCCCAACAGCCAAACGCAAAAGCAGCAAACATCTCGCTGTATGTCCCACATCCAAAGTGCCAAGAGAGAGCTTGCTCTCCCTGTCTTTGAGTACTGTTTTCGCTGTGCCGGTTACCTCTTTGCTAACATTCTCTTCAGCGCTGCAGGGAAACCAGGAACCACGTGGAGAAGGCACCCACACTGAAAGTGCCTGGAGGGAACACTGGGGCTTCTTCTCAGTGTCTCTGACATAGGGTTTCACTGTCCCGGGAAAGTCTCTGCTAACACCCTGCAGAGCGCTGTGCCCAATCTACAGAAACGTCTTGCGGTATCTCCTACAGGGAAAGTGCCAGGAGGGAACTGTCCATCTTGTTCTCAGTGTCTCTGAGAATTGCTCTGATTATCCCTGTGACCTCTTTGCTAAGACTCTCCAGAGAGCCGTCCTCAAAACCAACACACATCTTGACATATCTCCCACATTGATCGCAGTGTCTCCAGGAACGGCATTCAAGGAGCCAGGAACTTTTCTCCCTACACTGTCCATTGAGTTGTCCTCAAAACCAATATACATCCTGCTATATCTCCCACATGGAAAGTGCCAGGAGGGAGAAGTGGCGATTATGTTTAGACTTTCTCGGAACTGCTTCAAATCAACTAGATATCTTTGTGCTGTAAATCTCCCAACAGCCAAACGCAAAAGCAGCAAACATCTCGCTGTATGTCCCACATCCAAAGTGCCAAGAGAGAGCTTGCTCTCCCTGTCTTTGAGTACTGTTTTCGCTGTGCCGGTTACCTCTTTGCTAACATTCTCTTCAGCGCTGCAGGGAAACCAGGAACCACGTGGAGAAGGCACCCACACTGAAAGTGCCTGGAGGGAACATTGGGGCTTCTTCTCAGTGTCTCTGACATAGGGTTTCACTGTCCCGGGAAAGTCTCTGCTAACACCCTGCAGAGCGCTGTGCCCAATCTACAGAAACGTCTTGCGGTATCTCCTACAGGGAAAGTGCCAGGAGGGAATTGTCGAGCTTGTTCTCAGTGTCTCTGAGAATTGCTCTGATTATCCCTGTGACCTCTTTGCTAAGACTCTCCAGAGAGCCGTCCTCAAAACAAACACACATCTTGACATATCTCCCACATTGATCGCAGTGTCTCCAGGAACGGCATTCAAGGAGCCAGGAACTTTTCTCCCTACACTGTCCATTGAGTTGTCCTCAAAACCAATATACATCCTGCTATATCTCCCACATGGAAAGTGCCAGGAGGGAGAAGTGGCGATTATGTTTAGACTTTCTCGGAACTGCTTCAAATCAACTAGATATCTTTGTGCTGTAAATCTCCCAACAGCCAAACGCAAAAGCAGCAAACATCTCGCTGTATGTCCCACATCCAAAGTGCCAAGAGAGAGCTTGCTCTCCCTGTCTTTGAGTACTGTTTTCGCTGTGCCGGTTACCTCTTTGCTAACATTCTCTTCAGCGCTGCAGGGAAACCAGGAACCACGTGGAGAAGGCACCCACACTGAAAGTGCCTGGAGGGAACATTGGAGCTTCTTCTCAGTGTCTCTGACATAGGGTTTCACTGTCCCGGGAAAGTCTCTGCTAACACCCTGCAGAGCGCTGTGCCCAATCTACAGAAACGTCTTGCGGTATCTCCTACAGGGAAAGTGCCAGGAGGGAACTGTCCATCTTGTTTTCAGTGTCTCTGAGAATTGCTCTGATTATCCCTGTGACCTCTTTGCTAAGACTCTCCAGAGAGCCGTCCTCAAAACAAACACACATCTTGACATATCTCCCACATTGATCGCAGTGTCTCCAGGAACGGCATTCAAGGAGCCAGGAACTTTTCTCCCTACACTGTCCATTGAGTTGTCCTCAAAACCAATATACATCCTGCTATATCTCCCACATGGAAAGTGCCAGGAGGGAGAAGTGGCGATTATGTTTAGACTTTCTCGGAACTGCTTCAAATCAACTAGATATCTTTGTGCTGTAAATCTCCCAACAGCCAAACGCAAAAGCAGCAAACATCTCGCTGTATGTCCCACATCCAAAGTGCCAAGAGAGAGCTTGCTCTCCCTCTCTTTGAGTACTGTTTTCACTGTCCCGGTTACCTCTTTGCTAACATTCTCTTCAGCGCTGCAGGGAAACCAGGAACCACGTGGAGAAGGCACCCACACTGAAAGTGCCTGGAGGGAACATTGGGGCTTCTTCTCAGTGTCTCTGACATAGGGTTTCACTGTCCCGGGAAAGTCTCTGCTAACACCCTGCAGAGCGCTGTGCCCAATCTACAGAAACGTCTTGCGGTATCTCCTACAGGGAAAGTGCCAGGAGGGAACTGTCCATCTTGTTCTCAGTGTCTCTGAGAATTGCTCTGATTATCCCTGTGACCTCTTTGCTAAGACTCTCCAGAGAGCCGTCCTCAAAACCAACACACATCTTGACATATCTCCCACATTGATCGCAGTGTCTCCAGGAACGGCATTCAAGGAGCCAGGAACTTTTCTCCCTACACTGTCCATTGAGTTGTCCTCAAAACCAATATACATCCTGCTATATCTCCCACATGGAAAGTGCCAGGAGGGAGAAGTGGCGATTATGTTTAGACTTTCTCGGAACTGCTTCAAATCAACTAGATATCTTTGTGCTGTAAATCTCCCAACAGCCAAACGCAAAAGCAGCAAACATCTCGCTGTATGTCCCACATCCAAAGTGCCAAGAGAGAGCTTGCTCTCCCTGTCTTTGAGTACTGTTTTCGCTGTGCCGGTTACCTCTTTGCTAACATTCTCTTCAGCGCTGCAGGGAAACCAGGAACCACGTGGAGAAGGCACCCACACTGAAAGTGCCTGGAGGGAACACTGGGGCTTCTTCTCAGTGTCTCTGACATAGGGTTTCACTGTCCCGGGAAAGTCTCTGCTAACACCCTGCAGAGCGCTGTGCCCAATCTACAGAAACGTCTTGCGGTATCTCCTACAGGGAAAGTGCCAGGAGGGAACTGTCCATCTTGTTCTCAGTGTCTCTGAGAATTGCTCTGATTATCCCTGTGACCTCTTTGCTAAGACTCTCCAGAGAGCCGTCCTCAAAACCAACACACATCTTGACATATCTCCCACATTGATCGCAGTGTCTCCAGGAACGGCATTCAAGGAGCCAGGAACTTTTCTCCCTACACTGTCCATTGAGTTGTCCTCAAAACCAATATACATCCTGCTATATCTCCCACATGGAAAGTGCCAGGAGGGAGAAGTGGCGATTAT
This sequence comes from Chroicocephalus ridibundus, assembly GCF_963924245.1. Classification (NCBI taxonomy): domain Eukaryota; kingdom Metazoa; phylum Chordata; class Aves; order Charadriiformes; family Laridae; genus Chroicocephalus; species Chroicocephalus ridibundus. Next base: position 267,902 of record NW_026961336.1, read on the forward strand.
GTTTAGACTTTCTCGGAACTGCTTCAAATCAACTAGATATCTTTGTGCTGTAAATCTCCCAACAGCCAAACGCAAAAGCAGCAAACATCTCGCTGTATGTCCCACATCCAAAGTGCCAAGAGAGAGCTTGCTCTCCCTGTCTTTGAGTACTGTTTTCGCTGTGCCGGTTACCTCTTTGCTAACATTCTCTTCAGCGCTGCAGGGAAACCAGGAACCACGTGGAGAAGGCACCCACACTGAAAGTGCCTGGAGGGAACATTGGGGCTTCTTCTCAGTGTCTCTGACATAGGGTTTCACTGTCCCGGGAAAGTCTCTGCTAACACCCTGCAGAGCGCTGTGCCCAATCTACAGAAACGTCTTGCGGTATCTCCTACAGGGAAAGTGCCAGGAGGGAATTGTCGAGCTTGTTCTCAGTGTCTCTGAGAATTGCTCTGATTATCCCTGTGACCTCTTTGCTAAGACTCTCCAGAGAGCCGTCCTCAAAACCAACACACATCTTGACATATCTCCCACATTGATCGCAGTGTCTCCAGGAACGGCATTCAAGGAGCCAGGAACTTTTCTCCCTACACTGTCCATTGAGTTGTCCTCAAAACCAATATACATCCTGCTATATCTCCCACATGGAAAGTGCCAGGAGGGAGAAGTGGCGATTATGTTTAGACTTTCTCGGAACTGCTTCAAATCAACTAGATATCTTTGTGCTGTAAATCTCCCAACAGCCAAACGCAAAAGCAGCAAACATCTCGCTGTATGTCCCACATCCAAAGTGCCAAGAGAGAGCTTGCTCTCCCTGTCTTTGAGTACTGTTTTCGCTGTGCCGGTTACCTCTTTGCTAACATTCTCTTCAGCGCTGCAGGGAAACCAGGAACCACGTGGAGAAGGCACCCACACTGAAAGTGCCTGGAGGGAACACTGGGGCTTCTTCTCAGTGTCTCTGACATAGGGTTTCACTGTCCCGGGAAAGTCTCTGCTAACACCCTGCAGAGCGCTGTGCCCAATCTACAGAAACGTCTTGCGGTATCTCCTACAGGGAAAGTGCCAGGAGGGAACTGTCCATCTTGTTCTCAGTGTCTCTGAGAATTGCTCTGATTATCCCTGTGACCTCTTTGCTAAGACTCTCCAGAGAGCCGTCCTCAAAACCAACACACATCTTGACATATCTCCCACATTGATCGCAGTGTCTCCAGGAACGGCATTCAAGGAGCCAGGAACTTTTCTCCCTACACTGTCCATTGAGTTGTCCTCAAAACCAATATACATCCTGCTATATCTCCCACATGGAAAGTGCCAGGAGGGAGAAGTGGCGATTATGTTTAGACTTTCTCGGAACTGCTTCAAATCAACTAGATATCTTTGTGCTGTAAATCTCCCAACAGCCAAACGCAAAAGCAGCAAACATCTCGCTGTATGTCCCACATCCAAAGTGCCAAGAGAGAGCTTGCTCTCCCTGTCTTTGAGTACTGTTTTCGCTGTGCCGGTTACCTCTTTGCTAACATTCTCTTCAGCGCTGCAGGGAAACCAGGAACCACGTGGAGAAGGCACCCACACTGAAAGTGCCTGGAGGGAACACTGGGGCTTCTTCTCAGTGTCTCTGACATAGGGTTTCACTGTCCCGGGAAAGTCTCTGCTAACACCCTGCAGAGCGCTGTGCCCAATCTACAGAAACGTCTTGCGGTATCTCCTACAGGGAAAGTGCCAGGAGGGAACTGTCCATCTTGTTCTCAGTGTCTCTGAGAATTGCTCTGATTATCCCTGTGACCTCTTTGCTAAGACTCTCCAGAGAGCCGTCCTCAAAACCAACACACATCTTGACATATCTCCCACATTGATCGCAGTGTCTCCAGGAACGGCATTCAAGGAGCCAGGAACTTTTCTCCCTACACTGTCCATTGAGTTGTCCTCAAAACCAATATACATCCTGCTATATCTCCCACATGGAAAGTGCCAGGAGGGAGAAGTGGCGATTATGTTTAGACTTTCTCGGAACTGCTTCAAATCAACTAGATATCTTTGTGCTGTAAATCTCCCAACAGCCAAACGCAAAAGCAGCAAACATCTCGCTGTATGTCCCACATCCAAAGTGCCAAGAGAGAGCTTGCTCTCCCTGTCTTTGAGTACTGTTTTCGCTGTGCCGGTTACCTCTTTGCTAACATTCTCTTCAGCGCTGCAGGGAAACCAGGAACCACGTGGAGAAGGCACCCACACTGAAAGTGCCTGGAGGGAACATTGGGGCTTCTTCTCAGTGTCTCTGACATAGGGTTTCACTGTCCCGGGAAAGTCTCTGCTAACACCCTGCAGAGCGCTGTGCCCAATCTACAGAAACGTCTTGCGGTATCTCCTACAGGGAAAGTGCCAGGAGGGAATTGTCGAGCTTGTTCTCAGTGTCTCTGAGAATTGCTCTGATTATCCCTGTGACCTCTTTGCTAAGACTCTCCAGAGAGCCGTCCTCAAAACCAACACACATCTTGACATATCTCCCACATTGATCGCAGTGTCTCCAGGAACGGCATTCAAGGAGCCAGGAACTTTTCTCCCTACACTGTCCATTGAGTTGTCCTCAAAACCAAGATACATCCTGCTATATCTCCCACATGGAAAGTGCCAGGAGGGAGAAGTGGCGATTATGTTTAGACTTTCTCGGAACTGCTTCAAATCAACTAGATATCTTTGTGCTGTAAATCTCCCAACAGCCAAACGCAAAAGCAGCAAACATCTCGCTGTATGTCCCACATCCAAAGTGCCAAGAGAGAGCTTGCTCTCCCTCTCTTTGAGTACTGTTTTCGCTGTGCCGGTTACCTCTTTGCTAACATTCTCTTCAGCGCTGCAGGGAAACCAGGAACCACGTGGAGAAGGCACCCACACTGAAAGTGCCTGGAGGGAACACTGGGGCTTCTTCTCAGTGTCTCTGACATAGGGTTTCACTGTCCCGGGAAAGTCTCTGCTAACACCCTGCAGAGCGCTGTGCCCAATCTACAGAAACGTCTTGCGGTATCTCCTACAGGGAAAGTGCCAGGAGGGAACTGTCCATCTTGTTCTCAGTGTCTCTGAGAATTGCTCTGATTATCCCTGTGACCTCTTTGCTAAGACTCTCCAGAGAGCCGTCCTCAAAACCAACACACATCTTGACATATCTCCCACATTGATCGCAGTGTCTCCAGGAACGGCATTCAAGGAGCCAGGAACTTTTCTCCCTACACTGTCCATTGAGTTGTCCTCAAAACCAATATACATCCTGCTATATCTCCCACATGGAAAGTGCCAGGAGGGAGAAGTGGCGATTATGTTTAGACTTTCTCGGAACTGCTTCAAATCAACTAGATATCTTTGTGCTGTAAATCTCCCAACAGCCAAACGCAAAAGCAGCAAACATCTCGCTGTATGTCCCACATCCAAAGTGCCAAGAGAGAGCTTGCTCTCCCTGTCTTTGAGTACTGTTTTCGCTGTGCCGGTTACCTCTTTGCTAACATTCTCTTCAGCGCTGCAGGGAAACCAGGAACCACGTGGAGAAGGCACCCACACTGAAAGTGCCTGGAGGGAACATTGGGGCTTCTTCTCAGTGTCTCTGACATAGGGTTTCACTGTCCCGGGAAAGTCTCTGCTAACACCCTGCAGAGCGCTGTGCCCAATCTACAGAAACGTCTTGCGGTATCTCCTACAGGGAAAGTGCCAGGAGGGAACTGTCCATCTTGTTCTCAGTGTCTCTGAGAATTGCTCTGATTATCCCTGTGACCTCTTTGCTAAGACTCTCCAGAGAGCCGTCCTCAAAACCAACACACATCTTGACATATCTCCCTCATTGATCGCAGTGTCTCCAGGAACGGCATTCAAGGAGCCAGGAACTTTTCTCCCTACACTGTCCATTGAGTTGTCCTCAAAACCAATATACATCCTGCTATATCTCCCACATGGAAAGTGCCAGGAGGGAGAAGTGGCGATTACGTTTAGACTTTCTCGGAACTGCTTCAAATCAACTAGATATCTTTGTGCTGTAAATCTCCCAACAGCCAAACGCAAAAGCAGCAAACATCTCGCTGTATGTCCCACATCCAAAGTGCCAAGAGAGAGCTTGCTCTCCCTCTCTTTGAGTACTGTTTTCGCTGTCCCGGTTACCTCTTTGCTAACATTCTCTTCAGCGCTGCAGGGAAACCAGGAACCACGTGGAGAAGGCACCCACACTGAAAGTGCCTGGAGGGAACATTGGGGCTTCTTCTCAGTGTCTCTGACATAGGGTTTCACTGTCCCGGGAAAGTCTCTGCTAACACCCTGCAGAGCGCTGTGCCCAATCTACAGAAACGTCTTGCGGTATCTCCTACAGGGAAAGTGCCAGGAGGGAACTGTCCATCTTGTTCTCAGTGTCTCTGAGAATTGCTCTGATTATCCCTGTGACCTCTTTGCTAAGACTCTCCAGAGAGCCGTCCTCAAAACCAACACACATCTTGACATATCTCCCACATTGATCGCAGTGTCTCCAGGAACGGCATTCAAGGAGCCAGGAACTTTTCTCCCTACACTGTCCATTGAGTTGTCCTCAAAACCAATATACATCCTGCTATATCTCCCACATGGAAAGTGCCAGGAGGGAGAAGTGGCGATTATGTTTAGACTTTCTCGGAACTGCTTCAAATCAACTAGATATCTTTGTGCTGTAAATCTCCCAACAGCCAAACGCAAAAGCAGCAAACATCTCGCTGTATGTCCCACATCCAAAGTGCCAAGAGAGAGCTTGCTCTCCCTGTCTTTGAGTACTGTTTTCGCTGTGCCGGTTACCTCTTTGCTAACATTCTCTTCAGCGCTGCAGGGAAACCAGGAACCACGTGGAGAAGGCACCCACACTGAAAGTGCCTGGAGGGAACATTGGGGCTTCTTCTCAGTGTCTCTGACATAGGGTTTCACTGTCCCGGGAAAGTCTCTGCTAACACCCTGCAGAGCGCTGTGCCCAATCTACAGAAACGTCTTGCGGTATCTCCTACAGGGAAAGTGCCAGGAGGGAATTGTCGAGCTTGTTCTCAGTGTCTCTGAGAATTGCTCTGATTATCCCTGTGACCTCTTTGCTAAGACTCTCCAGAGAGCCGTCCTCAAAACCAACACACATCTTGACATATCTCCCACATTGATCGCAGTGTCTCCAGGAACGGCATTCAAGGAGCCAGGAACTTTTCTCCCTACACTGTCCATTGAGTTGTCCTCAAAACCAATATACATCCTGCTATATCTCCCACATGGAAAGTGCCAGGAGGGAGAAGTGGCGATTATGTTTAGACTTTCTCGGAACTGCTTCAAATCAACTAGATATCTTTGTGCTGTAAATCTCCCAACAGCCAAACGCAAAAGCAGCAAACATCTCGCTGTATGTCCCACATCCAAAGTGCCAAGAGAGAGCTTGCTCTCCCTGTCTTTGAGTACTGTTTTCGCTGTGCCGGTTACCTCTTTGCTAACATTCTCTTCAGCGCTGCAGGGAAACCAGGAACCACGTGGAGAAGGCACCCACACTGAAAGTGCCTGGAGGGAACATTGGGGCTTCTTCTCAGTGTCTCTGACATAGGGTTTCACTGTCCCGGGAAAGTCTCTGCTAACACCCTGCAGAGCGCTGTGCCCAATCTACAGAAACGTCTTGCGGTATCTCCTACAGGGAAAGTGCCAGGAGGGAACTGTCCATCTTGTTCTCAGTGTCTCTGAGAATTGCTCTGATTATCCCTGTGACCTCTTTGCTAAGACTCTCCAGAGAGCCGTCCTCAAAACCAACACACATCTTGACATATCTCCCACATTGATCGCAGTGTCTCCAGGAACGGCATTCAAGGAGCCAGGAACTTTTCTCCCTACACTGTCCATTGAGTTGTCCTCAAAACCAATATACATCCTGCTATATCTCCCACATGGAAAGTGCCAGGAGGGAGAAGTGGCGATTATGTTTAGACTTTCTCGGAACTGCTTCAAATCAACTAGATATCTTTGTGCTGTAAATCTCCCAACAGCCAAACGCAAAAGCAGCAAACATCTCGCTGTATGTCCCACATCCAAAGTGCCAAGAGAGAGCTTGCTCTCCCTCTCTTTGAGTACTGTTTTCGCTGTGCCGGTTACCTCTTTGCTAACATTCTCTTCAGCGCTGCAGGGAAACCAGGAACCACGTGGAGAAGGCACCCACACTGAAAGTGCCTGGAGGGAACATTGGGGCTTCTTCTCAGTGTCTCTGACATAGGGTTTCACTGTCCCGGGAAAGTCTCTGCTAACACCCTGCAGAGCGCTGTGCCCAATCTACAGAAACGTCTTGCGGTATCTCCTACAGGGAAAGTGCCAGGAGGGAACTGTCCATCTTGTTCTCAGTGTCTCTGAGAATTGCTCTGATTATCCCTGTGACCTCTTTGCTAAGACTCTCCAGAGAGCCGTCCTCAAAACCAACACACGTCTTGACATATCTCCCACATTGATCGCAGTGTCTCCAGGAACGGCATTCAAGGAGCCAGGAACTTTTCTCCCTACACTGTCCATTGAGTTGTCCTCAAAACCAATATACATCCTGCTATATCTCCCACATGGAAAGTGCCAGGAGGGAGAAGTGGCGATTATGTTTAGACTTTCTCGGAACTGCTTCAAATCAACTAGATATCTTTGTGCTGTAAATCTCCCAACAGCCAAACGCAAAAGCAGCAAACATCTCGCTGTATGTCCCACATCCAAAGTGCCAAGAGAGAGCTTGCTCTCCCTCTCTTTGAGTACTGTTTTCGCTGTGCCGGTTACCTCTTTGCTAACATTCTCTTCAGCGCTGCAGGGAAACCAGGAACCACGTGGAGAAGGCACCCACACTGAAAGTGCCTGGAGGGAACATTGGGGCTTCTTCTCAGTGTCTCTGACATAGGGTTTCACTGTCCCGGGAAAGTCTCTGCTAACACCCTGCAGAGCGCTGTGCCCAATCTACAGAAACGTCTTGCGGTATCTCCTACAGGGAAAGTGCCAGGAGGGAATTGTCGAGCTTGTTCTCAGTGTCTCTGAGAATTGCTCTGATTATCTGTGTGACCTCTTTGCTAAGACTCTCCAGAGAGACATCCTCAAAACAAACACACATCTTGACATATCTCCCACATTGATCGCAGTGTCTCCAGGAACGGCATTCAAGGAGCCAGGACCTTTTCTCCCTACACTGTCCATTGAGTTGTCCTCAAAACCAATATACATCCTGCTATATCTCCCACATGGAAAGTGCCAGGAGGGAGAAGTGGCGATTATGTTTAGACTTTCTCGGAACTGCTTCAAATCAACTAGATATCTTTGTGCTGTAAATCTCCCAACAGCCAAACGCAAAAGCAGCAAACATCTCGCTGTATGTCCCACATCCAAAGTGCCAAGAGAGAGCTTGCTCTCCCTGTCTTTGAGTACTGTTTTCACTGTCCCGGTTACCTCTTTGCTAACATTCTCTTCAGCGCTGCAGGGAAACCAGGAACCACGTGGAGAAGGCACCCACACTGAAAGTGCCTGGAGGGAACATTGGGGCTTCTTCTCAGTGTCTCTGACATAGGGTTTCACTGTCCCGGGAAAGTCTCTGCTAACACCCTGCAGAGCGCTGTGCCCAATCTACAGAAACGTCTTGCGGTATCTCCTACAGGGAAAGTGCCAGGAGGGAATTGTCGAGCTTGTTCTCAGTGTCTCTGAGAATTGCTCTGATTATCCCTGTGACCTCTTTGCTAAGACTCTCCAGAGAGCCGTCCTCAAAACCAACACACATCTTGACATATCTCCCACATTGATCGCAGTGTCTCCAGGAACGGCATTCAAGGAGCCAGGAACTTTTCTCCCTACACTGTCCATTGAGTTGTCCTCAAAACCAATATACATCCTGCTATATCTCCCACATGGAAAGTGCCAGGAGGGAGAAGTGGCGATTATGTTTAGACTTTCTCGGAACTGCTTCAAATCAACTAGATATCTTTGTGCTGTAAATCTCCCAACAGCCAAACGCAAAAGCAGCAAACATCTCGCTGTATGTCCCACATCCAAAGTGCCAAGAGAGAGCTTGCTCTCCCTGTCTTTGAGTACTGTTTTCGCTGTGCCGGTTACCTCTTTGCTAACATTCTCTTCAGCGCTGCAGGGAAACCAGGAACCACGTGGAGAAGGCACCCACACTGAAAGTGCCTGGAGGGAACATTGGGGCTTCTTCTCAGTGTCTCTGACATAGGGTTTCACTGTCCCGGGAAAGTCTCTGCTAACACCCTGCAGAGCGCTGTGCCCAATCTACAGAAACGTCTTGCGGTATCTCCTACAGGGAAAGTGCCAGGAGGGAACTGTCCATCTTGTTCTCAGTGTCTCTGAGAATTGCTCTGATTATCCCTGTGACCTCTTTGCTAAGACTCTCCAGAGAGCCGTCCTCAAAACCAACACACATCTTGACATATCTCCCTCATTGATCGCAGTGTCTCCAGGAACGGCATTCAAGGAGCCAGGAACTTTTCTCCCTACACTGTCCATTGAGTTGTCCTCAAAACCAATATACATCCTGCTATATCTCCCACATGGAAAGTGCCAGGAGGGAGAAGTGGCGATTACGTTTAGACTTTCTCGGAACTGCTTCAAATCAACTAGATATCTTTGTGCTGTAAATCTCCCAACAGCCAAACGCAAAAGCAGCAAACATCTCGCTGTATGTCCCACATCCAAAGTGCCAAGAGAGAGCTTGCTCTCCCTCTCTTTGAGTACTGTTTTCGCTGTCCCGGTTACCTCTTTGCTAACATTCTCTTCAGCGCTGCAGGGAAACCAGGAACCACGTGGAGAAGGCACCCACACTGAAAGTGCCTGGAGGGAACATTGGGGCTTCTTCTCAGTGTCTCTGACATAGGGTTTCACTGTCCCGGGAAAGTCTCTGCTAACACCCTGCAGAGCGCTGTGCCCAATCTACAGAAACGTCTTGCGGTATCTCCTACAGGGAAAGTGCCAGGAGGGAACTGTCCATCTTGTTCTCAGTGTCTCTGAGAATTGCTCTGATTATCCCTGTGACCTCTTTGCTAAGACTCTCCAGAGAGCCGTCCTCAAAACCAACACACATCTTGACATATCTCCCACATTGATCGCAGTGTCTCCAGGAACGGCATTCAAGGAGCCAGGAACTTTTCTCCCTACACTGTCCATTGAGTTGTCCTCAAAACCAATATACATCCTGCTATATCTCCCACATGGAAAGTGCCAGGAGGGAGAAGTGGCGATTATGTTTAGACTTTCTCGGAACTGCTTCAAATCAACTAGATATCTTTGTGCTGTAAATCTCCCAACAGCCAAACGCAAAAGCAGCAAACATCTCGCTGTATGTCCCACATCCAAAGTGCCAAGAGAGAGCTTGCTCTCCCTGTCTTTGAGTACTGTTTTCGCTGTGCCGGTTACCTCTTTGCTAACATTCTCTTCAGCGCTGCAGGGAAACCAGGAACCACGTGGAGAAGGCACCCACACTGAAAGTGCCTGGAGGGAACATTGGGGCTTCTTCTCAGTGTCTCTGACATAGGGTTTCACTGTCCCGGGAAAGTCTCTGCTAACACCCTGCAGAGCGCTGTGCCCAATCTACAGAAACGTCTTGCGGTATCTCCTACAGGGAAAGTGCCAGGAGGGAACTGTCCATCTTGTTCTCAGTGTCTCTGAGAATTGCTCTGATTATCCCTGTGACCTCTTTGCTAAGACTCTCCAGAGAGCCGTCCTCAAAACCAACACACATCTTGACATATCTCCCACATTGATCGCAGTGTCTCCAGGAACGGCATTCAAGGAGCCAGGAACTTTTCTCCCTACACTGTCCATTGAGTTGTCCTCAAAACCAATATACATCCTGCTATATCTCCCACATGGAAAGTGCCAGGAGGGAGAAGTGGCGATTATGTTTAGACTTTCTCGGAACTGCTTCAAATCAACTAGATATCTTTGTGCTGTAAATCTCCCAACAGCCAAACGCAAAAGCAGCAAACATCTCGCTGTATGTCCCACATCCAAAGTGCCAAGAGAGAGCTTGCTCTCCCTGTCTTTGAGTACTGTTTTCGCTGTGCCGGTTACCTCTTTGCTAACATTCTCTTCAGCGCTGCAGGGAAACCAGGAACCACGTGGAGAAGGCACCCACACTGAAAGTGCCTGGAGGGAACATTGGGGCTTCTTCTCAGTGTCTCTGACATAGGGTTTCACTGTCCCGGGAAAGTCTCTGCTAACACCCTGCAGAGCGCTGTGCCCAATCTACAGAAACGTCTTGCGGTATCTCCTACAGGGAAAGTGCCAGGAGGGAATTGTCGAGCTTGTTCTCAGTGTCTCTGAGAATTGCTCTGATTATCCCTGTGACCTCTTTGCTAAGACTCTCCAGAGAGCCGTCCTCAAAACCAACACACATCTTGACATATCTCCCACATTGATCGCAGTGTCTCCAGGAACGGCATTCAAGGAGCCAGGAACTTTTCTCCCTACACTGTCCATTGAGTTGTCCTCAAAACCAATATACATCCTGCTATATCTCCCACATGGAAAGTGCCAGGAGGGAGAAGTGGCGATTATGTTTAGACTTTCTCGGAACTGCTTCAAATCAACTAGATATCTTTGTGCTGTAAATCTCCCAACAGCCAAACGCAAAAGCAGCAAACATCTCGCTGTATGTCCCACATCCAAAGTGCCAAGAGAGAGCTTGCTCTCCCTCTCTTTGAGTACTGTTTTCGCTGTGCCGGTTACCTCTTTGCTAACATTCTCTTCAGCGCTGCAGGGAAACCAGGAACCACGTGGAGAAGGCACCCACACTGAAAGTGCCTGGAGGGAACATTGGGGCTTCTTCTCAGTGTCTCTGACATAGGGTTTCACTGTCCCGGGAAAGTCTCTGCTAACACCCTGCAGAGCGCTGTGCCCAATCTACAGAAACGTCTTGCGGTATCTCCTACAGGGAAAGTGCCAGGAGGGAATTGTCGAGCTTGTTCTCAGTGTCTCTGAGAATTGCTCTGATTATCCCTGTGACCTCTTTGCTAAGACTCTCCAGAGAGACATCCTCAAAACAAACACACATCTTGACATATCTCCCACATTGATCGCAGTGTCTCCAGGAACGGCATTCAAGGAGCCAGGAACTTTTCTCCCTACACTGTCCATTGAGTTGTCCTCAAAACCAATATACATCCTGCTATATCTCCCACATGGAAAGTGCCAGGAGGGAGAAGTGGCGATTATGTTTAGACTTTCTCGGAACTGCTTCAAATCAACTAGATATCTTTGTGCTGTAAATCTCCCAACAGCCAAACGCAAAAGCAGCAAACATCTCGCTGTATGTCCCACATCCAAAGTGCCAAGAGAGAGCTTGCTCTCCCTCTCTTTGAGTACTGTTTTCACTGTCCCGGTTACCTCTTTGCTAACATTCTCTTCAGCGCTGCAGGGAAACCAGGAACCACGTGGAGAAGGCACCCACACTGAAAGTGCCTGGAGGGAACATTGGGGCTTCTTCTCAGTGTCTCTGACATAGGGTTTCACTGTCCCGGGAAAGTCTCTGCTAACACCCTGCAGAGCGCTGTGCCCAATCTACAGAAACGTCTTGCGGTATCTCCTACAGGGAAAGTGCCAGGAGGGAATTGTCGAGCTTGTTCTCAGTGTCTCTGAGAATTGCTCTGATTATCCCTGTGACCTCTTTGCTAAGACTCTCCAGAGAGCCGTCCTCAAAACCAACACACATCTTGACATATCTCCCACATTGATCGCAGTGTCTCCAGGAACGGCATTCAAGGAGCCAGGAACTTTTCTCCCTACACTGTCCATTGAGTTGTCCTCAAAACCAATATACATCCTGCTATATCTCCCACATGGAAAGTGCCAGGAGGGAGAAGTGGCGATTATGTTTAGACTTTCTCGGAACTGCTTCAAATCAACTAGATATCTTTGTGCTGTAAATCTCCCAACAGCCAAACGCAAAAGCAGCAAACATCTCGCTGTATGTCCCACATCCAAAGTGCCAAGAGAGAGCTTGCTCTCCCTGTCTTTGAGTACTGTTTTCGCTGTGCCGGTTACCTCTTTGCTAACATTCTCTTCAGCGCTGCAGGGAAACCAGGAACCACGTGGAGAAGGCACCCACACTGAAAGTGCCTGGAGGGAACATTGGGGCTTCTTCTCAGTGTCTCTGACATAGGGTTTCACTGTCCCGGGAAAGTCTCTGCTAACACCCTGCAGAGCGCTGTGCCCAATCTACAGAAACGTCTTGCGGTATCTCCTACAGGGAAAGTGCCAGGAGGGAACTGTCCATCTTGTTCTCAGTGTCTCTGAGAATTGCTCTGATTATCCCTGTGACCTCTTTGCTAAGACTCTCCAGAGAGCCGTCCTCAAAACCAACACACATCTTGACATATCTCCCTCATTGATCGCAGTGTCTCCAGGAACGGCATTCAAGGAGCCAGGAACTTTTCTCCCTACACTGTCCATTGAGTTGTCCTCAAAACCAATATACATCCTGCTATATCTCCCACATGGAAAGTGCCAGGAGGGAGAAGTGGCGATTACGTTTAGACTTTCTCGGAACTGCTTCAAATCAACTAGATATCTTTGTGCTGTAAATCTCCCAACAGCCAAACGCAAAAGCAGCAAACATCTCGCTGTATGTCCCACATCCAAAGTGCCAAGAGAGAGCTTGCTCTCCCTCTCTTTGAGTACTGTTTTCGCTGTCCCGGTTACCTCTTTGCTAACATTCTCTTCAGCGCTGCAGGGAAACCAGGAACCACGTGGAGAAGGCACCCACACTGAAAGTGCCTGGAGGGAACATTGGGGCTTCTTCTCAGTGTCTCTGACATAGGGTTTCACTGTCCCGGGAAAGTCTCTGCTAACACCCTGCAGAGCGCTGTGCCCAATCTACAGAAACGTCTTGCGGTATCTCCTACAGGGAAAGTGCCAGGAGGGAACTGTCCATCTTGTTCTCAGTGTCTCTGAGAATTGCTCTGATTATCCCTGTGACCTCTTTGCTAAGACTCTCCAGAGAGCCGTCCTCAAAACCAACACACATCTTGACATATCTCCCACATTGATCGCAGTGTCTCCAGGAACGGCATTCAAGGAGCCAGGAACTTTTCTCCCTACACTGTCCATTGAGTTGTCCTCAAAACCAATATACATCCTGCTATATCTCCCACATGGAAAGTGCCAGGAGGGAGAAGTGGCGATTATGTTTAGACTTTCTCGGAACTGCTTCAAATCAACTAGATATCTTTGTGCTGTAAATCTCCCAACAGCCAAACGCAAAAGCAGCAAACATCTCGCTGTATGTCCCACATCCAAAGTGCCAAGAGAGAGCTTGCTCTCCCTCTCTTTGAGTACTGTTTTCGCTGTGCCGGTTACCTCTTTGCTAACATTCTCTTCAGCGCTGCAGGGAAACCAGGAACCACGTGGAGAAGGCACCCACACTGAAAGTGCCTGGAGGGAACATTGGGGCTTCTTCTCAGTGTCTCTGACATAGGGTTTCACTGTCCCGGGAAAGTCTCTGCTAACACCCTGCAGAGCGCTGTGCCCAATCTACAGAAACGTCTTGCGGTATCTCCTACAGGGAAAGTGCCAGGAGGGAACTGTCCATCTTGTTCTCAGTGTCTCTGAGAATTGCTCTGATTATCCCTGTGACCTCTTTGCTAAGACTCTCCAGAGAGCCGTCCTCAAAACCAACACACATCTTGACATATCTCCCACATTGATCGCAGTGTCTCCAGGAACGGCATTCAAGGAGCCAGGAACTTTTCTCCCTACACTGTCCATTGAGTTGTCCTCAAAACCAAGATACATCCTGCTATATCTCCCACATGGAAAGTGCCAGGAGGGAGAAGTGGCGATTATGTTTAGACTTTCTCGGAACTGCTTCAAATCAACTAGATATCTTTGTGCTGTAAATCTCCCAACAGCCAAACGCAAAAGCAGCAAACATCTCGCTGTATGTCCCACATCCAAAGTGCCAAGAGAGAGCTTGCTCTCCCTGTCTTTGAGTACTGTTTTCGCTGTGCCGGTTACCTCTTTGCTAACATTCTCTTCAGCGCTGCAGGGAAACCAGGAACGACGTGGAGAAGGCACCCACACTGAAAGTGCCTGGAGGGAACATTGGGGCTTCTTCTCAGTGTCTCTGACATAGGGTTTCACTGTCCCGGGAAAGTCTCTGCTAACACCCTGCAGAGCGCTGTGCCCAATCTACAGAAACGTCTTGCGGTATCTCCTACAGGGAAAGTGCCAGGAGGGAATTGTCGAGCTTGTTCTCAGTGTCTCTGAGAATTGCTCTGATTTTCCCTGTGACCTCTTTGCTAAGACTCTCCAGAGAGCCGTCCTCAAAACCAACACACATCTTGACATATCTCCCACATTGATCGCAGTGTCTCCAGGAACGGCATTCAAGGAGCCAGGAACTTTTCTCCCTACACTGTCCATTGAGTTGTCCTCAAAACCAATATACATCCTGCTATATCTCCCACATGGAAAGTGCCAGGAGGGAGAAGTGGCGATTATGTTTAGACTTTCTCGGAACTGCTTCAAATCAACTAGATATCTTTGTGCTGTAAATCTCCCAACAGCCAAACGCAAAAGCAGCAAACATCTCGCTGTATGTCCCACATCCAAAGTGCCAAGAGAGAGCTTGCTCTCCCTCTCTTTGAGTACTGTTTTCGCTGTGCCGGTTACCTCTTTGCTAACATTCTCTTCAGCGCTGCAGGGAAACCAGGAACCACGTGGAGAAGGCACCCACACTGAAAGTGCCTGGAGGGAACACTGGGGCTTCTTCTCAGTGTCTCTGACATAGGGTTTCACTGTCCCGGGAAAGTCTCTGCTAACACCCTGCAGAGCGCTGTGCCCAATCTACAGAAACGTCTTGCGGTATCTCCTACAGGGAAAGTGCCAGGAGGGAACTGTCCATCTTGTTCTCAGTGTCTCTGAGAATTGCTCTGATTATCCCTGTGACCTCTTTGCTAAGACTCTCCAGAGAGCCGTCCTCAAAACCAACACACATCTTGACATATCTCCCACATTGATCGCAGTGTCTCCAGGAACGGCATTCAAGGAGCCAGGAACTTTTCTCCCTACACTGTCCATTGAGTTGTCCTCAAAACCAATATACATCCTGCTATATCTCCCACATGGAAAGTGCCAGGAGGGAGAAGTGGCGATTATGTTTAGACTTTCTCGGAACTGCTTCAAATCAACTAGATATCTTTGTGCTGTAAATCTCCCAACAGCCAAACGCAAAAGCAGCAAACATCTCGCTGTATGTCCCACATCCAAAGTGCCAAGAGAGAGCTTGCTCTCCCTGTCTTTGAGTACTGTTTTCGCTGTGCCGGTTACCTCTTTGCTAACATTCTCTTCAGCGCTGCAGGGAAACCAGGAACCACGTGGAGAAGGCACCCACACTGAAAGTGCCTGGAGGGAACACTGGGGCTTCTTCTCAGTGTCTCTGACATAGGGTTTCACTGTCCCGGGAAAGTCTCTGCTAACACCCTGCAGAGCGCTGTGCCCAATCTACAGAAACGTCTTGCGGTATCTCCTACAGGGAAAGTGCCAGGAGGGAACTGTCCATCTTGTTCTCAGT
The DNA here is from genome assembly GCF_963924245.1 of Chroicocephalus ridibundus. NCBI lineage: Eukaryota > Metazoa > Chordata > Aves > Charadriiformes > Laridae > Chroicocephalus > Chroicocephalus ridibundus. Next base: position 283,428 of record NW_026961336.1, read on the forward strand.
GTCTCTGAGAATTGCTCTGATTATCCCTGTGACCTCTTTGCTAAGACTCTCCAGAGAGCCGTCCTCAAAACCAACACACATCTTGACATATCTCCCACATTGATCGCAGTGTCTCCAGGAACGGCATTCAAGGAGCCAGGAACTTTTCTCCCTACACTGTCCATTGAGTTGTCCTCAAAACCAATATACATCCTGCTATATCTCCCACATGGAAAGTGCCAGGAGGGAGAAGTGGCGATTATGTTTAGACTTTCTCGGAATGCTTCAAATCAACTAGATATCTTTGTGCTGTAAATCTCCCAACAGCCAAACGCAAAAGCAGCAAACATCTCGCTGTATGTCCCACATCCAAAGTGCCAAGAGAGAGCTTGCTCTCCCTGTCTTTGAGTACTGTTTTCGCTGTGCCGGTTACCTCTTTGCTAACATTCTCTTCAGCGCTGCAGGGAAACCAGGAACGACGTGGAGAAGGCACCCACACTGAAAGTGCCTGGAGGGAACATTGGGGCTTCTTCTCAGTGTCTCTGACATAGGGTTTCACTGTCCCGGGAAAGTCTCTGCTAACACCCTGCAGAGCGCTGTGCCCAATCTACAGAAACGTCTTGCGGTATCTCCTACAGGGAAAGTGCCAGGAGGGAATTGTCGAGCTTGTTCTCAGTGTCTCTGAGAATTGCTCTGATTATCCCTGTGACCTCTTTGCTAAGACTCTCCAGAGAGCCGTCCTCAAAACCAACACACATCTTGACATATCTCCCACATTGATCGCAGTGTCTCCAGGAACGGCATTCAAGGAGCCAGGAACTTTTCTCCCTACACTGTCCATTGAGTTGTCCTCAAAACCAATATACATCCTGCTATATCTCCCACATGGAAAGTGCCAGGAGGGAGAAGTGGCGATTATGTTTAGACTTTCTCGGAACTGCTTCAAATCAACTAGATATCTTTGTGCTGTAAATCTCCCAACAGCCAAACGCAAAAGCAGCAAACATCTCGCTGTATGTCCCACATCCAAAGTGCCAAGAGAGAGCTTGCTCTCCCTGTCTTTGAGTACTGTTTTCGCTGTGCCGGTTACCTCTTTGCTAACATTCTCTTCAGCGCTGCAGGGAAACCAGGAACGACGTGGAGAAGGCACCCACACTGAAAGTGCCTGGAGGGAACATTGGGGCTTCTTCTCAGTGTCTCTGACATAGGGTTTCACTGTCCCGGGAAAGTCTCTGCTAACACCCTGCAGAGCGCTGTGCCCAATCTACAGAAACGTCTTGCGGTATCTCCTACAGGGAAAGTGCCAGGAGGGAATTGTCGAGCTTGTTCTCAGTGTCTCTGAGAATTGCTCTGATTATCCCTGTGACCTCTTTGCTAAGACTCTCCAGAGAGCCGTCCTCAAAACAAACACACATCTTGACATATCTCCCACATTGATCGCAGTGTCTCCAGGAACGGCATTCAAGGAGCCAGGAACTTTTCTCCCTACACTGTCCATTGAGTTGTCCTCAAAACCAATATACATCCTGCTATATCTCCCACATGGAAAGTGCCAGGAGGGAGAAGTGGCGATTATGTTTAGACTTTCTCGGAACTGCTTCAAATCAACTAGATATCTTTGTGCTGTAAATCTCCCAACAGCCAAACGCAAAAGCAGCAAACATCTCGCTGTATGTCCCACATCCAAAGTGCCAAGAGAGAGCTTGCTCTCCCTGTCTTTGAGTACTGTTTTCGCTGTGCCAGTTACCTCTTTGCTAACATTCTCTTCAGCGCTGCAGGGAAACCAGGAACGACGTGGAGAAGGCACCCACACTGAAAGTGCCTGGAGGGAACATTGGGGCTTCTTCTCAGTGTCTCTGACATAGGGTTTCACTGTCCCGGGAAAGTCTCTGCTAACACCCTGCAGAGCGCTGTGCCCAATCTACAGAAACGTCTTGCGGTATCTCCTACAGGGAAAGTGCCAGGAGGGAACTGTCCATCTTGTTCTCAGTGTCTCTGAGAATTGCTCTGATTATCCCTGTGACCTCTTTGCTAAGACTCTCCAGAGAGCCGTCCTCAAAACCAACACACATCTTGACATATCTCCCACATTGATCGCAGTGTCTCCAGGAACGGCATTCAAGGAGCCAGGAACTTTTCTCCCTACACTGTCCATTGAGTTGTCCTCAAAACCAATATACATCCTGCTATATCTCCCACATGGAAAGTGCCAGGAGGGAGAAGTGGCGATTATGTTTAGACTTTCTCGGAACTGCTTCAAATCAACTAGATATCTTTGTGCTGTAAATCTCCCAACAGCCAAACGCAAAAGCAGCAAACATCTCGCTGTATGTCCCACATCCAAAGTGCCAAGAGAGAGCTTGCTCTCCCTGTCTTTGAGTACTGTTTTCGCTGTGCCGGTTACCTCTTTGCTAACATTCTCTTCAGCGCTGCAGGGAAACCAGGAACCACGTGGAGAAGGCACCCACACTGAAAGTGCCTGGAGGGAACATTGGGGCTTCTTCTCAGTGTCTCTGACATAGGGTTTCACTGTCCCGGGAAAGTCTCTGCTAACACCCTGCAGAGCGCTGTGCCCAATCTACAGAAACGTCTTGCGGTATCTCCTACAGGGAAAGTGCCAGGAGGGAACTGTCCATCTTGTTCTCAGTGTCTCTGAGAATTGCTCTGATTATCCCTGTGACCTCTTTGCTAAGACTCTCCAGAGAGCCGTCCTCAAAACCAACACATATCTTGACATATCTCCCTCATTGATCGCAGTGTCTCCAGGAACGGCATTCAAGGAGCCAGGAACTTTTCTCCCTACACTGTCCATTGAGTTGTCCTCAAAACCAATATACATCCTGCTATATCTCCCACATGGAAAGTGCCAGGAGGGAGAAGTGGCGATTATGTTTAGACTTTCTCGGAACTGCTTCAAATCAACTAGATATCTTTGTGCTGTAAATCTCCCAACAGCCAAACGCAAAAGCAGCAAACATCTCGCTGTATGTCCCACATCCAAAGTGCCAAGAGAGAGCTTGCTCTCCCTGTCTTTGAGTACTGTTTTCACTGTCCCGGTTACCTCTTTGCTAACATTCTCTTCAGCGCTGCAGGGAAACCAGGAACCACGTGGAGAAGGCACCCACACTGAAAGTGCCTGGAGGGAACATTGGGGCTTCTTCTCAGTGTCTCTGACATAGGGTTTCACTGTCCCGGGAAAGTCTCTGCTAACACCCTGCAGAGCGCTGTGCCCAATCTACAGAAACGTCTTGCGGTATCTCCTACAGGGAAAGTGCCAGGAGGGAACTGTCCATCTTGTTCTCAGTGTCTCTGAGAATTGCTCTGATTATCCCTGTGACCTCTTTGCTAAGACTCTCCAGAGAGCCGTCCTCAAAACCAACACACATCTTGACATATCTCCCTCATTGATCGCAGTGTCTCCAGGAACGGCATTCAAGGAGCCAGGAACTTTTCTCCCTACACTGTCCATTGAGTTGTCCTCAAAACCAATATACATCCTGCTATATCTCCCACATGGAAAGTGCCAGGAGGGAGAAGTGGCGATTATGTTTAGACTTTCTCGGAACTGCTTCAAATCAACTAGATATCTTTGTGCTGTAAATCTCCCAACAGCCAAACGCAAAAGCAGCAAACATCTCGCTGTATGTCCCACATCCAAAGTGCCAAGAGAGAGCTTGCTCTCCCTGTCTTTGAGTACTGTTTTCGCTGTGCCGGTTACCTCTTTGCTAACATTCTCTTCAGCGCTGCAGGGAAACCAGGAACCACGTGGAGAAGGCACCCACACTGAAAGTGCCTGGAGGGAACACTGGGGCTTCTTCTCAGTGTCTCTGACATAGGGTTTCACTGTCCCGGGAAAGTCTCTGCTAACACCCTGCAGAGCGCTGTGCCCAATCTACAGAAACGTCTTGCGGTATCTCCTACAGGGAAAGTGCCAGGAGGGAACTGTCCATCTTGTTCTCAGTGTCTCTGAGAATTGCTCTGATTATCCCTGTGACCTCTTTGCTAAGACTCTCCAGAGAGCCGTCCTCAAAACCAACACACATCTTGACATATCTCCCACATTGATCGCAGTGTCTCCAGGAACGGCATTCAAGGAGCCAGGAACTTTTCTCCCTACACTGTCCATTGAGTTGTCCTCAAAACCAATATACATCCTGCTATATCTCCCACATGGAAAGTGCCAGGAGGGAGAAGTGGCGATTATGTTTAGACTTTCTCGGAACTGCTTCAAATCAACTAGATATCTTTGTGCTGTAAATCTCCCAACAGCCAAACGCAAAAGCAGCAAACATCTCGCTGTATGTCCCACATCCAAAGTGCCAAGAGAGAGCTTGCTCTCCCTGTCTTTGAGTACTGTTTTCGCTGTGCCGGTTACCTCTTTGCTAACATTCTCTTCAGCGCTGCAGGGAAACCAGGAACCACGTGGAGAAGGCACCCACACTGAAAGTGCCTGGAGGGAACATTGGGGCTTCTTCTCAGTGTCTCTGACATAGGGTTTCACTGTCCCGGGAAAGTCTCTGCTAACACCCTGCAGAGCGCTGTGCCCAATCTACAGAAACGTCTTGCGGTATCTCCTACAGGGAAAGTGCCAGGAGGGAATTGTCGAGCTTGTTCTCAGTGTCTCTGAGAATTGCTCTGATTATCCCTGTGACCTCTTTGCTAAGACTCTCCAGAGAGCCGTCCTCAAAACCAACACACATCTTGACATATCTCCCACATTGATCGCAGTGTCTCCAGGAACGGCATTCAAGGAGCCAGGAACTTTTCTCCCTACACTGTCCATTGAGTTGTCCTCAAAACCAATATACATCCTGCTATATCTCCCACATGGAAAGTGCCAGGAGGGAGAAGTGGCGATTATGTTTAGACTTTCTCGGAACTGCTTCAAATCAACTAGATATCTTTGTGCTGTAAATCTCCCAACAGCCAAACGCAAAAGCAGCAAACATCTCGCTGTATGTCCCACATCCAAAGTGCCAAGAGAGAGCTTGCTCTCCCTGTCTTTGAGTACTGTTTTCGCTGTGCCGGTTACCTCTTTGCTAACATTCTCTTCAGCGCTGCAGGGAAACCAGGAACCACGTGGAGAAGGCACCCACACTGAAAGTGCCTGGAGGGAACATTGGGGCTTCTTCTCAGTGTCTCTGACATAGGGTTTCACTGTCCCGGGAAAGTCTCTGCTAACACCCTGCAGAGCGCTGTGCCCAATCTACAGAAACGTCTTGCGGTATCTCCTACAGGGAAAGTGCCAGGAGGGAACTGTCCATCTTGTTCTCAGTGTCTCTGAGAATTGCTCTGATTATCCCTGTGACCTCTTTGCTAAGACTCTCCAGAGAGCCGTCCTCAAAACCAACACACATCTTGACATATCTCCCACATTGATCGCAGTGTCTCCAGGAACGGCATTCAAGGAGCCAGGAACTTTTCTCCCTACACTGTCCATTGAGTTGTCCTCAAAACCAATATACATCCTGCTATATCTCCCACATGGAAAGTGCCAGGAGGGAGAAGTGGCGATTATGTTTAGACTTTCTCGGAACTGCTTCAAATCAACTAGATATCTTTGTGCTGTAAATCTCCCAACAGCCAAACGCAAAAGCAGCAAACATCTCGCTGTATGTCCCACATCCAAAGTGCCAAGAGAGAGCTTGCTCTCCCTGTCTTTGAGTACTGTTTTCGCTGTGCCGGTTACCTCTTTGCTAACATTCTCTTCAGCGCTGCAGGGAAACCAGGAACCACGTGGAGAAGGCACCCACACTGAAAGTGCCTGGAGGGAACATTGGGGCTTCTTCTCAGTGTCTCTGACATAGGGTTTCACTGTCCCGGGAAAGTCTCTGCTAACACCCTGCAGAGCGCTGTGCCCAATCTACAGAAACGTCTTGCGGTATCTCCTACAGGGAAAGTGCCAGGAGGGAACTGTCCATCTTGTTCTCAGTGTCTCTGAGAATTGCTCTGATTATCCCTGTGACCTCTTTGCTAAGACTCTCCAGAGAGCCGTCCTCAAAACCAACACACATCTTGACATATCTCCCTCATTGATCGCAGTGTCTCCAGGAACGGCATTCAAGGAGCCAGGAACTTTTCTCCCTACACTGTCCATTGAGTTGTCCTCAAAACCAATATACATCCTGCTATATCTCCCACATGGAAAGTGCCAGGAGGGAGAAGTGGCGATTATGTTTAGACTTTCTCGGAACTGCTTCAAATCAACTAGATATCTTTGTGCTGTAAATCTCCCAACAGCCAAACGCAAAAGCAGCAAACATCTCGCTGTATGTCCCACATCCAAAGTGCCAAGAGAGAGCTTGCTCTCCCTGTCTTTGAGTACTGTTTTCGCTGTGCCGGTTACCTCTTTGCTAACATTCTCTTCAGCGCTGCAGGGAAACCAGGAACCACGTGGAGAAGGCACCCACACTGAAAGTGCCTGGAGGGAACATTGGGGCTTCTTCTCAGTGTCTCTGACATAGGGTTTCACTGTCCCGGGAAAGTCTCTGCTAACACCCTGCAGAGCGCTGTGCCCAATCTACAGAAACGTCTTGCGGTATCTCCTACAGGGAAAGTGCCAGGAGGGAACTGTCCATCTTGTTCTCAGTGTCTCTGAGAATTGCTCTGATTATCCCTGTGACCTCTTTGCTAAGACTCTCCAGAGAGCCGTCCTCAAAACCAACACACATCTTGACATATCTCCCACATTGATCGCAGTGTCTCCAGGAACGGCATTCAAGGAGCCAGGAACTTTTCTCCCTACACTGTCCATTGAGTTGTCCTCAAAACCAATATACATCCTGCTATATCTCCCACATGGAAAGTGCCAGGAGGGAGAAGTGGCGATTATGTTTAGACTTTCTCGGAACTGCTTCAAATCAACTAGATATCTTTGTGCTGTAAATCTCCCAACAGCCAAACGCAAAAGCAGCAAACATCTCGCTGTATGTCCCACATCCAAAGTGCCAAGAGAGAGCTTGCTCTCCCTGTCTTTGAGTACTGTTTTCGCTGTGCCGGTTACCTCTTTGCTAACATTCTCTTCAGCGCTGCAGGGAAACCAGGAACGACGTGGAGAAGGCACCCACACTGAAAGTGCCTGGAGGGAACATTGGGGCTTCTTCTCAGTGTCTCTGACATAGGGTTTCACTGTCCCGGGAAAGTCTCTGCTAACACCCTGCAGAGCGCTGTGCCCAATCTACAGAAACGTCTTGCGGTATCTCCTACAGGGAAAGTGCCAGGAGGGAATTGTCGAGCTTGTTCTCAGTGTCTCTGAGAATTGCTCTGATTATCCCTGTGACCTCTTTGCTAAGACTCTCCAGAGAGCCGTCCTCAAAACAAACACACATCTTGACATATCTCCCACATTGATCGCAGTGTCTCCAGGAACGGCATTCAAGGAGCCAGGAACTTTTCTCCCTACACTGTCCATTGAGTTGTCCTCAAAACCAATATACATCCTGCTATATCTCCCACATGGAAAGTGCCAGGAGGGAGAAGTGGCGATTATGTTTAGACTTTCTCGGAACTGCTTCAAATCAACTAGATATCTTTGTGCTGTAAATCTCCCAACAGCCAAACGCAAAAGCAGCAAACATCTCGCTGTATGTCCCACATCCAAAGTGCCAAGAGAGAGCTTGCTCTCCCTGTCTTTGAGTACTGTTTTCGCTGTGCCGGTTACCTCTTTGCTAACATTCTCTTCAGCGCTGCAGGGAAACCAGGAACGACGTGGAGAAGGCACCCACACTGAAAGTGCCTGGAGGGAACATTGGGGCTTCTTCTCAGTGTCTCTGACATAGGGTTTCACTGTCCCGGGAAAGTCTCTGCTAACACCCTGCAGAGCGCTGTGCCCAATCTACAGAAACGTCTTGCGGTATCTCCTACAGGGAAAGTGCCAGGAGGGAACTGTCCATCTTGTTCTCAGTGTCTCTGAGAATTGCTCTGATTATCCCTGTGACCTCTTTGCTAAGACTCTCCAGAGAGCCGTCCTCAAAACCAACACACATCTTGACATATCTCCCACATTGATCGCAGTGTCTCCAGGAACGGCATTCAAGGAGCCAGGAACTTTTCTCCCTACACTGTCCATTGAGTTGTCCTCAAAACCAATATACATCCTGCTATATCTCCCACATGGAAAGTGCCAGGAGGGAGAAGTGGCGATTATGTTTAGACTTTCTCGGAACTGCTTCAAATCAACTAGATATCTTTGTGCTGTAAATCTCCCAACAGCCAAACGCAAAAGCAGCAAACATCTCGCTGTATGTCCCACATCCAAAGTGCCAAGAGAGAGCTTGCTCTCCCTGTCTTTGAGTACTGTTTTCGCTGTGCCGGTTACCTCTTTGCTAACATTCTCTTCAGCGCTGCAGGGAAACCAGGAACCACGTGGAGAAGGCACCCACACTGAAAGTGCCTGGAGGGAACATTGGGGCTTCTTCTCAGTGTCTCTGACATAGGGTTTCACTGTCCCGGGAAAGTCTCTGCTAACACCCTGCAGAGCGCTGTGCCCAATCTACAGAAACGTCTTGCGGTATCTCCTACAGGGAAAGTGCCAGGAGGGAACTGTCCATCTTGTTCTCAGTGTCTCTGAGAATTGCTCTGATTATCCCTGTGACCTCTTTGCTAAGACTCTCCAGAGAGCCGTCCTCAAAACCAACACATATCTTGACATATCTCCCTCATTGATCGCAGTGTCTCCAGGAACGGCATTCAAGGAGCCAGGAACTTTTCTCCCTACACTGTCCATTGAGTTGTCCTCAAAACCAATATACATCCTGCTATATCTCCCACATGGAAAGTGCCAGGAGGGAGAAGTGGCGATTATGTTTAGACTTTCTCGGAACTGCTTCAAATCAACTAGATATCTTTGTGCTGTAAATCTCCCAACAGCCAAACGCAAAAGCAGCAAACATCTCGCTGTATGTCCCACATCCAAAGTGCCAAGAGAGAGCTTGCTCTCCCTGTCTTTGAGTACTGTTTTCACTGTCCCGGTTACCTCTTTGCTAACATTCTCTTCAGCGCTGCAGGGAAACCAGGAACCACGTGGAGAAGGCACCCACACTGAAAGTGCCTGGAGGGAACATTGGGGCTTCTTCTCAGTGTCTCTGACATAGGGTTTCACTGTCCCGGGAAAGTCTCTGCTAACACCCTGCAGAGCGCTGTGCCCAATCTACAGAAACGTCTTGCGGTATCTCCTACAGGGAAAGTGCCAGGAGGGAACTGTCCATCTTGTTCTCAGTGTCTCTGAGAATTGCTCTGATTATCCCTGTGACCTCTTTGCTAAGACTCTCCAGAGAGCCGTCCTCAAAACCAACACACATCTTGACATATCTCCCTCATTGATCGCAGTGTCTCCAGGAACGGCATTCAAGGAGCCAGGAACTTTTCTCCCTACACTGTCCATTGAGTTGTCCTCAAAACCAATATACATCCTGCTATATCTCCCACATGGAAAGTGCCAGGAGGGAGAAGTGGCGATTATGTTTAGACTTTCTCGGAACTGCTTCAAATCAACTAGATATCTTTGTGCTGTAAATCTCCCAACAGCCAAACGCAAAAGCAGCAAACATCTCGCTGTATGTCCCACATCCAAAGTGCCAAGAGAGAGCTTGCTCTCCCTGTCTTTGAGTACTGTTTTCGCTGTGCCGGTTACCTCTTTGCTAACATTCTCTTCAGCGCTGCAGGGAAACCAGGAACCACGTGGAGAAGGCACCCACACTGAAAGTGCCTGGAGGGAACACTGGGGCTTCTTCTCAGTGTCTCTGACATAGGGTTTCACTGTCCCGGGAAAGTCTCTGCTAACACCCTGCAGAGCGCTGTGCCCAATCTACAGAAACGTCTTGCGGTATCTCCTACAGGGAAAGTGCCAGGAGGGAACTGTCCATCTTGTTCTCAGTGTCTCTGAGAATTGCTCTGATTATCCCTGTGACCTCTTTGCTAAGACTCTCCAGAGAGCCGTCCTCAAAACCAACACACATCTTGACATATCTCCCACATTGATCGCAGTGTCTCCAGGAACGGCATTCAAGGAGCCAGGAACTTTTCTCCCTACACTGTCCATTGAGTTGTCCTCAAAACCAATATACATCCTGCTATATCTCCCACATGGAAAGTGCCAGGAGGGAGAAGTGGCGATTATGTTTAGACTTTCTCGGAACTGCTTCAAATCAACTAGATATCTTTGTGCTGTAAATCTCCCAACAGCCAAACGCAAAAGCAGCAAACATCTCGCTGTATGTCCCACATCCAAAGTGCCAAGAGAGAGCTTGCTCTCCCTCTCTTTGAGTACTGTTTTCGCTGTGCCGGTTACCTCTTTGCTAACATTCTCTTCAGCGCTGCAGGGAAACCAGGAACCACGTGGAGAAGGCACCCACACTGAAAGTGCCTGGAGGGAACATTGGGGCTTCTTCTCAGTGTCTCTGACATAGGGTTTCACTGTCCCGGGAAAGTCTCTGCTAACACCCTGCAGAGCGCTGTGCCCAATCTACAGAAACGTCTTGCGGTATCTCCTACAGGGAAAGTGCCAGGAGGGAATTGTCGAGCTTGTTCTCAGTGTCTCTGAGAATTGCTCTGATTATCCCTGTGACCTCTTTGCTAAGACTCTCCAGAGAGCCGTCCTCAAAACCAACACACATCTTGACATATCTCCCACATTGATCGCAGTGTCTCCAGGAACGGCATTCAAGGAGCCAGGAACTTTTCTCCCTACACTGTCCATTGAGTTGTCCTCAAAACCAATATACATCCTGCTATATCTCCCACATGGAAAGTGCCAGGAGGGAGAAGTGGCGATTATGTTTAGACTTTCTCGGAACTGCTTCAAATCAACTAGATATCTTTGTGCTGTAAATCTCCCAACAGCCAAACGCAAAAGCAGCAAACATCTCGCTGTATGTCCCACATCCAAAGTGCCAAGAGAGAGCTTGCTCTCCCTGTCTTTGAGTACTGTTTTCGCTGTGCCGGTTACCTCTTTGCTAACATTCTCTTCAGCGCTGCAGGGAAACCAGGAACCACGTGGAGAAGGCACCCACACTGAAAGTGCCTGGAGGGAACATTGGGGCTTCTTCTCAGTGTCTCTGACATAGGGTTTCACTGTCCCGGGAAAGTCTCTGCTAACACCCTGCAGAGCGCTGTGCCCAATCTACAGAAACGTCTTGCGGTATCTCCTACAGGGAAAGTGCCAGGAGGGAACTGTCCATCTTGTTCTCAGTGTCTCTGAGAATTGCTCTGATTATCCCTGTGACCTCTTTGCTAAGACTCTCCAGAGAGCCGTCCTCAAAACCAACACACATCTTGACATATCTCCCACATTGATCGCAGTGTCTCCAGGAACGGCATTCAAGGAGCCAGGAACTTTTCTCCCTACACTGTCCATTGAGTTGTCCTCAAAACCAATATACATCCTGCTATATCTCCCACATGGAAAGTGCCAGGAGGGAGAAGTGGCGATTATGTTTAGACTTTCTCGGAACTGCTTCAAATCAACTAGATATCTTTGTGCTGTAAATCTCCCAACAGCCAAACGCAAAAGCAGCAAACATCTCGCTGTATGTCCCACATCCAAAGTGCCAAGAGAGAGCTTGCTCTCCCTGTCTTTGAGTACTGTTTTCGCTGTGCCGGTTACCTCTTTGCTAACATTCTCTTCAGCGCTGCAGGGAAACCAGGAACCACGTGGAGAAGGCACCCACACTGAAAGTGCCTGGAGGGAACATTGGGGCTTCTTCTCAGTGTCTCTGACATAGGGTTTCACTGTCCCGGGAAAGTCTCTGCTAACACCCTGCAGAGCGCTGTGCCCAATCTACAGAAACGTCTTGCGGTATCTCCTACAGGGAAAGTGCCAGGAGGGAACTGTCCATCTTGTTCTCAGTGTCTCTGAGAATTGCTCTGATTATCCCTGTGACCTCTTTGCTAAGACTCTCCAGAGAGCCGTCCTCAAACCAACCAACATCTTGACATATCTCCCTCATTGATCGCAGTGTGTCTCAGAACGGCATTCAAGGAGCCAGAACTTTTCTCCCTACACTGTCCATTGAGTTGTCCTCAAAACCAATATACATCTGCTATATCTCCCACATGGAAAGTGCCAGGAGGGAGAAGTGGCGATTATGTTTAGACTTTCTCGGAACTGCTTCAAATCAACTAGATATCTTTGTGCTGTAAATCTCCAACAGCCAAACGCAAAAGCAGCAAACATCTCGCTGTATGTCCCCACATCCAAAGTGCCAAGAGAGAGCTTGCTCTCCCTGTCTTTGAGTACTGTTTTCGCTGTGCCGGTTACCTCTTTGCTAACATTCTCTTCAGCGCTGCAGGAAACCAGGAACCACGTGGAGAAGGCACCCACACTGAAAGTGCCTGGAGGGAACATTGGGGCTTCTTCTCAGTGTCTCTGACATAGGGTTTCACTGTCCCGGAAAGTCTCTGCTAACACCCTGCAGAGCGCTGTGCCCAATCTACAGAAACGTCTTGCGGTATCTCCTACAGGGAAAGTGCCAGGAGGGAACTGTCCATCTTGTTCTCAGTGTCTCTGAGAATTGCTCTGATTATCCCTGTGACCTCTTTGCTAAGACTCTCCAGAGAGCCGTCCTCAAAACCAACACACATCTTGACATATCTCCCACATTGATCGCAGTGTCTCCAGAACGGCATTCAAGGAGCAGGAACTTTTCTCCCTACACTGTCCATTGAGTTGTCCTCAAAACCAATATACATCCTGCTATATCTCCCACATGGAAAGTGCCAGGAGGGAGAAGTGGCGATTATGTTTAGACTTTCTCGGAACTGCTTCAAATCAACTAGATATCTTTGTGCTGTAAATCTCCCAACAGCCAAACGCAAAAGCAGCAAACATCTCGCTGTATGTCCCACATCCAAAGTGCCAAGAGAGAGCTTGCTCTCCCTCTCTTTGAGTACTGTTTTCGCTGTGCCGGTTACCTCTTTGCTAACATTCTCTTCAGCGCTGCAGGGAAACCAGGAACCACGTGGAGAAGGCACCCACACTGAAAGTGCCTGGAGGGAACACTGGGGCTTCTTCTCAGTGTCTCTGACATAGGGTTTCACTGTCCCGGGAAAGTCTCTGCTAACACCCTGCAGAGCGCTGTGCCCAATCTACAGAAACGTCTTGCGGTATCTCCTACGGGAAAGTGCCAGGAGGGAACTGTCCATCTTGTTCTCAGTGTCTCTGAGAATTGCTCTGATTATCCCTGTGACCTCTTTGCTAAGACTCTCCAGAGAGCCGTCCTCAAAACCAACACACATCTTGACATATCTCCCACATTGATCGCAGTGTCTCCAGGAACGGCATTCAAGGAGCCAGGAACTTTTCTCCCTACACTGTCCATTGAGTTGTCTCAAAACCAATATACATCCTGCTATATCTCCCACATGGAAAGTGCCAGGAGGAGAAGTGGCGATTATGTTAGACTTTCTCGGAACTGCTTCAAATCAACTAGATATCTTTGTGCTGTAAATCTCCCAACAGCCAAACGCAAAAGCAGCAAACATCTCGCTGTATGTCCCACATCCAAAGTGCCAAGAGAGAGCTTGCTCTCCCTGTCTTTGAGTACTGTTTTCGCTGTGCCGGTTACCTCTTTGCTAACATTCTCTTCAGCGCTGCAGGGAAACCAGGAACCACGTGGAGAAGGCACCCACACTGAAAGTGCCTGGAGGGAACATTGGGGCTTCTTCTCAGTGTCTCTGACATAGGGTTTCACTGTCCCGGGAAAGGTCTCTGCTAACACCCTGCAGAGCGCTGTGCCCAATCTACAGAAACGTCTTGCGGTATCTCCTACAGGGAAAGTGCCAGGAGGGAATTGTCGAGCTTGTTCTCAGTGTCTCTGAGAATTGCTCTGATTATCCCTGTGACCTCTTTGCTAAGACTCTCCAGAGAGCCGTCCTCAAAACAAACACACATCTTGACATATCTCCCACATTGATCGCAGTGTCTCCAGGAACGGCATTCAAGGAGCCAGGAACTTTTCTCCCTACACTGTCCATTGAGTTGTCCTCAAAACCAATATACATCCTGCTATATCTCCCACATTGGAAAGTGCCAGGAGGGAGAAGTGGCGATTATGTTTAGACTTTCTCGGAACTGCTTCAAATCAACTAGATATCTTTGTGCTGTAAATCTCCAACAGCCAAACGCAAAAGCAGCAAACATTCTCGCTGTATGTCCCACATCCAAAGTGCCAAGAGAGAGCTTGCTCTCCCTGTCTTTGAGTACTGTTTTCGCTGTGCCGGTTACCTCTTTGCTAACATTCTCTTTCAGCGCTGCAGGGAAACCAGGAACCACGTGGAGAAGGCACCCACACTGAAAGTGCCTGGAGGGAACATTGGGGCTTCTTCTCAGTGTCTCTGACATAGGGTTTCACTGTCCCGGGAAAGTCTCTGCTAACACCCTGCAGAGCGCTGTGCCCAATCTACAGAACGTCTTGCGGTATCTCCTACAGGAAAGTGCCAGGAGGGAATTGTCGAGCTTGTTCTCAGTGTCTCTGAGAATTGCTCTGATTATCCCTGTGACCTCTTTGCTAAGACTCTCCAGAGAAGCCGTCCTCAAAACCAACACACATCTTGACATATCTCCCACATTGATCGCAGTGTCTCCAGGAACGGCATTCAAGGAGCCAGGAACTTTTCTCCCTACACTGTCCATTGAGTTGTCCTCAAAACCAATATACATCCTGCTATATCTCCCACATGGAAAGTGCCAGGAGGGAGAAGTGGCGATTATGTTTAGACTTTCTCGGAACTGCTTCAAATCAACTAGATATCTTTGTGCTGTAAATCTCCCAACAGCCAAACGCAAAAGCAGCAAACATCTCGCTGTATGTCCCACATCCAAAGTGCCAAGAGAGAGCTTGCTCTCCCTGTCTTTGAAGTACTGTTTTCGCTGTGCCGGTTACCTCTTTGCTAACATTCTCTTCAGCGCTGCAGGGAAACCAGGAACCACGTGGAGAAAGCACCCACACTGAAAGTGCCTGGATGGGAACATTGGGGCTTCTTCTCAGTGTCTCTGACTAGGGTTTCACTGTCCCGGGAAAGTCTCTGCTAACACCCTGCAGAGCGCTGTGCCCAATCTACAGAAACGTCTTGCGGTATCTCCTACAGGGAAAGTGCCAGGAGGGAACTGTCCATCTTGTTCTCAGTGTCTCTGAGAATTGCTCTGATTATCCCTGTGACCTCTTTGCTAAGACTCTCAGAGAGCCGTCCTCAAAACCAACACACATCTTGACATATCTCCCACATTGATCGCAGTGTCTCCAGGAACGGCATTCAAGGAGCCAGGAACTTTTCTCCCTACACTGTCCATTGAGTTGTCCCTCAAAACCAATATACATCCTGCTATATCTCCCACATGGAAAGTGCCAGGAGGAGAAGTGGCGATTATGTTTAGACTTTCTCGGAACTGCTTCAAATCAACTAGATATCTTTGTGCTGTAAATCTCCCAACAGCCCAAACGCAAAAGCAGCAAACATCTCGCTGTATGTCCCACATCCAAAGTGCCAAGAGAGAGCTTGCCTCTCCCTGTCTTTGAGTACTGTTTTCGCTGTGCCGGTTACCTCTTTGCTAACATTCTCTTCAGCGCTGCAGGGAAACCAGGAACCACGTGGAGAAGGCACCCACACTGAAAGTGCCTGGAGGGAACATTGGGGCTTCTTCTCAGTGTCTCTGACATAGGGTTTCACTGTCCCGGGAAAGTCTCTGCTAACACCCTGCAGAGCGCTGTGCCCAATCTACAGAAAACGTCTTGCGGTATCTCCTACAGGGAAAGTGCCAGGAGGGAACTGTCCATCTTGTTCTCAGTGTCTCTGAGAATTGCTCTGATTATCCCTGTGACCTCTTTGCTAAGACTCTCCAGAGAGCCGTCCTCAAAACCACACACATCTTGACATATCTCCCACATTGATCGCAGTGTCTCCAGGAACGGCATTCAAGGGAGCCAGGAACTTTTCTCCTACACTGTCCATTGAGTTGTCCTCAAAACCAATATACATCCTGCTATATCTCCCACATGGAAAGTGCAGGAGGAGAAGTGGCGATTATGTTTAGACTTTTCTCGGAACTGCTTCAAATCAACTAGATATCTTTGTGCTGTAAATCTCCCAACAGCCAAACGCAAAAGCAGCAAACATCTCGCTGTATGTCCACATCCAAAGTGCCAAGAGAGAGCTTGCTCTCCTGTCTTTGAGTACTGTTTTCGCTGTGCCGGTTACCTCTTTGCTAACATTCTCTTCAGCGCTGCAGGGAAACCAGGAACCACGTGGAGAAGGCACCCACACTGAAAGTGCCTGGAGGGAACATTGGGGCTTCTTCTCAGTGTCTCTGACATAGGGTTTCACTGTCCCGGGAAAGTCTCTGCTAACACCCTGCAGAGCGCTGTGCCCAATCTACAGAAACGTCTTGCGGTATCTCCTACAGGGAAAGTGCCAGGAGGGAACTGTCCATCTTGTTCTCAGTGTCTCTGAGAATTGCTCTGATTATCCCTGTGACCTCTTTGCTAAGACTCTCCAGAGAGCCGTCCTCAAACCAACACACATCTTGACATATCTCCCTCATTGATCGCAGTGTCTCCAGGAACGGCATTCAAGGAGCCAGGAACTTTTCTCCCTACACTGT